>NC_068422.1:48139211-48451711 GCF_023373465.1 Oncorhynchus keta | reverse complement strand
TTCTGGTAAAATGCACATGAAGGGGTACTTCAAGGGTATTCTGGGCAGAGCTGAATATACTTGATGTTACAGTAACCCAAAAAAGGTTGAGAACCACCGAAGCAGCTGATACAATAGTAGAGACCACTTATAGAATGTATCACTTCTTACCTTACACTAGATGGCAGCATGACGCTAAAACAGCTAAAAGCAACATGCTTGCTTTTAATGTGAAAAGGATTGTTATTGTATGGCCCTACTTGTGCACATTGATCCAGTGCAGATTACAATCAATCTTATTTTGTCTATAATTTGTTTACTAAATGTTCCATTCCAGTCCCGTGACATGTTACCTTTGAAATAATTCCGATGACATATCTGAACGTCTACTCAGGCACACCCCTCAATAAATGTTAAATCCCCCTGTGCAGTCTCTTTAATTTAAACCTCTTTAACGAATGTTTATTTACAATGGCAGATAGGATCGTCTAGAGTCTAGAGCCTACCCCGCTTACCCCTTCACAGTAGGAAGATACATATGCAAATAAAAGATGACTGGTCATTGGTCAGAATAATCAGAACAGATTCTGAGGTTCAATGACAAGGTTGCTGTTCTGGAAAGAGCCAAGAACTTGTCTTCCTCAACAACTACTATCCTGAAGCTGTTTACATCCTCTATGACAGGCTCATTGTCCACCCTCCCTCCTAAAAGCCTGGAAGGGATGAGAGAGCCAAGCCCATGGGTTTGTAGCTTCAACCCCGCAGCTCACACACTTACACACACCAGCTGATTAATGGGCTGCTGAATGTTTATTTATATCTTGCTTTGTTTGTTCTTTTACATATTATGAGATGCTACCCAGGAAAGGGATGAAATAAGCCCATATTTATGTAGCCCTAGAAATAAGGTTAATAAAAATCAATAACTTGCTAACATCAGATAACATTCAGATATTAGCCATTTCTGAGACTCACTTAGATAATTAATTTGATGATACAGAAGTAGCAATACAAAGATATAACATCTATAGAAGAGACAGGAATGCTTATGGGGAGGTATTGCTATATACACTACATGACCAAAAATATGTGGACACCTGCTCATTGAACATCTCATTCCAAAATCATTGGCATTAATATGGAGTTGGTCCCCATTAAATGTTGGAGCATTGCTGCGGGGACTTGATTCCATTCAGCCACAAGAGCATTAGTGAGGTTGGGTACTGATGTTGGGCAATTAGGCCTGGCTCGCAGTTGGTGTTCCAATTCATCCCAAAGGTGTTCGATGGGGTTGAGGTCAGGGCTGTGTACAGGCCTGTCACGTTCTTCCACACCGATCTCGACAAACCATTTCTTTATGGACCTCGCTTTGTGCATGGGGGGGATTGTCATGCTGAAACAGGAAAGGGCCTTCCCTAGACTGTTGCAACAAAATTGGAAACACAGAATTGTCTAGAATGTCAGTCTATGCTGTTGCGTTAAGATTTCCCTTCACTGGAACTAAGGGGCCTAGCCCGAAGCATGAAAACAGCCCCAAACCATTATTCCTCGTCCACCAAACTGTACAGTTGGCACTATGCATTGGGGCACGTAGCATTCTCCTGGAATCTACCAAACCCAGTTTCGTCGGACTGCCAGACGGTGTGATTAGTGTGATTAATCACTCCAGAGAATGCGTTTCCACTGCTCCAGGGTCCAATGGCGGCAAGATTTATACAACTCCAGCAGAAGCTTGGCATTGCACATGGTGATCTTAGGCTTGTGTGCGGCTGCTTAGCCATGGAAACCCATTTCACGAAGCTCCCGACGAACAATTATTATGCTGTCAGAGGCAGTTTGGAACTCGGTAGTGAATGTTGCATCCGAGGACAGACAATTTTTACGCGCTATGCGCTTCAGCACTCGACGGTCCCATTCTGTGAGCTTGTGTGGCCTATCACTTTGTGTGTCAGCAGTTGTTGCTCTCAGATGTTTCCACTTCACAATAACAGCACTTACAGTTGACCGGGGCAGCTCTAGCAGTGCAGAAGTCTTACAAACTGACTTGTTGGAAAGGTGGTATCCTATGACAGTGCCACGTTGAAAGTCACTAAGCTCTTCAGTAAGGGCCATTCTACTGCAAAGTTAGTAGAATGGCCAGTACTGAAGAGCTGAGTGGATGAAATAGCCAAATCCACTAATTTGAAGGGGTGTCCATATACTTTTGTACATATAGTGTACAGTGTATTTTCAGAGCCTTTTCCCTATATTGCTTAGAGAAGATCTCATGTTAAGTGATATTGAAGTTCTGTGGTAGCAGGTTAAACCTGCCTCACCTGAAGCTTATTATTTTGGGGTGTTGCTATAGGCCACCAAGTGCTAACAGTCAGTAACTAAATAATGTGTGTGAAATGCTTCATAGTGTATGTGATGTAAACAGAGAAGTCTACTTTCTTGGGGACCTGAATATTGACTGGTTTTCATCAAGCTGTCTGCTCAAGAGGACGCTTCTCACTGTAACCAGTACCTGTAATCTAGTTCAGGTTATTAATCGGGGTGTTTACAAGCACTACAGGGACAAGATCATCCACATGTATTGATCACATTTTAAATAATGCTGTAGAACTTTGTTCTAAAGCTGTATACGTACCCATTGGAACAGTGATCACAATATAGTAGCTACAGTGCCTTCAGAAAGTATTCAGACTCCTTAACTTTCCCCAAATGTTGTTACATTACAGCCGTATTCTAAAATGGATTAAATAAATAAAAATCCTCAGCAATCTACACACAGTACCCCATAAACACAAAGTGGAAACAGGTATTCCATTTTTTGCAATTTTTTAAAACATAATAAACAAATACCTTATGTACATGAGTATTCAGACCCTTTACTATGAGACTCTTGGATAAATCCAAGATGGCGTAGCAGTCGGTCGGTGTGTTGTGTTTGTCTTTTTTTGTCTCTGTCTTACACCTATAGACGTTTAAAAAATATATTTTCTCATATACATTTTATTCTCACATTCTATCTACAAACTAAATATACTTTCCTGCAACCCGCCTCACCTAATGCGGTACGGATCTGCTATTTTTATTCCTTATAACTGGAACCTCCGTCAGGAGCTCGCCAGCTAACTAGCTACTAGTCTTTGTTAGACACGGCTAGCGGTAGGACAATACATGCCAGTCTGCACAGCATATCGGACTGCTTCCCCCTACCACATCACCGGATTCCTGTCGCTTTGGATCATTACACTGGATCATCGCAGCTAGCTGCTACCGAGTGGCTAGCAAGCAAGTGTAACAGTATAACTTTAGACCGTCCCCTCGCCCATACCCGGGCGCGAACCAGGGACCCTCTGCACACATCAACAACAGTCACCCACGAAGCATCGTTACCCATCGCTCCACAAAAGCTGCGGCCCTTGCAGAGCAAGGGGAACCACTACTTCAAGGTCTCAGAGCAAGTGACGTCACCGATTGAAACGCTATTTAGCGCGCACCGCTAACTAAGCCAGCCGTTTCACATCCGTTACACAAGCAAGTATCAGTTAGCCTTGAGCTAGCCACGAGCTAGGCCCATATACCAGCTAATTCTAGGGCTACAATACCTCTTTTGCCAATTGGCCTGGACCCTTTGTTGTCGACGCGGAGCCCCGCCGATCCATCACGACTGGTTTGCCGACGTGGTCGCCCAATGTGGTCTCAACGGGATTTTCCGTTGCAATGTCGCCGAAGACCCATTTCTTGCCCTGGCCCACTAGCTTTCTAAGCGCCGTGTCTCCCACTCGCCTAGCGTAGTACTGACTACTGAACGGCTCCCTGACTCACCTATTGCTGTTCTTCAGACCCTATGATCACTCGGCTACACAGCTGATACCCCCTGGACTGTTTCAATAACACAGTACCTCATTTTGTTAATCGGTTGGCCCCAGCCTCGAATTTAGGTCCTGTATGTACCTAACTGACCCGCTCTGCCCATTCATCTCCATTTACCCGTTGTTGTCTTACCTCTCCCGATCAACACCTGTGACTGCTTTATACCTCTCTCTAATGTCAATATGCCTCTCTCTAATGTCAATGTGCCTAGTCTACTGCTGTCTTGGCTAGCCCTTATTGTTTTATTTCACTGTAGAGCCTTCAGTCGCTGTCACCTGGCCTTATATAGCTCTTTTGTCCCACCCCCCACACATGCGGAGACCTCATTAACTGGTCCCACCAGAGACAAAACCCCTCTTATTGTCACTCAACGCCTAGGTTTACCTCCACTGTACTCACATCCTACCATACCCTTGTCTGTACATTATTCCCTGAATCTATTCTACCACGCCCAGAAATTTGCTCCTTTTATTCTCTGTTCCCAACACACTAGACAACCAGTTCTTATAGCCTTCAGCCATACCCTTATCCTACTCCTCTGTTCCTCTGGTGATGTAAAGATTAACCCAGACCATGTAGACCCCAGTGCCACACCTATTTCCCAGGTGCTATCATTTGTTTACTTCTGTAACCTTAAAAGCCTTGGTTTCATGCATGTTAACATCAGAAGCCTCCTCCCAAAGTTTGTTTTATTCACTGCTTTCACACACTCCACCAATCCTGATGTCCTAGCCGTGTCTGAATCCTGGCTTAGGAAGGCCACCAAAAATTCGGAAATTTCCATCACCAACTACAACATTTTCCGGTAGAACTGCCAAAGTGGGCGGGGGCGGGCTCGCAATCTACTGCAGAGATAGCCTGCAAAATTCTGTCATGCTATCCTGGTCTGTGCCCAAACAGTTCGAGCTTATATTTCTAAAAATCCACCTTTCCAGAAACAAGTCTTCCACTGTTGCCGGTTGCTATAGACCCCCCTCAGCCCCCAGTTGTGCCCTGGACTCTATATTTGAATTGATTGCCCCTCATTTATCTTCAGAGTTCGTACTGTTAGGTGACCTAAACTGGGAAATGCTTAACACCCCGGCTGTCCTACAATCTAAGATAAATGCCCTCAATCTCACACAAATTATCAAGGAACCTACCAGGTACAACCCCAAATCCGTCAACATGGGCACCCTAATAGATATCATTCTGACCAACCTGCCCCCTAAATACACCTCTGCTGTCTTCAACCAGGATCTCAGCGATCACTGCCTCATTGCCTGCGTCCGTAATGGGTTTGCGGTCAAACGACCACCCTCATCAATGTCAAACGCTCCCTAAAACACTTCAGCGAGCAGGCTTTTCTAATCGACCTGGCCCGGGTATCTTTGAAGGATAGTGACCACATCCCGTCAGTAGAGAATGCTTTCCTCACAATCTTAAATAAGCATGCCCCATTCAAAACATGTAGAACTAACTAAGAACAGATATAGCCCTTGGTTCACTGCAGACTTGACTGCCCTTGACCAGCAGAAAAACATCATGTGGCATACGGCATTAGCATCGATTAGCCTCTGCGATATGCAACTTTTCAGGGAAGTTAGGAACCAATATACACCGTCAATTAGGAAAGCAAAGGCTAGCTTTTTCAAATAGAAATTTGCATCTTGTAGCACAAATTCCCAAAAGTTTTGGGACACTGTAAAGTCCATGGAGAGTAAGAGGACCTCCTCCCAGCTGCCCACTGCACTGAGGCTTTGACTTCCGGCGCCGACAGAGATGGCCGCCTCGCTTCACGTTCCTAGGAAACTATGCAGTTTTTGTTTTTTTACGTGTTATTTCTTACATTGGTACCCCAGGGCATCTAAGGTTTCATTACATACAGTCGAGAAGAACTACTGAACATAAGAGCAGCGTCAACTCACCATCAGTAAGACCAAGAATATGACTTTCGCAAAGCGGATCCTGCGTTCTGCCTTTCACCCAGGACAACGGAATGGATCCCAGCCGGCGACCCAAAAAACGACTTCGAAAAAGGGGAAAACGAAGCGGTCTTCTGGTCAGACTCCGGAGACGGGCACATCGTGCACCACTCCCTAGCATTCTCCTCGCCAATGTCCAGTCTCTTGACAACAAGGTTGATGAAATCCGAGCAAGGGTAGCATTCCGGAGGGGCATCAGAAACTGTAACCTTCTTTGCTTCACGGAAACATGGCTCACTGGAGAGACGCTATCGGAGACGGTGCAGCCAGCTGGTTTCTCCACGCATCGCGCAGACAGAAACAAACATCTTTCTGGTAAGTAGAGGGGCGGGGGCGTATGCTTTATGGTTAACGGGACGTGGTGTGATCATAACAACATACAGGAACTCAAGTCCTTCTGTTCACCTGATTTAGAATTCCTCACATTCAAATGTAGACCGCATTATCTACCAAGGGAATTCTCTTCGATTATAATCACATCCGTATATATTCCCCCCCAAGCAGACACATCGATGGCTCTGAACAAACTTTATTTGACTCTTTGCAAACTGGAATCCATATATCCGGAGGCTGCATTCATTGTAGCTGGGGATTTTAACAAGGCTAATCTGAAAACAAGACTCCCTAAATTTTATCAGCATATCGATTGCGCAACCAGGGCTGGAAAAACTGGAAAAACCTTGGATCATTGCTATTCCAACTTCCGCGACGCATATAAGGCCCTGTCCCGCCCTCCTTTCGGAAAAGCTGACCATGACTCCATTTTGCTGATCCCTGCATACAGACAGAAACTAAAACAAGAAGCTCCCGCACTGAGGTCTGTTCAACGCTGGTCCGACCAATCTGATTCCACACTCCAAGACTGCTTCCATCACGTGGACTGGGATATATTCCGTATTGCGTCAGACAACAACATTGACGAATACGCTGATTCGGTGTGCGAGTTCATTAGAACGTGCGTTGAAGATGTCGTTCCCATAGCAACGATTAAAACATTCCCAAACCAGAAACCGTGGATTGATGGCAGCATTCTCGTGAAACTGAAAGCGCGAACCACTGCTTTTAATCAGGGCAAGGTGACTGGAAACATGACCGAATACAAACAGTGTAACTATTCCCTCCGCAAGGCAATCAAACAAGCTAAGCGTCAGTATAGAGACAAAGTAGAATCTCAATTCAACGGCTCAGACACAAGAGGTATGTGGCAGGGTCTACAGTCAATCACGGATTACAAAAAGAAAACCAGCACCGTCACGGACCAGGATGTCTTGCTCCCAGGCAGACTAAATAACTTTTTTGCCCGCTTTGAGGACAATACAGTGCCACTGACACAGCCTGCAACGAAAACATGCGGACTCTCCTTCACTGCAGCCGACATGAGGAAAACATTTAAACGTGTCAACCCTCGCAAGGCTGCAGGCCCAGACGCATCCCCAGCCGCGCCCTCAGAGCATGCGCAGACCAGCTGGCTGGTGTGTTTACGGACATATTCAATCAATCCCTATCCCAGTCTGTTGTTCCCACATGCTTCAAGAGGGCCACCATTGTTCCTGTTCCCAAGAAAGCTAAGGTAGCTGAGCTAAACGACTACCGCCCCGTAGCACTCACTTCCTTCATCATGAAGTGCTTTGAGAGACTAGTCAAGGACCATATCACCTCCAACCTACCTGACACCCTAGACCCACTCCAATTTGCTTACCGCCCAAATAGGTCCACAGACGATGCAATCTCAACCACACTGCACACTGCCCTAACCCATCTGGACAAGAGGAATACCTATGTGAGAATGCTGTTCACCGACAGCTCGGCATTTAACACCATAGTGCCCTCCAAGCTCGTCATCAAGCTCGAGACCCTGGGTCTCGACCCCGCCCTGTGCAACTGGGTGCTGGACTTCTTGACGGGCCGCCCCCAGGTGGTGAGGGTAGGCAACAACATCTCCACCCCGCTGATCCTCAACACTGGGGCCCCACAAGGGTGCGTTCTGAGCCCTCTCCTGTACTCCCTGTTCACCCACGACTGCGTGGCCACGCACGCCTCCAACTTAATCATCAAGTTTGTGGACGACACAACAGTGGTAGGCTTGATTACCAACAACGACGAGACGGCCTACAGGGAGGAGGTGAGGGCCCTCGGAGTGTGGTGTCAGGAAAATAACCTCACACTCAACGTCAACAAAACTAAGGAGATGATTGTGGACTTCAGGAAACAGCAGAGGGAACACCCCCCTATCCAGATCGATGGAACAGTAGTGGAGAGGGTAGTAAGTTTTAAGTTCCTCGGCGTACACATCACAGACAAACCGAATTGGTCCACCCACACAAACAGCATCGTGAAGAAGGCGCAGCAGCGCCTCTTCAACCTCAGGAGGCTGAAGAAATTTGGCTTGTCACCAAAAGCACTCACAAACTTCTACAGATGCACAATCGAGAGCATCCTGTCGGGCTGTATCACCGCCTGGTACGGCAACTGCTCCGCCCACAACCGTAAGACTCTCCAGAGGGTAGTGAGGTCTGCACAACGCATCACCGGGGGCAAACTACCTGCCCTCCAGGACACCTACACCACCCGATGTCACAGGAAGGCCATAAAGATCATCAAGGACAACAACCACCCGAGCCACTGCCTGTTCACCCCGCTATCATCCAGAAGGTGAGGTCAGTACAGATGCATCAAAGCTGGGACCGAGTTACTGAAAAACAGCTTCTATCTCAAGGCCATCAGACTGTTAAACAGCCACCACTAACATTGAGTGGCTGCTGCCAACACACTGCCTCAACTCCAGCCACTTTAATAATGGGAATTGATGGGAAATGATGTAAAATATATCACTAGCCACTTTAAACAATGCTACCTAATATAATGTTTACATACCCTACATTATTCATCTCATATGTATACGTATATACTGTACTCTATATCATCTACTGCATCCTTATGCAATACATGTATCACTAGCCACTTTAACTTGGCCACTTTGTTTACATACTCATCTCATATGTATATACTGCACTCAATACCATCTACTGTATCTTGCCTATGTCGCTCTGTACCATCACTCATTCATATATCTTATGTACATATTCTTTATCCCCTTACACTTGTAAGGTAGTAGTTTTGGAATTGTTAGCTAGATTACTTGTTGGTTATTACTGCATTGTCGGAACTAGAAGCACAAGCATTTCGCTACACTCGCACTAACATCTGCTAACCATGTGTATGTGACAAATAAAATTTGATTTGACCACCGATAAATCGAGAATTTCAAGAAGCATTTCTCTACGGCTGGCCTTGCTTTCCACCTGGCTACCCCTACCCCGGTCAACAGCAACTTGCCCAAGCCCCCCCCTGCTTCTGCTTCAGCTAAATCCAGATAGCTGATGTACTGAAACAGCTGCAAAATCCGGACCCCTACAAATCAGCTGGTATAGACAAACTGGACCCTCTCTTTCTAAAATTGTTGCAACCCTTGTTACTAGCCTGTTCAACCTCTCTTTCTTATCAACCTCTCTCTCTTTCTTATCGTCTGAGATCCCTAAAGATTGGAAAGCTGCTGTGGGCATCCCTTTCTTCAAAGAGGGAGACACTCTAGACCCGAACTGTTATAGACCTATATCCATCCTGCCCTGCCTTTCTAAAATCTTCGAAAGCCAAGTTAATAAACAGATCACCGACCATTTCGAATCTCGAATCTCTGCTATGCAATCTGGTTTCTGAGCTGGTCATTGGTGCACCTCAGCCATGCTCAAGGTTCTAACATAACCACCATCGATAAAAGACAGTACTGTGCAGCCGTCTTCATTGACCTGGCCAAGGCTTTCGTCTATGTCAATCATCGCATTCTTATCGGCAGATTCAACAGCCTTGGTTTCTCAAATGACTGCTTCGCCTGGTTGACCAACTACTTCTCAGATAGAGTTCAGTGTGTCAAATCGGAGGGCATGTTGTCCGGACCTCTGGCAGTCTCTATGGGGGTGCCACAGTCTTCAATTCTCAGGCTGACTCTTTTCTCTGTATATATCAATGAGGTTGCTCTTGCTGCTAGTGATTCTCTGATCCACCTCTACGCAGATGACACCATTCTTTATACTTCTGGCCCTTCTTTGGACACTGTGTTAACAAACCTCCAGACAAGCTTCAATGCCATACTTACACTCCTTCCGTGGCCTCCAACTGCTCTTACATGCTAGTAAAACTAAATGCATGCTTTTCAACCGATCGCTGCCCGCACCCAAAAGCCCGACTAGCATCACTGCTCTGGACGGTTCAAATACCTAGGTGTCTCATTCCAGACTCACATTTAGCATGTCCAATCCAAAGTTAAATCTAGAATCAGCTTCCTATTTCGCAACAAAGCCTCCTTCACTCATGCTGCTAAACATACCCTCGTAAAACTGACTATCCTACCGATCCTTGACTTCGGCGATGTCATTTACAAAATAGCCTCCAACACTTTACTCAGCAAACTGGATGTAGTCTATCACAGTGCCATCCGTTTTGTCACCAAAGCCCCATATACTACTCACCACTGCGACCTGTATTCTCTCATTGGCTGGCCCTCGCCTCACATTAGTCGCCAAACCCACTGGCTCCCGGTCATCTATAAGTCTTTGCCAGGTAAAGCCCCGCCTTATCTCAGCTCACTGGTCACCATAGCAACACCCACCAGTAGCACGCTCTCCCAGCAGATATATTTCACTGGTCATCCTCAAAGCCAACTCCTCCTCCGCCTTTCCTTCCAGTTCTCTGCTGCCAATGACTGGAACGAATTGCAAAAATCACTGAAGCTGGAGACTGAAGCTGAAGCTGGAGACTCACTAATTTTAAGCATCAGCTGTCAGAGCAGCTTACCGATCACTGCAACTGTACACAGCCCATTTGTAAATAGCCCACCCAACTACCCCATTCCCCAAATTGTCAAATCATCTGCATATCTATTACTCCAGTGTTAATGCTAAATTGTAATTAATTTTGCCACTGTGGCCTATTTATTGCATTTGCACACACTGTTTCTAGATTTTTCTGTTGTGGTTTCTTTTCTATTGTGTTATTGACTGTGCATTTGTTTATCCCATGTGTAACTCTGTGTTGTTGTTTTTGTCGCACTGCTTTGCTTTATCTTGACCAGGTCTCAAATGTAAATGAGAACTTGTTCTCTACTGGCCTACCTGGTTAAATAAAGGTGAAAAAAATAAAATAAAGTTTTGATATTGAGCTCAATCCTGTTTTCATTGATCATCCTTGAGATGTTTCTACAACTTGACTGGAATTCATCTGTGGTATATTCAATTTATTAGACATGATTTGGAAAGGCACAGACCTGTCTATATAAGATCCCACAGTTGACAGTGCATGTCAGAGCAAAAATCAAGCCGTGAGTTCGAATTAATTGTCCGTAGAGCTCCGAGACAGGATTGTGTCGAGGCACAGATCTGGGGAAGGGTACCAAAAAATGTCTGCAGCATTGAAGGTCCCCAAGAACACAGTGGCCTCCATCATTCTTAAATGGAAGAAGTTTGGAACCACCAAGGCTCTTCCTAGAGATGGCCGGCTGGCCAAACTAAGCAGTCAGGGTAGAAGGGCCATTGTCAGGGAGGTGACCAAGAACCCAATGTTTTATGGCTTTTCAACCTCTGCCATATCGTGGATTCAGAGCTATTTAACTAATAGAACTCAGAGGGTTCTCTTTAATGGAAGCTTCTCAAATGAAACATGTAGGGTGTGGTGTACTGCAGCTCTCTAGGCCCTCAACTTTTTTCTATTTTTACCAATGACCTGCCACTGGCATTAAACCAAACTGTGTTTCTATTTATGCTGATGATTCAACCATATACGTGTCAGCAACCACAACTAATGAAGTCACTGAAACCCTTATAAAGGAGTTGCAGTCAGTTTTGGAATGGGTGACCAGTAATAAACTGGTCCTGAACATCTCTAAAACTAAGAGCATTCCCTCAGTTCTAGACCTCACCTGAATCTGGTAATGAATGGTGTGGCTGATTAACAAGTTGAGGATACTAAATTACTTGGTGTTACCTTACATTGTAAACTGTTATGGTCAAAACATTTAGATTCAATGGTTGTAAAGATGGGGAGAGGTCTGTTCTCTGCTTTTTTGACACCATACTCCAAAAAGCAAGTCATGCAGGTTCTAGTTTTGCATTATCTGGATTATTATCTTAGTCATGTGGTAATGTGCTCCCAAGAAAAACCTAGTTAAGCTGCAGGCTGGCCCAGAACAGAGTTGCACGTCTTGCTCTGCATTGTAATCAGATGGCTAATATAAATACTATGCATGCCAGTCTCTCTTGACTAAGAGTTGAGGAGAGACTGACTGCATTACTTCTTCTTTTGATAAGAAACATTCATGTGTTGCATAGTCATCTGACACTCAACTCTGACACACACACTTACCCCACCAGACATGCCACCAAGGGTCTTTTCACAGTCCCCAAATCCATAACAAATTTTAAAACCCGTACAGTATTATATAGAGCCATTATTGCATGGAACTGCCTCCTATCTCATATTGCTCAAATGAATAGCAAACCTGGTAAAAACAAACAAACAGCTAAGGCAACACATCACGGCACAACGCCTTTCCCATATTTGACCTAGATATTTTGTGTGTATGTGTTGATATGTAGGCTATGTGTTCCATTTTATTTGTATTTATTTAGTTCTGTCCTTGAGATGTTCCTGTCAATTAATGTTCTGTAATATGTCATGTTTCATATTTTGTGTTGACCCCGGGAAAAGTAGCTGCTGCTTTCTCAACAGCTAATGGGGATCCTAATAAAATACCAACATTTCATGCCCAACAGGCAAAAATTCCAGGCATTTTTTCAAACAGCTCTTACACAAAAAGGACATCATCCTAATTTTCACAATTTCAGTGTGATTTCGACATCACAGTGCAGAAATATAATCAAAATAACAGAATCATGTTTTTGACTGCACTTCCCCTGAATATGTTTTCGTGGTTATCTTTGAAGCAAAGAAGTAGCCTTGAATTCCAGAGAAAAACTACACCAAAAATTATTAACATAAAATATGCTCTAAATCCTTCTAAATTATGTATTTCTCTCTTCATTCATAATTGATTGCTTCAGGTCTCATGCTATATTACGTTTTGTTAGCTCTTGCATGTATTATGTTGAATTGGTTTTCAGTGATTATAAAAACACATTTAATACCAATTGTAAAATGATGATGAATAGAATACTAATTGTTTTTGACGACTCCTTGATCTTGGTCTATGTGTAGGCTATTCAGTGACCTGTACAATCATGTATTCGGAACAAGGTAGTTTTATCTACACAGTTTTCCAATACTTATAATAACATATGTGAACATGTCAAGTGTAGTTATTAATAATGTACTGTATCTGTGTTTACTGTGTAATGCAAATGAATGACATCATGGTTACCAAAGCAGTTAGAGAGTAATGGTGTAACTATGAGGTGCAATATTGTATTTCTACATTTTCTTAGATGAGTAACACAGCATGCACCAGAAGGAGAGGTACCAAGAGGGGAACATTCTATTTGAAGAAGGCCCTAGCGTGATTAACGTTCGTAAGCAGGTTCATAATTTAATCTTCTGTAAATCAGCTATAGGAGGACGGACTCATTGTAATGGCTGGAATGTAATAAATGGAACGGAGTCAAACATGCAGTTTCCATATGTTTGATGTGTTTGATACCGTTCCATTTATTCCATTTCAGCCATTACTATGAGCTGTCCTTCTATAGCTCCTCCCACCAGCATTCTCTCTATCAAACTGATTTACAGATGATTAAATCATGAACCTGCTTCTATTAATACTTAATATTACTTCATATGAAAGGGGTCACAGTAGAAACAGACCCCCATGCACATGGTGCAAGCATTCACTCCCTTGCAGCTGGAAAAAAAAAGTAGCTGCCTAAAACGAGGCTCATCCTTTTGACACTAAATCGCCCGAGTGCCTTTTCATCTGCTGGTCTCAGATGTAATTATTTATGACAAGTTTCACCCGGTGTTTGAATGAAACAGAACAGGCCTATGCCCTACAACCACTCCTACATATTGAATAGCAGCGGTGCCCACTGGAGAAGATACTCGAGCTTCTTCACTCTGCAGTACCTAAAAAATCATAGTCCAACGAGGCTTTGAAGAGACTGGTTTGAATTCTAAATCAGCTCGAGGAAAGACAGAGAGGTAGAACCATAATCTGACACAGCATGCCCTCTCCTAAAATCAACATAAGAAACTAAACTATTGTCATTTAGCAAGGAAAAAGGGAAAAAAGGGAGAATCTCAGACTTGATAATATAATAATAATAATAATAATAATAATAATAATAATAATAATACTTGATGGTGTTATAGACTTGATGGTGTTATTATCTCCCTCTGTGACAAGGCACTTGCTCTCCGTCCAACCACATCTTCCATGACTTACATACTTACATACTCTGCTGAGTAACGTAAGGCACTCTGCCATATAAAGTATAGGGAGAAATATTGAGCTGCTACATTTTCAAACAACATCCAGGATTTGCTTCTAGCCAAAGATGGTGTGGAAAGACTGCCCCTCCACTGAACTGCCCTCTGTTGTGCCATTGGAGAAATTATGATATGTCATATAGGAAACATGAAAGAAAGACCTGCTCACTTTCTGAGAGCTGCATGCACAGCCAACCATATGGTTAAAGCTATAAGTACCACATAAATATGCAAGGCACCCTCAGCACCCACACAGGCTGAAAGGAGGTGAAATGGCACCGGAGACATTCAAAATGGCGCCGGAGACATTAAAAAATGTAATATCATATGCTTCACGGAGTCGTGGCTGAACAACAACACTATCAACACACAGCTGGCTGGTTATACACTGTACCGGCAGGATAGAATAGCGACGTGTGGTAAGACAGAGGGCGGTGGACTATGTACTTTTGTAAATAACAGCAGGTGCACAATATCTAAGAAAGTCTCAAGCTATTTCTCACCTGAGGTAGAGTATCTCATGATAAGCTGTAGACCACACTATCTACCTAGAGAGTTTTTTGTAGCTGTATTGAATGAGCTGTATTCTGCCATAAGTAAACAAGAAAACGCTCACCCAGAGGCGGTGCTCCTAGTAGCCAGGAACTTTATTGAAGGGAAACTTAAATCTGTTTTACCAAATTTCTATCAGCATGTTAAATGTGCAACCAGAGGGAAAAAACTCGGGACCACCTTTACTCCACATACAGAGACGCATACAAAGCTCTCCCTCACCCTCCATTTGGCAGATCTGACCATAATTCTATCCTCTTGATTCCTGCTTACAAGCTAAAATTATAGCAGGAAGCACCAGTGACTAGATCAATAAAAAAGTGGTCAGATGAAGCAGATGCTAAGCTACAGGAATGTTTTGCTAGCACAGACTGGAATATGTTCCGGGATTCCTCCGATGGCATTGAGGAGTACACCTCATTAGTCATTGGCTTCATCAATAAGTGCATCGATGACGTCGTCCCCACAGTGACCGTATATACATACCACAACCAGAAGCCATGGATTACAGGCAACATCCGCACTGAGCAAAAGGCTAGAGCTGCCGCTTTCAAGGAGCGGGACTCTAACCCGGCAGCTTATAAGAAATCCCGCTATGCCCTCCTACGAACCATCAAACAGGCAAAGGGTCAACACAGGACTAAGATCAAATTGTACTACACCGGCTCTGACGCTAGTCGGATGTGGCAGGGCTTGCAAATCATTATAGACTATAAAGGGAAGCACAGCCGAGAGCTGCTGAGTGACACGAGCCTACCAGACGACAAACTACTTCTATGCTCGTTTCGAGCTAAATAACATTGAAACATGCATGAGAGCACCAGCTGTTCCGGAAGACTGTGTGTCACGCTTTCCGCAGCCGATGTGAGAAAGACCTTTAAACAGGTCAACATTCACAAGGCCGCAGGGCCAGATGGATTACCAGGATGTGTACTGAGAGCATGCGCTGATCAACTTGCAAGTGTCTTCATTGATATTTTCAACCTCTCCCTGTCCGAGTCTGTAATACCAACATTTCTTAAGCAGAACACCATACTGCCTGTGTAAGCTGCATAAATGACTACCAACCTGTAACATTCATGTCTGTAGTCATGAAGTGCTTTGAAAGGCTGGTCATGGCTTACATCAACAACATTATCCCAGAAACACTAGACCCCCCAAATTTGCATACCTCTCCAACAGATCCACAGATGATGTAATCTCTATTGCACTCCACACTGCCCTTTCCCACCTGCCCTGAATGACGGGTCGCCACTGTATACAGGAGTTATGCTACACAACGAGTTGCTCTGCTAGGTGGGGGGATAGAGAGGGTAGAGAGGACCTGTGCTTGCCATACTGCATGGCCTTTGTATTTCAAATAAAATAAAATACAATGTTATCAGTCACATGCGCCCGAATACAACAATCTTACAGTGAAATGCTTACTTACGAGCCCCTAACAAACAATGCAGTTTAAAAAAATAGGAATATGAATAAGAAATAAAAGTACCAAGTAATTAAAGAGCAGCAGTAAAAAATAAATAATAGCGAGACTATATACAGGGAGGTAGCGGTACAGAGTCAATGTGTACATGTAGGTAGAGTTATTAATGTGACTATGCATAGATTATAACAACAAAGAGTAGCAGCGGTACACATTGATACACTGTGATTCATTGGCAGCTAAAGAAATGAGCACATATAACTCAGAGATGGCCTATAGACCAATGCAGCAGTAAGCCTATAACTTTATCGTCAACTCAGTAAAATATACTGAACAAAAATATAAACGCAACATGCACAATTTCAACGATTTTACTGAGTTACATTTCATATAAGGAAATCAATCTATGAATTTCAAATGACTGGGCAGGGGCGCAGCCGTCCATGGGCGTGGGAGGGCATAGGGCCACCCATTTGGGAGCCAGGCCCATCCACTGGGGAGCCAGGCACAGCCAATCAGAATGAGTTTTTCCCCACAAAAGGGCTTTATTACAGACATAAATACTCCTCAGTTTCATCAGCTGTCCGGTTTGCTGGTCTCAAACGATCTGCGAAGAGTGTGCCAAGCTGTCATCAAGGCAAAGGTTGGCTACTTTGAAGAGTCTCAAAAATAAAATATATTTAGATTTGTTTAACACTTTTTTGGTTACCACATGATTTCAAATGTGTTATTTCATTGTTTTTATGACTTCACTATTATTCTACAATGTAGAAAATAGTACAAATAAAGACAAACTCTGGGATGAGTAGGTGTATCCAAACTTTTGACTGGTACTGTATGTGGGGTGTTTCTGGCGGTGGCTCCCGATAGTGGCTAATATTTAACATGATACAAATTGTAAAATAAAACTGAGAAAAGCTTGGTTATATAATCAAAACAGTCCATAGCTTGGATTTCCAAATTAATCTATGCAATTTATGAGGGCACACAATACAAATTCTGAATATTGCCACAGCTATATATAACATATTTCACTGTGGAAAAGGGGCCCAATACATGTCATGTTGATATGATTTTCAGTTTGCTTCCGTATGGCTGGTTTCACATTCGTCTCCAGGGATTTTTATTTTACCTTTATTTAACTAGGCAAGTCAGTTAAGGACAAATGCTTATTTTCAATGACAGCCTAGGAACAGTGGGTTAACTGCCTGTTCAGGGGCAGAAGAACAACAGATTCTTCTGGGGGTTTTGAACTTGCAACTGGGGGTTTTGAACTTGCAACCTTCTGGTTACTAATCCAACGCTCTAACCACTAGGCTATCCTGGATGATCATGAAACATAATTTAAAAAAATTGCTGTGTATTTACAGTCCCATTTTCCAAACGGATTACTCATTTACCCAGCTCTTCTCAATAGCTATCAATTTATAAATCACAGTGCACGGAGAATGCTGTAATTTCTGTTGATTTTTCCACTTAAAACCGGCAGTTTTGCTCGACTTTATTCATGGCTTCCTCATGTGTAAACGTGATGAAATTATGAGGGAATTAAGTCAGGGTCAGAATATGGCTTATCTGTAGACTCACTTCCACCACACCTTCATTTATTCGAGCTACACGTCAAACAAATAGTGGGTGAACAGCATGCTATACTCATACTTAAAGTCAAGGTCAGAATACGCATAGAGATAGAAGCGCATTAAAAGGGAATTACGTTCCATTTACACATGCTTAATCGGGTTCATGGGATTATTGATAGCAATAAATATTTGTGCAAACAATCATCAATTTGTGGGGGGAGAAATGGCAGGAAATGTCCCACAATGTTACACAAACTAGCTCTGTGGCTTTCTCAAAGTGGAAGTTACAATTGTCTTATTCACTCTCACATAAGAGACCTCACTACAGTGCATTCGGAAAGAATTTAGACCCCTTGACTTTAAGTAAAAAGAAGAAATTGATTCTAAAATGGATTTTTAAAAAAAATCCTCATCAATCTACACATAACACTGCATAATGACAAAGCAAAAACAGGATTTTAGAAATGTTTGCAAATGTATATGTATATAATTTTTTTTATATTAAATATAACATTTACATATGTATTCAGACTGTACTTTGTTGAAGCACCTTTGGCAGCAATTACAGCCTAGAGTCTTCTTGGGTATGATGCTACAAGCTTGGCACACCTGTATCTGGGGAGTCTCTCCCATTCTTCTCTGCAGATCATCTCAAGCTCTGTCAGGTTGGATCGGGAGCGTCGCTGCACAGCTATTTTCAGGTGTCTCCAGCGATGTTCGATCGGGTTCAAGTCTGGCCTCCGGCTTGGCCACTCAAGGACATTCAGAGACTTGTCCCGAAGCCACTCCTGCTTTGTCTTGGCTGTGAAAAATATGTTTAACTTTTTGCTGTGTAAAAACTCTGACAAAAGCGATCAAAGTTCATTTGAGTTTCCTCTTTGTTAATTATTCTGCCCCTCACAAAAAAACGTAATGTGAAAAAGTAGATTTTCAGCCAGGGCCTAATATTCTAAGAGCTGATTTGGGTTGGGCCGGCCCGGGTTTCTGATTTGAGCAACATTGTGACCTATGTTTGAGACCAACGAGTGGCCGTGTCTATGTGAGAAGCGTGCCAGCATCTCTCACATAACTAAAATAAGATTCACACATGATCTCTCTAACTCTCTGCTCTGACAGACATGAACCTGCAACTCTCATCTCACCAGCGATGCACTTCATAATTTATTTTCTTATCAAATCGAGTGAAGGGTTAAAAAGGAACTGCAGTACCTCTGATAAATGTAAATACATTTGGCAAAGTTATATAATTACTGCGGTCTGTTCAGAAAAAAAACGAAATAATTCAGAATGGCCTACTACACCATGAGCAGGCCTATAGCCACAGAGGCCCAATAACAATGCCCGGGCTACCAAAATATTTACAAAGTAAACCAAAAGCGAGATAGGCTTTTGGCACGAGCCCATCAGCCATCACCAGCGAGTTAGCTGCGTGTCATTGGGCGAGCTAGTGAAACTGGAAAGCATTTTTAGGACTATAATTTTCTCCTCATATTGTAGCCTAAAACATGTATCTCCACACACCTAGGCCTAGGCTATTGATGGATTCAAGAAAAAGTTGTTATTATTGATCTCAGATTCTCAGTTTGTCAGTGTCAAAGTAGCCTGCCATTTCATAATTTATTTGTGCGGCATTAAAAAAGATTCTGCCAATGTCATGTGTCATGTAAAATTGTGTATAATTGCATGAAATGTGTTTACAAAAGGCCACATTTGTCACGCCCTGACCGTAGAGAGCTTTTTATGTCTCTATTTTGGTTTGGTCAGGGTGTGATTTGGGTGGGCATTCTATGTTCATTTTCTATGTTTTGTATTACTTTGTGTTTGGCCGGGTGTGGTTCTCAATCAAAGGCAGAGCTGTCTTTCGTTGTCTCTGATTGAGAACCATACTCAGGTAGCCTTTTCCCACCTGTATTTTGTGGGTAGTTGTTTTCTGTTTTTGTGTCTGCACCAGACAGAACTGTTTCGGTTGCGTTGGTTCGCTTTGTTTTTCAGTATTCAGATCTATTAATAAATCATGAACACTTACCACGCTGCGCTTTGGTCCACTTCTTCAAACAGCCGTCACAACATATTTCTGGGACCCTAGAATACAAAAAATGTTCCCCATGTGTGCAACTTCTGTAAGTGCCTCTACTCCACTGCTCTGTGTCACTTTTTTCTCATGTGTTCAAGTACCTCAACTTCAGAACACCCCAGGTTAATCCCGTCTCGCACTCACTTTTCAGCACCGGAGAATCTTGTTTCTCATGGTCTGAGAGTCCTTTAGGTGCCTTTTGGCAAACTCCAAGCGGGCTGTCATGTGCCTTTTACTGAGGAGTTGCTTCCGTCTGGCCACTCTACCATAATGGCCTGATTGGTGGAGTGCTGCAGCGATGGTTGTCCTTCTAGAAGGTTCTACCATCTCCACAGAGGAACTCTGGTGCTCTGTCAGAGTGACCATCACGTTCTTGGTCACCTCCCTGACAAAGGCCCTTCTCCCCCGATTGCTCCGTTTGGCCAGGCGGCCAGCTCTAGGAAGAGTCTTGGTGGTTCCAAACTTCTTCCATTTAATAATTAAGGAGGCCACTGTGTTCTTGGAGACCTTCAACGCTGCAGAAATGTTTTGGTACCCTTCCCCAGATCTGTACCTCGACACAATTCCGTCTCTGAGTTCTACGGACAATTCTTTCGACCTCATGGCTTGGCTTTTTCTCTGACATGCACTGTCAACTGTGGAACCTTATATAGACAGGTGAGTGCCTTTCCAAATCATGTCCAATCAATTGAATTTACCACAGGTGGAGTCCAATCAAGATGTAGAAACATCTCAAGGATGATCAATGGAAACAGCATGTACCTGAGCTCAATTTTGAGTCTCATAGCAAAGGGTCTGAATAATTATGTAAATAATGTATCTCTCTTTTTTTTTAAATGTTACTTTTTTTTCAAATCTTTTTACTTTATCCCCTTTTCGTGGTATCCAATCGTTAGTATCTTGTCTCATCACTACAACTCCCGTACGGGCTCGGGAGAGATGAAGGTCGAAAGCCATGCATCCTCCAAAACACAACCCAACCAAGCCGCATCCAACACAGCGCGCATCCAACCCGGAAGCCAGCCGCACCAATATGTCGGAGGAAACACCATGCACCTGGCGACCTGGTTAGCGTGCACTGCGCCTGGCCCGCCACAGGAGTGGCTAGTGCGATGAGACAAGGATATCCCTAACGGCCAAACCCTCCCTAACCCAGACAACGCTAGGCCAATTGTGCGTTGCCCCATGGACCTCCTGGTCGCGGCTGCGACAGAGCTTGGGCTCAAACCCAAAGTCTCTGGTGGCACAGCTAGCACTGCGATGCAGTGCACTAGACCACTGCACAACCCGGGAGGCCTGTTTTGTATTTATTTTTAATACATTTGCAACAATTTCTAAAAACCTGTTTTCGCGTTGTGCAGTATAGTGTGTAGATTGATGAGGGGGAAAAAGTAATGGAATCATTTTAGAATAAGGCTGTAAGGTAACAAAATGTGGAAAAAGTCAAGGGGTTTGAATACTTTCCAAATGTACTGTATTTAAATAATTCTGGGAAGTCAGAGTGGGGATTTCTTGACTAATAATGGGCTACTTCCTATAAACTTTCCAGCCTTTGTTTAGATTTACTTTGCTCGTATCTTATACACACTCAGGCAGCATGGAAAGGATTGGATTTTTTTGTCCAATACCAGTTAATTAACAAGGATTTAGTGAGAATGGAAAATAATGTAAACTATTTTCAGCAACAATTGCCAAAAGTAGCATTAGGGAATTGTAATTATTGTACTCCTTTCAAGGCCATAATTGCTGTAGGATTTGCATGGGAATTTAGAGTATGTCCATTGTTCACTCTGACATCATTAGAACACCAAACTGAACATGGCTAAAATCCAAAAGTTGAAAATGTACCTGTTTATATCAATGCTGGTTTGTTGTGTTTGGTGGTGGAATTCTGTGGAAGCATTGGTAGTAGTATTTAGGTAGTAATACCTAAATAGAGAGTGAATTAAAAAATGACTTAAACCTGTGTCCATCAATCCTCATTCTTTTAACAGTTGCAGCACATTCTCACATTTGATTCTGAAAGCAGTATGACATACATCCTAATGATTAACTCATAATTTGCCGTGGTCTTGGTCAATTCCTTCAGTTGCAAACAATAATGTATTTGTTATTTTCTTATTGGTGAAACTAGCAATACTTTTACCTGGGTGCACCTCTACTGCTTAATACCACCTTCCACATCACTCTCTCTCTCTCTCTCACACACACACACACACACACACACACACACACACACACACACACACACACACACACACACACACACACACACACACACACACACACACACACACACACACACACACACACACACACACACACACACACACACACACACACTCACTTCAATTACTTCCTACTTCTGCACATAGACTCGGTACTGGTACCCCGTGAATATAGACAAATTATCATTACTCATTGTATATTTATTAATCTTGTTATAATTGTTCTATTATTTCAATTTTTTCTCTTTGCCTTGTTGGGAAGGGCCTGCAAGAAAGAATTTCACTGTTAGTTTTCACCTGTTGGTCTACAACTGTTGGTCTATTTGACTCACACACTTCTCCCTCCACTCACCTGGCAAAGGAAGCTGGCCACCTGAGCTGAACTCCAGTCCTCACACTGCTCCCTGGTTGGCAGGTTCATTACTGTCACCACCAAATGGAGCTCTGAAGTCCAGGCTCTAATTGGAAGTGATGGACTTACCTCTCTCACACTCCGCTACTCCACTACAGCCCACATCAGGAAGGAGGAGTGGAGATCTCTCACTGGGGCAGGCCATTCTCTCTCTCTTTTTTCTCTCTCTCTCTCTCTCTCTCTTTTTTCTTTCTCTCTCTCGTGTTCTATTTATGAAACCCTTATGGAAAAAAAATGCAGTCAGAGTGCAGTATAACTGCAGTAGGCTGCAAGTACTGCATCCAAAATAACACCGTTGTTTTGCTGCAGTAATTTTGCTATGCAATTGCAGTTAAAGTGCAGTAGGACTGCAGTTCAACTGCAGTACATTGCAGTTATTCTGCAATTACTGCATCCAAAATACCCCAGTCCACTGCAGTTACTGCACTTTTACTGCAGTTTCAAAACTGCAATCTTTTTTGTAAGGGAACAAATGTCACACTTAATCTGCAGGGAGAAAATGGGAAACAAAGACTTCCTCATAGTCAAAGTGAGAAATTACATTTGAAAGTGAACATTTCTGGCTACATGACACAATATTGCTTGACAGCATTATCCTTCTCACAGATGAGTCTGACCTCATCTATATTTTGTCAACCTGTATGTGTCTAAAAGTGTCATGTTTGACTTCAACATAATGACAGCCCACTCAATGTTTGACGCCATAGCCCTTGTCGTCACAAGAAAGAGGAGAGGCAACGCTCTCGAAACTCCATTACATTTGACAACAACAACCTTGTAGTTTTTTGCTCAACAATCACGTTCGATACAGCTGAGGAAAAAAAACGAAGCAATTTCTTTCAGTGAGACAATTATGTAAGGGGAGAGTTTCTTCTTGTATCATCCCCAATATACCCACCCAGCATTTACTGACGGCGACGTCTTTTTTTGGTCTTGTCCGGATTTGTCGTATTTCTTTGGTACAGTCCGGACCAAATCTGAACCAAGCAAATCTGAATCAATCTATGTTTCACACGTTTGGACAGCACAGTGCAGCAGTAGAGCACAGTACAGTAGAGATTTCATAGATCATAGATTTCATAGATACACCAGCAGCTTTAATTTGAGGGACCTAGGAAAATTATGTTGAAGCTAATTTCCTGCAATTCTACGTAGTTTAACAAGACTCATAAAACATTAGTTAGTTATTTAATAATAACAATAAAGGAAAATAGTCTAGACCCGCTTTCCCCAAATGTTCTTCTGCTACCAAATATATATTATTGTGATCATTTATAAGAACCCTCAATTTAATTACACAAATTCTCTTTTACAGAAAGTCAATAGATCAATTGATGGTGACAGTCACACATTGTGTAAGATTACTACTATAAGATTCATATCTTTGACGCCTCAACTTTATAAGGTCATAGCTCAGCTTCGGAATGTTATAGAGACAAACCACACACTGCTCCCTGGTCCGCATGTTCATTACTGTCACCAAATCGATCAGATTTAGATCTGGTCTGCACCGACCAAATGTGTACTTTTTTGGGGACGGGGCTCATTAGAATTATTACCCAGCATGCTTTGCAAGTGTTTTTTTTAACATTAACATTTTGGTCATTCAGCAGACATTCTTATTCAGAGCGACTGCAATCAATTAAGTTACATACAACATATCACAGTCATAGCATGACTGCTTTTCTATAACTGTTACTGAGAACGTAATTGTAGTTGAATTGGTCTGTTGGTTTATTTTTTGGGAGGTTGGACTAATGTGAATATCTTCACAGCCAGTCTTAACCTCTTACACAGTCTGAAACAAATCTACTTTGAAACAAAAGTATACATCTCATACACAAGGTTATGGGCTTCAAAAAAGAATACACCTGTGCCATGTCAGATATAGAGTTGAAATTTATACTTTTTTTTGTTTGTATCCCAATATTACATTATTATGTAATAAACTCGGCAAAAAAAGAAACGTCCCTTTTTCAGGACCCTGTCTTTCAAAGATAATTAGTAAAAATCCAAATAACTTCACAGATCTTCATTGTAAAGGGCTTGGTGTCCACACCACATACCGACTGTTAATTTTGATTTTGACCCACCCCCCTTTTTGTTCAGGGACACATTATTCCATTTCTGCTAGTCACATGTCTGTGGAACTTGTTCAGTTTATGTCTCATTTGTTGAATCTTGTTATGGTCATACAAATATTTACACATGTTAAGTTTGCTGAAAATAAACTCAATTGACAATGAGAAGACATTTGTTTCCATCACAGAAGTATGAAATATAACAAAACCATTTGTCATAGAAACACTGGATTTTCTGAGTATTTCATTTTTTTAATGTTGATTAATTATGAAATTCAAAAAATATTTATAACATCCCACTCATGAGGCCGCTATAGGTAGATTTGTGCATTTTACAGCAGGAAAGGTCTACAGCTTTTGAAAAAGCTAACATGAGAGCATGTGACACGGGCGCACTGATAACTATTCTGTTGCAGTCTTCAGCTGGTTCCTCTTTCCTATATTAAGATGCTTTCAATGTCTGGAGAAGGCGTCTTTTCACATTTCATTCAGCAACTAAAATTCACCTGACATCACTGTCCAGACGCATCTTTTCAAAGTAATTTTGCTTACTCGGTTCACATAAAAATGTAATAAAACTAATGAAACAATTGATTCAGGTCATATCATTTCCTTACTAACGTCACATGCGAACAGAGAGTAATCGTTTAGATATGATTGAAATTGGGTGTGAACTGTAAATGTGCCGACTGTGTGAGTCTTTGCGAGTATGTGTATTTCGTCAGATCACACTGTTGGACTTGGGCCAGCACGGCACACAGCTGAGCGATCGGAGGGAAGTGGGCCGACAATTAGACAAAGCCTAGCCTGTGACACTAACCCTCAAGCATCAGGCTAATGAGAGTTATAGTGGCTGAAGACATTCCATCAGGCAGACAGGCTGGTAGCCCCATGATTGGTTGGTTCACTCTGATCAAGGCATGACATCACAGATTCCCATCAAACCAACTCCTTGAATGCCCTACTCCTTGACGTTTGCAGTTGTGTCTAAAAAACACTATTTTGCTAAATACCATGTTTTTTTTACCCTTTAGTACAGAAATGTTAAACTAACACCACACCCAACCAACAACCGCTATGTTTCTTACGAGTCCGGTGGTCACGTGACTTGTAGCTGCTCTGTGATTGGATGATATAGACCGCAACGTTATATGGGATTTTTACATTTGTTTTGGCGGATCGCAAACAACTGAAAGGTGCATACACCGCCACCTACTGTACTGGAGTGTGAGGCCTCCCTATTAATCTATTGAGCTTATTTAGCCCTGTGTTTCTGCCTACTGTTCTGGACTGTGAATTCATTACAGTTTGTGACACAAAAGGGAAGGGAAAAAGGACTGGGAAAAGGGAAGGAAAATCAACCAGCTCTATACACATTATAACCTCACCATTATTACACTACTTGGCCCCATCTGATCTTAGACCAGGCCAGCAGCCTGGGAGGATGGTACACCATCATTCAACACACCTTGTAAATCCTCTGCAGTAAAATCTTTTACATCCAAGTACTTCTCTGCAGCTGCCACCACAATTTCTATTTTCTGTGATTACATTTCTGCAGTACAGTTGATAACCATTTCTATGAAAGCTAAGCCAACCTTCCTGAAACACATGTTATTCATATCACTCTCTATTGGCCATGGCCTACTTACAGGGAGCTCTTAGGATCCCCCACCCTGGACCCATCTTCCTCTACTACTCTTTTCACTGCATCATCATACGACAACTTCTGTACTTAACTGATCCTGGCAACCTCGACCTGTCTTTCTCTCACCGGACACTTCTGATCTCCAGCACCATGGGTACCCCTTCAGTTAACACACGCATCTTTTTCCTCCTGCTGGATTCCATCTTGAAATATACTTACTATACTAGAAGTTAATGATTACATGTATAAGGAATGTATATGGTGAGGTCAACGGAGGGTGGATAAGAGCTAGGGGTTACGGAAAGTTAGAGTGAGGAAAAAGACAATCACCTGGTTGTGCTCACTAATAAGGTTGGATAGCCGTGGATTATGGAGGAGTGAGGAATTCAGGCCGAGGTCAGTTTGTATTCGGCGTCACTAATAAGGTTGGACAGCCGTGGATTATGGAGGAGTGAGGAATTCAGGCCGAGGTCAAGTTTGATGAAGTGAGAAGGAGCAGTCCTATTACACACACACAACTTATATTTCTGCCTAGCAACAGAAATGTATTGGCTGTCTAGATGTGGAAGGAGTTGACTCCGCCTAGTAGGAGGGTATAAATACTTGTGCTGGTGTAAATATTGCTTTGTCTTTGCAGCTGTTTGACCCAGTGGGTGAATAAACTTGGTTTGAACTTTTACTAGTTGTCCGTTAGGTTCTGACAAACAGAGTGAAAAACTTCGCCCCGATTTAGAGTCGAACTAGAGAGTCAGAATCAGTGAAACAGTAGCCAGCACCGAAAACAAGGTAGACACAGTTCTTACACCTGTTACCACTCATTCTGACATCTTGGGGAGATGAGAGTCATAGGCTGAACCAATTATAGGATATGGACATAGAAAGCCAGGGTGCCAAGTCTAGGTCCAAGAGGCTTCTAAACAGATACTACCCCCAAGCCATTAGACTACTGAACATCTAATCAAATGGCTACCTGGACTACTTGCATTGGCCCACGCCCCCTCTTTTACACTGCTGCTACTCTCTGTTATAATCTATGCATAAGCCACTTTAATAATTCTGCCCACATGTATATATTATCTCAATTAACTCGACTAATCGGTGCCCATGCACATTGACTCTGTACCGGTACCCTGTGTATATAGACTCGCTAATGTTATTTTACCGCTGTTCTTTAATTATTTGTTAAATTGTTTTTATTTTTTGTTGTTGGTATTTTTCTTCAAACTGCATTGTTGGTTACGGGCTTGAAAGTAAGCATTTCACTGTAAGGTCTACACTTGTTGTATTCGGTGCATGTGACAAATAAAATGTGATTTGATTTATTTAGTAGGCCCATTGTGTAACTGCTGGTTGGAAATATATGGGTAGGTTCCGTAAAGAGGGGTCCCGAGTGGGATTAGTCCTCAGCGAGATCCATAGAAATGCATGGTTTAGGGTGGGTTCCGTTAGAATAGGTCCCAAGTGGAGATAGTTTCTGCGAGATCTGTGAGTGACACTACAGTGTAGGGTCAATTCCGTGTAGGACAGGTCCCTTATGGGGTTATTTCCCTGCGAGCTCTGTAAGTGGGACGAAAGTTCCAGCTGCAGTGACTGTGTAGGCCGTAGAGTGTGTGTGTATGGATAGATTGTCATGCTTGTGTACTAGTACAAAAGGTTGTAGCGGTGTAGTCCATATAGAAGGACAAAGGAAGGAAGTGCATACTAAGGAGAATAGGAGATAGCTGAAAACATCTGTGCTTTAAGATGAAACATTGTCAGTGAGTGGTAATGTGGATGGTGATAAAAGGTTGTTTACAAGGTTGCCTACAAGTTCTGGAAGAGAGCATTATTGCTAGTGTATTAGCAGTAGCAATAAGGAGAGAGGTTGACAGATGATGTGGAAATAATAAGATTACTGTAAATAATTTAGGTTATGTGTGTTGTCAACAACAGTGATATTTGAAGCGTGACACTGGTATAAGACATTAGGTCTCTCGTATTCTCCAGTAGTAAATTGGAAGTCACTTCAGTATTGGTTCTAATACAAGGTATCCGGTGGCGTGACCAATTAATAGGCAGAAATACCATAGATATTCTCCGGGGAAGTGGGTATCCCTACCTTGGAAAATTGTAAATACAGTGCGTGTATTAGAGTCGTGAGTGAGGAAATCTAAACATTTACATTTACATTTAAGTCATTTAGCAGACGCTCTTATCCAGAGCGACTTACAAATTGGTGCATTCACCTTATGACATCCAGTGGAACAGCCACTTTACAATAGTGCATCTAAATCTTTAAGGGGGGAGAAGGATTACTTATCCTATCCTAGGTATTCCTTAAAGAGGTGGGGTTTCAGGTGTCTCCGGAAGGTGGTGATTGACTCCGCTGTCCTGGCGTCGTGAGGGAGTTTGTTCCACCATTGGGGGCCAGAGCAGCGAACAGTTTTGACTGGGCTGAGCGGGAACTGTACTTCCTCAGTGGTAGGGAGGCGAGCAGGCCAGAGGTGGATGAACGCAGTGCCCTTGTTTGGGTGTAGGGCCTGATCAGAGCCTGGAGGTACTGAGGTGCCGTTCCCCTCACAGCTCCGTAGGCAAGCACCATGGTCTTGTAGCGGATGCGAGCTTCAACTGGAAGCCAGTGGAGAGAGCGGAGGAGCGGGGTGACGTGAGAGAACTTGGGAAGGTTGAACACCAGACGGGCTGCGGCGTTCTGGATGAGTTGTAGGGGTTTAATGGCACAGGCAGGGAGCCCAGCCAACAGCGAGTTGCAGTAATCAAGACGGGAGATGACAAGTGCCTGGATTAGGACCTGCGCTGCTTCCTGTGTGAGGCAGGGTCGTACTCTGCGGATGTTGTAGAGCATGAACCTACAGGAACGGGACACCGCCTTGATGTTAGTTGAGAACGACAGGGTGTTGTCCAGGATCACGCCAAGGTTCTTAGCGCTCTGGGAGGAGGACACAATGGAGTTGTCAACCGTGATGGCGAGATCATGGAACGGGCAGTCCTTCCCGGGAGGAAGAGGAGCTCCGTCTTGCTGAGGTTCAGCTTGAGGTGGTGATCTATCATCCACACTGATATGTCTGCCAGACATGCAGAGATGCGATTCGCCACCTGGTCATCAGAAGGGGAAAGGAGAAGATTAATTGTGTGTCGTCTGCATAGCAATGATAGGAGAGACCATGTGAGGTTATGACAGAGCCAAGTGACTGGGTGTATAGCGAGAATAAGAGAGGGCCTAGAACAGAGCCCTGGGGGACACCAGTGGTGAGAGCGCGTGGTGAGGAGACAGATTCTCGCCACGCCACCTGGTAGGAGCGACCTGTCAGGTAGGACGCAATCAAGCGTGGGCCGCGCCGGAGATGCCCAACTCGGAGAGGGTGGAGAGGAGGATCTGATGGTTCACAGTATCGAAGGCAGCCGATAGGTCTAGAAGGATGAGAGCAGAGGAGAGAGAGTTAGCTTTAGCAGTGCGGAGCGCCTCCGTGATACAGAGAAGAGCAGTCTCAGTTGAATGACTAGTCTTGAAACCTGACTGATTTGGATCAAGAAGGTCATTCTGAGAGAGATAGCGGTAGAGCTGGCCAAGGACGGCACGCTCAAGAGTTTTGGAGAGAAAAGAGAGAAGGGATACTGGTCTGTAGTTGTTGACATCGGAGGGATCGAGTGTAGGTTTTTTCAGAAGGGGTGCAACTCTCGCTCTCTTGAAGACGGAAGGGACGTAGCCAGCGGTCAGGGATGAGTTGATGAGCGAGGTGAGGTAAGGGAGAAGGTCTCCGGAAATGGTCTGGAGAAGAGAGGAGGGATAGGGTCAAGCGGGCAGGTTGTTGGGCGGCCGGCCGTCACAAGACGCGAGATTTCATCTGGAGAGAGAGGGGAGAAAGAGGTCAGAGCATAGGGTAGGGCAGTGTGAGCAGAACCAGCGGTGTCGTTTGACTTAGCAAACGAGGATCGGATGTCGTCGACCTTCTTTTCAAAATGGTTGACGAAGTCATCTGCAGAGAGGGAGGAGGGGGGAGGATTCAGGAGGGAGGAGAAGGTGGCAAAGAGCTTCCTAGGGTTAGAGGCAGATGCTTGGAATTTAGAATGGTAGAAAGTGGCTTTAGCAGCAGAGACAGAGGAGGAAAATGTAGAGAGGAGGGAGTGAAAGGATGCCAGGTCCGCAGGGAGGCGAGTTTTCCTCCATTTCCGCTCGGCTGCCCGAGCCCTGTTCTGTGAGCTCGCAATGAGTCGTCGAGCCACGGAGCGGGAGGGAGGACCGAGCCGGCCTGGAGGATAGGGGACATAGAGAGTCAAAGGATGCAGAAAGGGAGGAGAGGAGGGTTGAGGAGGCAGAATCAGGAGATAGGTTGGAGAAAGTTTGAGCAGAGGGAAGAGATGATAGGATGGAAGAGGAGAGAGTAGCGGGGAGAGAGAGCGAAGGTTGGGACGGCGCGATACCATCAGTAGGGGCAGTGTGGGAAGTGTTGGATGAGAGCGAGAGGGAAAAGGATACAAGGTAGTGGTCGGAGACTTGGAGGGGAGTTGCAATGAGGTTAGTGGAAGAACAGCATCTAGTAAAGATGAGGTCAAGCGTATTGCCTGCCTTGTGAGTAGGGGGAAGGTGAGAGGGTGAGGTCAAAAGAGGAGAGGAGTGGAAAGAAGGAGGCAGAGAGGAATGAGTCAAAGGTAGACGTGGGGAGGTTAAAGTCGCCCAGAACTGTGAGAGGTGAGCCGTCCTCAGGAAAGGAGCTTATCAAGGCATCAAGCTCATTGATGAACTCTCCAAGGGAACCTGGTAGGGGCGATAAATGATAAGGATGTTAAGCTTGAAAGGGCTGGTAACTGTGACAGCATGGAATTCAAAGGAGGCGATAGACAGATGGGTAAGGGGAGAAAGAGAGAAAGACCACTTGGGAGAGATGAGGATCCCGGTGCCACCACCCCGCTGACCAGAAGCTCTCGGGGTGTGCGAGAACACGTGGGCGGACGAGGAGAGAGCAGTAGGAGTAGCAGTGTTATCTGTGGTGATCCATGTTTCCGTCAGTGCCAAGAAGTCGAGGACTGGAGGGAGGCATAGGCTGAGATGAACTCTGCCTTGTTGGCCGCAGATCGGCAGTTCCAGAGACTACCGGAGACCTGGAACTCCACGTGGGTCGTCGCGCTGGGACCACCAGATTAGGGTGGCCGCGGCCACGCGGTGTGGAGCGTTTGTATGGTCTGTGCAGAGAGGAGAGAACAGGGATAGACAGACACATAGTTGACAGGCTAACTGCTTCTCAGTTTAGCACACATCATGTGTAGACCACCCCCCGTCCTTCACCCGGCACTTATCATTCTAGCGTGTCTTTTTCAGATATCGTCTTCTCAACGGCACATGTAACTTTTGCCTGTCACATTTTGTGGCCCTTGATAATGTCCCGATTTTAATATCCAAGTCGATACTTTTGTTTCTCCCACGTACACAAGTCTCTCACCGGAGCCGTTCTCTTACTCCACTGCTCACTCCACACGCGCTTTTGTTTACTACGGCCCCGGTTTATTGGTCAGTCTCAGATAGAAGTGGTAAAAGTCACTGTCTCTCATTGCATGACTTTGTCGCTCTTTCTTCAGCCGGTTAGGGAGGGTTTTGAGGTTCACACACACTGTTTGTGGACAAATTATTCCTACCATGCATTAAGACACGATCTGACGTCACCTTCCATCATAACCTCAAAACAGTTTAGTTCATTTAATTTCTGTTTCAGGAAATCCAGACAAACATTGACTATATGACGAATAATTACATTAACCATTTCTTAATAACCTTATCTCTACGACAAATGTCAAAAAGCATACAACATACTGTTACTGCTAAAACCATTTTGTAAATTAGTCCATACTCCCTCTACTGGCGACCTCTCGGAAGAGTTACCAGATTGTGAAGTTAGCACCCTAACCCCTCGCAGAATTCCACACTCCATTATCCAATCTGGTAAAATTTGTATGAAAACAAAACACAAAATGAAATCAGCAAAATATACATCACAATCCGTTTGAAGTAACTGTCATCCCTGATTAACATATATTTTCATTTCTATATGCAGACTGAACACAGTACCACTGTATAAGTACACAAAGACCAGGACCTCAGGGAACTGGTCATTTCCCCTTTCGAACATGTGATTCAAAAACATGTTATATCAAAAATAAACATATTCGAATAACTAATCAATTTAGAATTACAACACTTTATAACTCCCTACGGTAATAATAATAATCTCCTAAAGAAATGGTACAATTTGATTAGAGACTGGTGTTTCTCATTCATTTTATAATTAAATGCCCCTGTTCTGTTAATTTCTAGTGAGGTTAATTTCTAATCTCACGAGAGATTTTTAGGATACAGGGCATTCGACACCATTAAAATGTTTCCTGTCCCTTTTCTTTCCCTGTCCTTCAGAAACCATTTAAATACCTTTCAAAACATTTCCATCCTTCTGCATACCCAATTTTACTGAATTGAATAGACCCCATCCAAATAAATTCCACAGTATCAACACACCGCAAACGCATATTCGTAACCAGTAAATGGTGCTGGTGAACCGTAGGTCCAGAACACACATGAACAGGCCTCACATATTATCTGGAACTCGTTTATGGCCTAATCCAGATACGTTAATACCTAAAACTGCCGAATATCACAAACTGCTCTCCCCCTCAATGTCCGAGGACCTTCAAACGAAAAATAATGAAACCCACTCTTTTGGAAAAGAGTGCACATTTCGTTAGCATTCACTATGCAACATTTTAGTCAGCAATCCAAAAGTATTAATTATAAACCAAACCTGTTATTTGTAAATCTGCTGTCCATTATTTAGCATGTACTACCCATAGACACGGCACAATTATTTCTCCACCGAGTGTAACACTGGTCTCCTTACCCCATGATTCTCCATAACCACCACACCACATACAACTATTTCAAGTTCATTTTAGGTTCGGTAACCCCTATACCAATTCCTCGTGACCCCTCCACCCTTTCGACCATTCTAGAATTCTATTCCAGAATAAGACGACATAAAACGTAAATCTATTAAAAATAAAACCACATAAAATGTCTCATGATATATATAAAAAAAATAAGGCTTTCTGAGTTTGCAAGGAGTGTTTGGCCATCTAATTTAAATTTGTTACCTTTAGAATCCATTATTCAACCCAAAATACAGATTGTTCAACCCAGAATACATTTTCCTGCAAATTGAGCCAATTTCTCATTGCAAGGAATCCGCAAAACTTAATCCCTGGCCTAGGCTAGGTAAAACGTGATCTCATACGTCTTCCTCCACATAGAAACTGTAATCTCTATGAACCACTTATTGATCGAACAGAGACTATACATCCCTAGGTGAGAGTTCCATTCTTGCTAATCTCAAAACGATTAGTTGTTGCTCTTTTGAAAAAGATGCAAACTCTTGTATAGTGGCATTTCCTTCGAATGCAGTAGGATCCAGTATCACCTTACACTCATTCTTCCAATGCCTGATAGCTCCCTGTTTTAGATGTGGGACAATCTCCTCACGCTTTGATGTTTTTTCACTACGTTCCTTTGTCTTATCTTGGCCATTGAAACTATAGGTAGTGATTTTCTCTATGGCCCTATTAACCCCTCGCACGTCTGCGATGTGAGAGGAGTTATATTCCATTCTCAAAACATTGTCTTGAATTAAATCTTACTAACCCCGCAAATACCGTTTTGATCACAGGGTTCAAACCTGTCATCAAAGCATAATTGCACATTCTATCAATACACTCCCGTTCCCAGTCTTTCTGTGGTAGCGTACTGGTACTCATTCTGGGTTTATCGTGATGCATTTTTTTGTTGATAGAATCAAAATGTTGGCATATTGAGCTTTTGATTCTATTTTTACGTCTTTATGCCAAGTCATAATAGCCTCCCTGAATTCTTTATTTGATTTGAATTCTCCGTCAGCGGGAAAATATTGTCCAATTTGATCTACTTGATCTACTCTGCAATTTTTCCCATATTCCAGTCGAATTGGTAGAATGCTTGTGCTCTTCTTTCAGCGCCTCCATGGATGAAAACAATTATGCTAGCTCTACATTACAGGGAGAATCGGAGCTGTTTGTCGCCATATCAATAGTTATTATTCCTTAAACTCTCCCGACGGTGTTCAGGGTATCTTAGATTACTTCACTCCCGCCTATAATACACACCTTCTATTAACTATTTTCTAAGATAGCACTACACACTTCCCCGGTAAATAATTAATTGGTCACGACACTTAATACCTTGTATTTAGAACCGATACCATAGTCTCTGCAAATGTATTACAGGAGAATATGGATGACTTATTTCCTCCAATATCCCTATTATTGAAAACACACATCACCAAAATTATTCACACTTGTCTTCCTATTTCCACATAATCTGCCATGGTTCACCACCCCAACAAGGCACAAAACTAACCTCCCATTCACACACACTGTCACGATTGTCATGGAAAGAAGTGGACCAAAGCGCAGCATGGTACGTGTTCATTCCATGTGTTTATTAACCTTTCTACCGCAGGCGCGACAACATTCCACTGAAAGGGCAGCGTGCGAAATTCTAAAATATTTTTTTGAAATATGTAACTTTCACACATTAACAAGTCCAATACAGCAAATGAAAGATGAACATCTTGTTAATCTACCCATCATGTCCAATTTCAAAAATGCTTTACAGCTAAAGCACAACATATGATTATGTTAGATCACCGCCAAGTTAAAAAAAACACACAGCCATTTGTCCAGCCAAAGATAGGAGTCACAAAAAGCAGAAATATAGATAAAATGAATCACTAACCTTTGATGATCTTCATCAGATGACACTCATTGGACATCATGTTACACAATACATGTATGTTTTGTTCGATAATGTGCATATTTATATCCAAAAATCTCAGTTTACATTGGCGCGTTACATGCAGTAATGTTTTGATTCCAAAACAAACGGGGATATTGCAGAAATACTCATAATAAACATTGATAAAAGATACTGGTGTTATTCACAAAATTGAAGATAGACTTCTCCTTAATGCAGCCGCTGTGTCAGATTTCAAAAAAACTTTATGGAAAAAGCATAATCTGAGAAAGGCTCTCAGAGCCCAAAACAGCCAGAGGAATGTCCGCCATTTTGGAATCAACAAAGTTAGAAACAACACCATAAATATTCACTCTTCATCAGAAGGCACTCCCAGGAATCCCAGTTCGACAATAAATGACCAAGGCTCCCTGCCAGACCACTGACTCAAAGAGGTCTCCTGAGCCCCTCCTTTATAGTAGAATCCTGATTCAAGTTTCAAAAGACGGTTGACATCTAGTGGAAGCCGTAGGAAGTGCAACCTCATCCATATCTCAATGTGTATTCAGTAGACCAAGCTTTGAAAAACTACAAACCTCAGATGTCCCACTCCCACCTGATTGGATTTTTCTTGGGTTTTCGCCTGCCATATGAGTTCTGTTATACTCACAGACATCATTCAAACCGTTTTAGAAACTACAGAGTGTTTTCTATCCAATACTAATAATACTATGCATATATTAGCATCTGGGACAGAGTAGGAGGCAGTTCACTCTGGGCATGCTATTCATCCAAAAGTGAAAATGCTGCCCCTTATCCCAAAAAGGTTAACTGAACACCGACAACAACAAAACAAAATACGAACGTGACGTTCTGCAGGGCAAAATAACAACCCGTGCAAAATTAAGAACCCACAAATGAAAGAGGGAAAAAGGACTACCGAAGTATGATTCCCAATCAGAGACAACGATAGACAGCTGCCTCTGATTGGGAACCACACTCGGCCGAAAACAATGAAATAGAAAACATAGAAATAAAGAAACTAGAATGCCCACCCTAGTCACACCCTGCCTAACCAAAATAGAGAATAAAAACCTCTTTATGGCCAGGGCGTGACACACTCACACTCACACCCTACGCTTTTATTGCCACTGAAACTGGGCCTTTTGTCCTCTCGTTACAGTTTTAGCAGGGAACCAACCCCACCCAGAATTTACTCCGCTTGGACTTACCCTTCGCAGGTTTCAGTCTGCGCAGGCTTACCTTCCGGGACTCACCCTATTCTCATAGTATTCACATGAACAATCCCAATCAGAATTTACCCCCTAGGACTTACCCCACAGGTACTAGCCTGCTTGAGTTTACCTTCCGGGACTTAATCTATACTTATAGTACTAGCAGGAACCAACCTACTAGGGATTTACACCCTAGGACTTACCCTATAGGTACCAGCCTGTACGAGTTTACCTTCCGGGACTTACCATCTACCATAAAGCTACTACCGGTCGATATACAATGGGCCTATCGAATTAAACTCAGGCTCTCCAAGTCCGTATCCCATAATTTGTTCAGCCTACGATTCTCATCTCCCAAAGATGTCAAAATAAGTGGAAACAGATATAGGAACTAGCCTACCTAGTTTGTTGCCAGCTCTGCTCCACTGATCTGGACTCTTTGGTTTAACTACAAATCGTCTGTTAGGTTCTAATTTCAGAGTAAATAACTCACGGAGACTAGAGAAGCTTAACCAAGTTGAATTCTTCACAAAGGGTCGACATTCAGACAAAAGCATGTTCTCACCATCACAATTATATATACCCCAATTTGGACACTCCTCCTTCTCTCCAATCCTTACATCTTATGGTTCGACAGGAAGAGGGTAACAGGATACTAAACCCTTATTACTCCCTTCAGGGGATCTGACCTGACCTCCTGACCTCAACCCCTCCTTTGCCTAATCCACAGATGTCCATCCGCTCCCCTATAGCAATCCTGTGATGTCCTCTCGTCCACCCAGCACATTCCACAGCCACTCTGTCCTTCTACAGATCTTACTCCTTTATATACTATGCGTCTGATCTATCATGTCTTTAATATCTCAATGTTCAAAGTTTAGCCCTAATCAAACAATATGAAGTGTTGTTGTTTTGGTTGATTTGCGTTTGTCTTTGCTTCAATACAAACCTCACCAGATTGAGTTTGCTGTCTGGTCGGGATTTCTCCCAAAGGGTTAGCCCTCTAACTCCCTGACCCTGTAACTCTGAGGTGAGGTCGCCAATATGATAAGGGAGTATAAGCTAATTTGTTTCAACAGTGTGTTGTATTTGACATTTGTCTTAGAAATATTTGTATTAATAAAATAAAATGTAATAATTTGTCATACAGTGAATAGTTTGTCTTGATTTCCCAAATCAGACATGCCCTATACTGTTCTTGTAGGTCCAGTCTCGAAGTTATGGTGAGAGTGACTCCAGATGCCATCTAGGTGCATGGAAGAGATAATTCGACCAAGAAGAGTGTGAGCCTCACCCCCTCTAACTGACTGAAGTAATGGCGACAATGGCGTTCACTACGGCCCTGTCCTGCACCACTTCTACCTGAGACCTTAATCCGAGCTAGCAAGGAGTGCGGAATGAGTCCTGAGACCGTGCATGTGGAGTGAGTATGGAGAGAGATCATGTCCAAACTCCTCTCATGCTGCTGGTGCACTGGTCGGAAAATGAAAAAGAAAGAATGGACTGTACAGAATGGTGGTGGAGGCTCAGGTGAGACATTCGTTCACTTGGGAAAAACGGATTATTCCCCAGATATTGAAATCGGGACATTATCAAGGGCCATCAACTTCGACAGGCATGAGTTACATGTGTGCCATTGGGAAGATGTACTGTAACGCTATCGGAAGAAGAAAATTAAGAGAAGTCAGAAGAATGAGTAATGGGAAGGAGGGGGGTTGTCAACTGTAACCGTAATAGATTTAGGGTTGCTCTAAACTGTGTATTTGGGGTATCAGGTTGATTGTGGGGGTCTGCACACAAAAAAATATATAGAGATACCTATCTGTCATTAACATGCCACTCACGACAATGTGAGACAGGGATAAACGGTGGCTGTGATGAGAAAAGTTAATGCTGGTAATATGAGTAGTACATACTGTATATATATTTCCCCCTGCCTGTACATTCTGCCAGTGTCGGTGTGTGATAAGTTGAGAGTCAGGAATTTGATGATAGACTCAAAGTGAAGCACTCAGGACTGTCATTCCAAATTTGGGATGGATAATTTATCAATAGTTCTAATTGTGATTTGGAAAGGAGAGAAGGAGAGAGAGAGAGCGCTGCCCTTAAGCTGTGAGGAGAGCACAAAGTGGTTTCTGAAACTAATTCAATATTCGTAAAAATCCATTGAGTCTAGGGAGGCTTTCCTCCCAGGAAACCTTATCTTTTCGTGTCCTCCGAGAGGGAGGTTATCAGAGAACACAGTAGATGGTAGCGTGGGCTAACCGTAATAGGGACATTGATAGTAGGGGCTTTGTTTTACCATTGACCTCCAATGATGAGGAAGAAGAAGACTGGGTACAACTGAGTGGGATAACAAACAATGTTTTCTAGGTGGCATGGAACATGTGAGTGATCATTGTGCCAGAACTGACTAATTGACTTGAGCATGTCTTAGTATGTTTATAACTATGTGAGTGGCACAGCAGTAGTGATTAACGTGTTATGGGTTAGATGGAATAATCTAGGTGCAAATGTACTTGAGGTCAGAGGCAATGTACATAGGGGACAGAATGTTTGAGGCAGAATGTTTCCATATGACAGATCCTGGTAGGATCGATATCAGTGCATTCTACGGAGTTCCAAAAACCAAGGCATTAACATTACAGGGATTTGGGAAAGCGGAATTTAATATGACTGGGGCGGAGATTTGTGAGGCTCATAGATTAAGGAAGTGGGAAATAGAGTCTCTGGGGAACGATACCACTCCTTGTGTATAGTGATACAGGGGAAAGCACATAGTAGAGGAACGGACAGCTAACTATGCACAATATAGAGACTACTATAAAGTCAAGTGGTGGGAGTAGGTGGGAGTAGCAGAGATAGTGTTGTCATTTCAGACACTATTGTGAACTTTCAGTGAGGGCTTCATCCAAGAAGGTACAACGCTTGAAAGAATAGCCACAGATCCTTGTATACAGGAGGCCACATCACCGGAAGGGAGGTTTGCTGTAATAATAGCATCACATCTCCCACAGAGTGTGATTCAGAAACATGTGACACAGAGTTTTGTACGGTTGGATACTCTTCCAACGCCACTAATCTCTCCCCCATTCCTAACAAACCCGCAAACACTTGACGTATCTCCCAGAAGATTGGGACCAAGTGACTGTAAAAGGAAATTGTTAGAAGGTTGCTGCTTATCAACCGTTGTGACCTAAAGTTCACACTGTAACGAGGGTGTTCACAAAGGGGTGGGGTGTAGATCGGCCTTGGGATGAGAGATGTGTCCCTAACCTGAGCACACGGAAGTATTATCCACAGATACAGACTGTAGCAGAACACAGGATATCAGTGGAGATGTTGGTGTCTAGAAAACTGGGTATGGGTTGGGAGACAATTAGGGAGTATCTGAAATATTAAATTCTTGATCTATTGGTGAACCACAAAGGCAATAGGAGATCAGGAGCAGGAGACAGATTCAATACAATAGCTATTCTCACGGCTGTAGGGACAGCAACTGAATGAGCAGTAGTAGTGGTGAAGGATGCTATAGTAACAGCATAGAACTGGACTACGGCGCAAATGAGGTGTATTTTGAAGCAGTGGGCAGTGTTAGTGGTAGCAGGGGTGAACTTGTTAGCATTGCTGGGATATCAGCTCCTGGAGGCGTTACAGTGCCGATTTGCCTCAAGATGAGGTAAAGTTGATTAAGGCCACTGCACGTGTATATTGGGTGACCATGAAGGGAGCATCTTTTCTAACCTGTGCCCTAACGGGGGAAGACTGGGTGAAAGCCTAAGGAGGTATTTTAGGGCCTTCATTATTGTGGACCCCAGCAGAACAGTATCCTGAAGGTATATAGTCAGGCTAAGAGGGAGTGGGGATCGTCATGTATCAAACTTTTTTTCTGCATATATAGTTATGCAAAGCTTAACGCATTATTAATACTTGTTGTGTTTTGTGTTTTCTTTTCCTTTTCAAGTCTTTCGCTATCACTGGAAAGGGAGTACGTCAAACGCTCCAGCCGAAATGCCATTATCAGTTGTACAATAGGAGGGGGAATAAGAGTGTGCATAGTGTGATTATAAATCAGAGGCCAAAAGTCTCTGAGGTGTAAACATACAAATCAACTAGGAATGTTAATCATGTTTAATTTTCTGTTCATTTATAAGTCATTTCAAATTGTATATCATGTTGAAAGGAATGAGTAACTATTAAAAAAAGGAGTGACTGTTGGATTCTCTCTTGAAATATACAGTACTTGCTATACTAGAAGTTAATGATTACATGTATAAGTATATATGTATACATGTATGTATATGGTGGGGTCATTATGAGGGTGGATAAGAACTAAGGGGTATGGAAAGTTACTGAGTGAGGAAAAAGGCAATCACTTGGTTGTGGTCACTGATAAGATTGGGTATAGAGGTAAGATCCAGATGCAGACCGTGTCAAAGTAACAATGTTTATTACAGCAACAGGGGCAAAGTTAAAGGACGGCAGGCAGGCTCAGGTCAGGCACAGGTCGGTAGTCCAGAGGTGGGGCAAAGGTACAGGACAACATGCAGGCTTAGGGTCAGGCAGAGTGGTCAGGCGGGTGGGTACAGGGTCAGGACAGGCAAGGGTCAAGAACCAGGAGAACAAGAAAAGAGAGACTGGGGAAAAGCAGGATCTGACACAAAAATGCTGGTTGACTTGACAAACAAGATGAACTGGCAACAGGCAAACAGAGGTCACAAGTATAAATACACAGGGGATAATGGGGAAGATGGATGACACCTGGAGGAGGGTGGAGGCAATCACAAAGACAGGTGAAACAGATCAAGGTGTGGCAGATAAGGTTGGATTGCCGTGGATTAGAGAGGAGTGAGGAATTCAGGCCGAGGTCAGGTTAGATGAAGTGAGAAGGAACAGCTCGATTACACACACCACTTAAGTTTCTGCCTAGCAACAGAGTATTGGCTGTCTAGATGTGCAAGGAGTCAACTCGCCTAGTAGCTGGTGTAAACATGCCTTTGTCTTTGCAGCTGTTTGACCCAGTGGGGGAATAATAGTATCGCCATCTATACTGGGAGGTGTGAATTGCAGACAATTACCATGTGCCATATGCTCAGGTATAAACCATTAGCCATAACCATTAGCCCAAACAAAGAAATCCATTTTTCAAAGTTAATACATGTGCATCCAGGTATACTTATCCGGATGAGTCAATTTATTTGAATGAAATTATTTAATACATGCCATTAAAACCTGTTTGGGATTGGCGTCCCACTAGCGGGACACCTCGACAACATCCGGTGAAATGGCAGAGCATCAAATTCAAATTAATTTACTATAAATATTGAACTTTCATAAAATCACAAGTGTAATACATCAAAATAAAGCTTAACTTCTTGTTAATCCAGCCACCGTGTCAGATTTCAAAAAGGCTTTACGGCGAAAGCAAACCATGCGGTTATCTGAGGACAGCGCCCCATCATGCAAATGCATGACAAACATATTTCAACCAAGGAGGTGCGACACGAAAATCAGAAATAGTGATGTAATATAAAAAATGCCTTACCTTTGATGATCTTCTTCTGTTGGCACTCCAAAAGGTTCCAGTTACATCACAAATGGTCCTTTTGTTCGATAATGTTCTTCTTTATATCCATAAAAACTCAGATTAGCTGGCGCCCTTCAGTCAATAATCCACTCAGCTTCCCTAGATCAAAATGCATACAAAATGAATCCCAAACAATACTAATAAACTTTTCCAAACAAGTAAAACAATGTTAATAATCAAACCTTAGGTATCCTAATACGCAAACACACAATACATTTCAGACGAAGAATAGTATGTTCGTTACCTGAGATAAATAAGAAAGAACGCGCTTTCCTCCACACGCTTGGAAACACTACAGCCAAAATGGGAGCCACCTAGAAAAACTACAATTTCTGGGTCATTTAAAAAAAAAACAGCCTGAAACTCTTTCTAAAGACTGTTGTCTAGTGGAAGCCCTAGGAACTGCGATGTGGGAGGACTTGGGCTTAATTATAGTACTAGCCATTGAAAACAGTGGTAAGCTGAATTTTTATGTTTTGGGATGGTGTGTCCTCGGTGTTTCGCCTGCCATATCAGTTCTGCTTTACCCATACAGACATCATTCTAACAGCTTTAGAAAACACTCTAAAGTGTCTATCCAAATCTACCAATTATATGCATATCCTAGCTTCAGGGCCTGAGAAACAGGCAGTTTACTTTGGGCACGCTTTTCATCCTGACGTGAAAATACTGCCCTCTATCCCAATGAAGTTTTAACAAAGTCTGCTCTGTTTTGAAGTAGAAATAAAACATGTTACTTCATTACATTTAACAAAATGTTTAATGACTTTGAAACTACAGGAAATAGGTTGTCAACAGAATTGTGGCTACTGTAGTCTTTTGAATGTAGAAAAACAGGAACGTCTAAAGCAGTGGTGTCTGCTGAGGGGAGGACGGCTCATAATAATGTCTGGAATGGAGCAAATGATATGGCATCAAACACATGGAAACCATGTTTGATATATTTGATACCATTCCCCTTATTCCATTCCAGCCATTACCACGAGCCGTTCTCCCCAATTAAGGTGCCACCAACCTCCTGTGGTCTAAAGTTTTTCCATGTGAGGCAGGCATGCGTGGGAGGGGCAACTGCGAATGTGCAATTCACCGACTGAGCAAGCGAACACGCCCATTGTTTGCTACAAAGAGGGATTTCTGGAATGTATTTATTCCGCCAAAGGTTTCCATTGGACAAATTCAGGTAAGTCCCTCCCCGTTTTGTTCCGTTTGCTTCCATTTAAGAAACGTTTTGCAACAGAATCGGCAGAATGAATACACCCCAGGCCTCTCTTCTCTGTTTCTCACATTCTTTTGTTGGAAAATAGACATTGTATAGTTCAGAGCCATCCATTGCCATTAGACTTGCCATTGGATTAGGGACATTTACTTCAAATTGCCTTGGGATGACCTTTTTGAGTGTTTTTATATCCTTGGACAGGGACTTGAACATCCATTCAAAGACTCAAGCGACAAAATAATTTCAGTCCATTCTAGTGTCTTATCTGAGGAGTTGAGAAACATCTCAAAATTATACTTATGCTTTAATGACCTAATAATGTTTCAAAACTGACCACCATATGCACACCCCCAATTTGGACAAAATAGTCCTAATAATTGACCCCTGGAAAAAGGTTTTGCTCTAACCTGCAGTCCAGAATCATCCCGATTAATAATAATAATAATAATCTAACTGTAATTTTTTTCTGGGCCCCGTTTCATTGGTATTGTTAACATGGCTTTGCTTTTCCTCATTAGATTCTATGTAGATACATTTTCAATCCATTCTATGTGGATTCACGAAGCCCCTCTAATAGGCCAACCATAAGTTATTTATGTTTTTTCCTCTTTGTCATTGTTTGATTGCGGCAGTTGATCTCTGCCTAATAAAATCCAAATCATAAACACCTGTTGCTTTGCCAGAGGCTTCCTGTCTGTCAGCCCCTCACAGACCTCATTCCAACTGCCAGTTTATCCTTGTGTTGACAAATAAGAGGCCAACAACTGTGGCATCACCAAAACAAGCATTTTCCTCGAAGCAAGAGGTGCGAGGTACACAATACAGACCTTTGAGAAAGCAAAACGAGTTTCAAGTTTAAGTGCTCCACTTTCTGAAGCTCATCCCAAAGAGATGAACCATGCTGGCATGCTAGCTCTTGTGAAAAAGAGGAAGAGGCCGGTTGAGGCTGGTGCTCAGGGTCAGGTAGAGGTCAAGTTCAAGGAGGTGACTCTGTATCTGGTGGAGAGGAAGATGGGCAGCAGTAGAAGGAACTTTCTGACCAGCCTGGCCAGGTCAAAAGGCTTTAGGGTGGAAGATGTCCTCAGGTAGGCCAACCAGCACACTGTAATTCTCAAGTCAAATAGATTTATTTTGGTTTCCTTGTTTTAACGGTCAAATGAAGGTATTGATTGTGTTATGGTTGGCCCTATGTCATGTTTTTCCATAACCTCCTGGTCATAATGTTGTTGCTCTATGTCTGATTGTTTGACGTTTCTTGGTTCCAAGCAATGTCATTGTGTATTAAGAAGGAATCGCACACCAGCCACCACACAATAGCCTGTATAACAGGCGGGTTGTTCCACCTCAAATAGCACAATAAAGACACAATTTCGACACCCACCATCTCAGATTGTTCTGAAATGTTTTATGTTGTTAGAAACAGGTAAGATTAGCATTCCTGCAACATTATTTTGTTGAAATAGAATTAAATCTTTATGAAATTAACTCAATTGATTGCACCCAAATTGGCTATTTTAATTTATATAAAATTGAATAAATATATTACCCAACATCCAATTTGGACCAAACAATGAGATAGACATGAGGAATCCAAAGAAATGGTCAAAAGCCACAAACAGACCCATCACAACCCACACCAATCTTGTATTCCACATTATGTTGTTACAGCCTGAACTGCATAATTAATTTTACAGGCAGAAAATGATTCCATCTTGCCATATTTTGTTATGTAGACATTTGGAAAGTTTACTGACCAACTTGCTGTTTCCTTCAGGCCTATTGTGAAAATGTTGTACTCACATTCAAATGTTGGATGGGGAAAAAATGGTCCAAATCGGATGTTAGGTACTATAATTATTAAATATTACCGTGCATTCGGATAGTATTCAGACCCTTTGGCTTTTTCCACATGTTGTTACTTACAGCTTTATTCTAAAATGGATTAAATAAAAAATGTTCCTCATCAATCTATACACATAACCCATTACGACAAAGCAAAAACAGCAACAAAAAAAAAAGTTTTTTTATTCAACATTAAAAAACATAAATACCTTATTTACATAAGTATTCAGACCCTTTGCTTTAAGACTCGAAATTGAGCTCATGTTTCTACAACTTGGTTGTAAATGAAATTGATTGGACATGATTTGGAAAGACACACACCTGTCTGTATAAGGTCCCACAGTTGATAGTGCAAAACCAAGCCGTGAGGTTGAAGGAATTTTCCGTCGAGCTCTGAGACAGGATTGAGTCGAGAGACAGATCTGGGGAAGGGTACCAAAACATTTCTGCAGCATTGAAGGATCCCAAAAACACAGCGGCCTCCATCATTATTAAATGGAAGAACTTTGAAACTGCCAAGACTCTTCCTAGAACTGTCCGCCCGGCTAAACTGAGCAATCGGGGGAGAAGGGCCTTGGTCAGGGAAGTGACCAAGAATCCGGTGGTTACTCTGACAGAGCTCCAGAGTTCCTCTGTGGAGATGGGAGAACCTTCCAGAAGGACAACCATCTCTGTAGCACTCAATCAATCAGGCCTTAATAGTAGAGTGACCAGACGGAAGCCACACCTCAGTAAAAGGCACATGATTGCCCAATTGGAGTTTGCCTAAAGGTCTCTGACCATGAGAGACAAGAGACCAAGATTGAACTATTTTGCCTGAATGCCAAGTGACACATCTGGAGGAAACCTGGGACCATCTCTACAGTGAAGCATGGTGGTGGCATGGTGGTAATCCATTTTAAAATAAGGCTGTAATTGAACAAAATGTGGAAAAATTCAAGGGGTCTAAATACCTTCCAAATACAATGTATATGAATCCTTCAAATGTAAAATGGCCAATTTGGGTGAAATCAATTAGCTTAATTTCTCAGAGGTCAAATTATATTGCAACAAAATAATGCTTCCGGGAATGCTTAACTTCTCTTCCTGACTACAGAAACGATTTCAGAAACATCTGAGATGGTGGGTGTCATGGCTTGCTGAATTGACATGGAGCCAACAGCCAGCCACAGGTTCATTTAATGATCCATTGTGCCATAGCTGGGTGGCAGCGGTAGCTAGCGATACTGAGCTGATCAAGCTCAGCCAGGCAGATAGAGCTGTATAGGTCTGCCTGAGGGGCACCAGTGGGAGGAGGCGAACTGGGAGGCTGTAGAACAGAGCTGCTGCCAGCTCCGCATCGCACCAGGCTGCGGATGATGGCAGCTTTCCCAGAAACACAGCTTGAACGCCTCTACGGTTACACTTGGCTTGATACAATTGTTTGAAACCAACCACAGGAAATAGGCCGTGTGTGCGCCTCGAACTGACATTCTGCCTAGCAGACAGTTTGATATTAGTGGCAGTTTTGATAACACCTCCCTAACACAGCCTTACACAAACAAGATATTCTCTTGAACGTTATACACACACACACACACACACACACACACACACACACACACACACACACACACACACACACACACACACACACACACACACACACACACACACACACACACACACACACACACACACACACACACACACACACACACACACACACACACACACACGCAAGCAGGCACACATACATTGTTTGGTGCGGCTGAATGCTGTTCGTGAGGTGGATGAGAGGCACAAACCTTCATTTATAATTTATCAAGTGTGATCTGATCAGTTTAGCCACTTAGATAAATCCACCATTCTAATTTCAACTCTGAAACGCAAATACACAACACCTTAAGCATTATCAAGTTTTCTGAATTGTGAGGTTATCGTGGGAGTTTTGAGTGACCAGCTAGGTTGGGATTTTGGCTTTAGCTGCTGTGAAATTAATGGCATGTCGATAATTCTGTTATCGACACACACCTTCCGTAATCTTGATCTTGGATCTCCTAGTGGGATGCAGTAGGATGCAGTGTACACTCCAGTTAGCACAGGCGTCAGCGCTCCCTATCTGAACCCCATTGACTTTAGCCTGTCCTTGCTCACTGCGCTGGAGCTCAGGGTCCCACTGTTCCTGGGAACTCCAATCTGGTGCAGCAGGGCATGCTTGCTAATTTGCATATCTATCTGCCATGCCATTTTATATTCACTGCTGGTCGCAAGTCAGAAAAATATCAGGATTTTGGCCTAGATTATAGGGGCTGTGTTTCTGTTTAGAGGGCAGTGAGTAAAAGAGCAGTGAGTGAATGAGAGAGAGCATTCAGTTATTTATCCTTGAGAGAGCACTCTTTTTTATTTATCCACCATGGCTAAATTCAGTACCTATATATCAATTTAAGCACAGAGTTGAATATCTACATCAGTCCACACTCGATTGTGACATTTTGAAAGGCTTCCTGTTTTTTTGTAAGAATCAACAGATGGCGATTAATCTGAAGGACAATTTCACCACTTCTTTGTCGGTAAATAAAAATATTCAGTACACCACAATAACTTCCAAAGTTGATGTTGACAGTGTGTAAAATATTTTTTTCTCTCAGTTTGGTGATAATATAGTCATATTCACACCTGCGCAAAGATATTGAATGTGATTATATGCTCTATCCACCCATACTGTTTGTGTTATCTTTGATGAGCCTGACTCTGTTGCTGTTATTGTTGTGGAGCCTCTCTAAACCTGGTCTCAGCGGCAGGCCAACCAATCAACCAACCAGTACACAGAGCAGTCAGACAGAGCATAAGATTCACTGCTGATTTGGCCAATTAGGCCTTTGCCTCTCTGCTGAAGTGACGCTCTGTTAGGCTGTTGGGATGTCCTGGGAGGGCCGTAAGGAGCCGTTCCACTGTTTTACCTCAGTTAGGAGACAGGAGGAGAAGAAGGAGCATGGGGAGGATAATCATGCATGGACAGGTGCTCTGATTGGCTCATTGGTATGGTAGTTACACACTGGTGGAACAGAGAGGGTTTCCGGGTGGGAGAAAACCAGACACGTCTGTTGTGAGGATCCCTATGGAGCTGTGGGATACTCTAGGTCAGGGATGGGCAACTTTGAATGAGGTGGGTGCCATAAAACATCTGAACTCACCACGAGAGGCCGAAATTGCACCTTAAGTTTTCTACTATTCTAACTAGCAACATTAAGTTTCCCAATCCTGCTGTAGGTGAATGCATATCTTTATGGATCTCAATTGTGAATGCACATCACGCCTGGCTTGCCGGTCCTGACATTTTCCTTAGTCCTCAGCTCTCTGTAGCCACTGGACGACTCCTCCGCTAGCGATGTGTAGCCCCCACTTGTAACCACATCATAAGGTATTATACCTGCAGGCTTTATGTAAAGTTTTACTGTAATTTTACTGACCTGTGACTCCCTTCTTCCTGTTCCTTGTGCAGTGATGATGTCACTCACGTGGTGGCGGAGGACAATCAGGCTGAGGTGTTGTGGGCGTGGCTGATGGGACATGGTCTGAGGGATGCCTCCAGAGTGGCTGTGCTGGACATCTCCTGGTTCACGGACAGCATGAGGGAGGGGAGACCTGTCAGAGTGGAGACCAGGCACTGTATTCAGGTGAGGGAACCTGTGGTCAGTGTGAGTGTATGTGGGCATTTACCGCTGTGTGTGTGCGTGTGTGTGTGTGTGGGCATTTACCGCTGTGTGTGTGTGTGTGTGTGTGTGTGGGTGTTGTGTTACACACAAATCCCCAAAATACAAGTAAAGGAATAAAGAAATATCAGGACGAGCAATGACAATGAGTCCGTAAAATAAATATATATGTATATGATGGTGTGTACAGACATTATGGACAGCATATGAATAGAAAATATGTGTACATCAGTAGTTGTGTAGGATGAGCCTTGACTAGAATACAGTATATACATATGAAATGGGTAAAAGAGTAAACATTATTAAAGTGATCAGTGTTCAATGACTATGTACATTGGGCAGCAGTCTCTAAGGTGCAGGGTTGAGTACAGGGTAGTAGCCGGCTAGTAACAGTGACTAAACTTCAGGGCTGGGTGGAGGCCGGTTAGTGGTGACTATTTAACAGTCTGATGGCCTGGAGATGTGTATGTGTGTAGCGAGTGTGGATGTGTGTGTATGTGCAAGAGAGTATATTTAGGAAAACAAAGGGAATACAGTATAGATACTGTAGTTCTGAAAAATACAGACAGAGGGTGAGTTGAATTAATTTGTCTGAGGAGTCACACACAATATAGGCCTCTCCCCCCACTGAAACCATTTGCTAGCAGATGAGCATCTTGGTGGGGCTGTTTGTAATACTGTAGTATTTCATTATAGATGCACTGACAAACTTTTGTATAATTTCAGCCAGTAGTTTTGAAAGTGGTGCTCATGAGCAAAAAGTAGTCCCCGTTTTTTGTGTACTAGTCATCCATTTAGCAAGATATGTTATGTCCTGCAAAATATATACATGTATATATCATTTAATATAATGTGTTATTCTTAATATCCTGGAGTGCACCTTTAATTGCTGCAGAAGACTACAACATGTCTGTGTGATTGGTGCATTGGAGTGTTCATTTTAGCTATGTTGATTGGTTCAAGTCTATATCATGGCCTCTTGGCCCATGGTCTTACTCTACCGGTCAAAAGTTTTAGATCACCTACTCATTCAAGGGTTTTACTTTATTTTCTTTACTATTTTCTACATTGTAGAATAATAATGAAGAGATCAACACTGTGAAATAACACATATGGAATCATGTAGTAACCAAAAAAGTGTTAAACATATGTGAAAAGCTGCCATCAAGGCAAAGGGTGGCTATTTGAACAATCTCAAATATAAAATACATTTGGATTTGTTTAATACTTTTGGCTACTACATGATTCCATATGTGTTTTTTCATAGTTTTGATGTCTTCACTATGATTCTACAATTCATGTTTTAAATAAAGAAAAACCCTTTCGAATGAGTAGGTGTTCTAAAACTTTTGACCGGTAGTGTCTGTCAAATAGTCCCAGCCGGCATGAAATAGAACATCACAGTCCCACCTGCCTGTGGGGAATACAACCTGAGTGTACCTATGTTACCCCATTGCCTCACACCAAAATCTTGACATTTTCCAAACGCAATTTTCTTGTCTGCTTGTTTTAGTCATTTAAAAACAACATTTATGAAAAGCACAACATGTCTAAAGATGACTTTTCAACATTGCCTGCTCCCGAGCATTCTGACTATTTAGAAAAACATAATATTGTATGGCTTACCTCATGCCCCTTTTAATGACAGTGCTAGTGAGTGCTAGCTAGCTACCAAGACCAACAACACAAACAATTGGACTATACAGCTACAAGTAGTGAGTGGAGTTACAAACGGACGATACTAAACAAGTTAAATGTCTTACCTGTGATTCCACACATAGCTACACATAGTGTAGCCTACTTGTACACTGGGTCCCCACATTTCCCGCTCACCCACAATAAATAGCTTGAAGCCACCAGGCTCTTCTCGCATGCTATATTTCCCTATGCGGGAGCATTACTAACCACGGGTCAGGATTCTTGACCTGGATACGTGTACATTGAACAACACAGCAGCTATTTTGTCATGCTTTGTTATTTCTGTATGACAAAACATGTTCAACGAAGTTGCTTCTTTTATAATGTGGGGACAATGTTTTCCCAATTTGTGGGCGTGGTCGAGGGGATTTTCTTCTTATTAGTGAATATTGACTCGGAGTATAGCGCAGACATGTTTTATGTTTGCCTGCTAAGAGCCAGTGTTCATTTAAATCCAGTTTGACCCGTTCTATCCATGTCCATGGCAATTCCAAATGAAAATAATACATTACGTTTGGTTGGTTGGAACTCAGTTTTGGGGCAACAAGACTAGGTGTGCGACTCGTTTCTGCTATCTGAGATTATACATTTATCAAAAATGGATGTCTACATTCAGCAAATAGTCCAGTATTTCACATGGAAAGGGACAGGATCCTCCTGGTCCGGAGGTCTCCTCCACACAGAATACCACCTCAACTCCACCAAGCCCACTTTCTCAGGCATCCTCTGCTATAGGGAGGTGAGGTAGCCTGAGTTCACCGTAAGTGCCACCCTACTACAGTATCTACACTGTTAAAACCCATTCTGTTATCAGGTTTCCATACATTCGTTTTATGCGGGTAAAGTACATATCAGATAAAACATTTCATGACAGGCCTGATAGAAACAGCAAATTTGCCGGGACACTTTCCAAATGTCGACAAGACAAAATATGCTAGACAAGGTGGGATCTTTTTGTCAGTAAAATGATTTATGCTAGAAATGGCGGTGTAAACGCTTTTATGCTCAAAGATTGATTTAATAACCATCATATTGAAGTAAACTTGGTAGTGTGAATTAGTCCATGAAAGAATGATGTTGGAGAAGGAGAGACAGATAGTAAAATGCAACCTTGAACATACTGAGTCAATTTTCTCAACGACATTTGTAAAAATACTAATTACCATATGGTAACTGATTAGTCGGTATGTCACTGGTGACGCTCAATAAAGGAGTAATAAAATATAAAATCCTTATCTAAAGTTAATGAATTTAATGCTAACAGATTTTAAGGGGGAGCTTTTTTGTGTCGGTGTTTGCGTGTGTGTGTGTGTGTGTTTGTGTGTATGTACGTGTGTGCATGTGCGTGTTTGTGTTTGCGCATTGGTGTGTGTCTGGGCGTGGGTGTGTCAAAGAGAGGAATTGTAGAGAGAACACTTAACTTTCTCTAGCCTTCGCTCACATTAAGACATTTCAGTTTGCTTGACAGCGGCAGAAGGATCCCCCATATTGCTGTTGCATGTCAAATAGACCCATCGGCGCAACATCAGGACTCGGAGCTCGCTCCTAACCAAAACACAGATTTGTTTCTGCTGGAAGGCACTGTGGAGGCATCTACAACAGAATAAAGAAATAGACTGTCTGGTTCTTCTCTTCTTCCTACCATAACTGGGTACAAATGTGATTCGAAATCATTTCAAATACTTTAGCTGGGCTGGATGGAGCTTGCCTGGCGTAATAAAAACCAATAGAAAGACCCAAATGTGCAAACCCAGTCCATCTGACACTTCAGACAAGCTAAAGCAAATAAAGTATTTGAAATATTTCAAATAGTATTTTGAACCCAGTTCCGCTTCCCACCAACCTCATCACAAAAGGGCTTGCAAGCCTGCCTTTCTGACAACATTATGCAAAGATATGACGAGTGTGTGCCAAAGCTATGCAGCAACGGATATGAAAATGTCTATTTCCCATTCCTGCGCAGCCATTCGTGCTATTCCATATGAAATGCTCAAATCTGGCCCATCAATAGATTTCTGGTGGCTATGTCATCATGAAGCTGAGCTAATGATGCAATGTTAACGTTTATCGACCTGTCTCCTAAGGTAACCACAAGCCTCTTTTACTGCTTATCCCGTGATGTATCCCTATTCTAAATTGCACAAGGCAATACACCATGGCATTTACGTGTGCCACGCTTCCAGTAGAGAGTTATAAATCTATTTAAGAGCCTTGTGTAGAGAGACAATATTCTCAGAGCTGGCTTTGCTAACACTTTTGCCTCAGGGTCTTCCTAACACTATAAAAACATTATGCGTTTTACAACCATAAATATTTCACCCTGTACCCTGCACAGTGTGTCTGAAGGGAATTTTGCCTATTAAAAAACTATTGAAATGTAATATTTCTGTTAGGTACTTACCAGTAGGAAAACATACACTGAGTATAGAAAACACTAGGAACATCTTCCTAATATTGAGTTGCACCCCTTTTGCTCTTAGAACAGCCTCAATTCCTCGGGGCATGGACTCTACGTCGGAAGCAGGATACTGGCCCATGTTGACTCCAATGCTTCCCAAAGTTGTGTTAAGTTGGCTGCATGCCCTTTGGTGGTGAACCTTTCTTGATACACAAGGGGATCTGTAAATGTGTGCCATTCACCCTCTGGATGGATGTCTCAATTGTCTCAAGGTTTAAAAATCCTTTAAATCCTCCTGTTCATCTACACTGATTGAAGTGGATTTAACAAGTGACATCAATAAGGGATCATAGCTTTCACCTGGATTCACCTGGTCAGTCTATGTCATGGAAAGAGCAGAGCACTGTTTTGTACACTCCATAATTGTATTTACTGATATCAATAATTATCATTTTTATATCAAAGTATTTATCAATATTAAAAAATATATATATTTTTTTATATAAAATATTATATGATAATGACCTTCATGGGGCGGGATTACATTTGCATGCTCTTACATATGGTCGCTAGTGAAAGTCTACACACACCTTGCACAGTTTTATCATTTAGTTCATTTGATTGCTTTTCCTGTAGAACTACACAACCTACTCATATTTTTCAAAGTGAAAGTCAAATTATATTTAATAAAAATAAATGTTTTTAAGATATTAAAGTGTTTTGATTGTGTATGTCTTCACACCCCAGAGATAATTGGTGGAATCACCTTTGGCAGCCATTACAACTGTGAACATTTTTGAATAAGATTCTACTAACCTTGCACAACACTTAGGGCAACATATCTATTGTTTTTGTCAAAATTACTCAAGCTAAGTACATTTGTATGCGATCATTGATGAACAACAATATTCTAACATACTCCACAGCCACTATTGGTAACAAGCATACCCATAACATGATGCTGCCAACACAATACTCATCTTATTCAAAATTATTCACACCTGTAATGGCTGGCAATTGTGCTTCAACCAAGTATTAACAATGACCAGGCTGCCGGAAAACGTGTGGCGAGGAGGCATTTGCCCCAGCACTTTTCAACGTACTTTATTATGTATAAAATACAGTACATCGACACAAATAATTAAAAAGAGGGGCAAAGTACGTTTTTGTTGTTGTCGATTTGCCTCATGATTGGTGTACTCACAATTTCTCTGTTCTTCACATTGGAGTGCTGCTGCAGGCTTTGTGTGTGTCTGACCAATCAGATTCAAGGAAAGCGCAGGTCTCTGAAGGTCCACTCTCCACTTTCCTCTAAGTTTTTATTTAGCAAGCGTGATGAAACATCACTCCAGGCACCTAAACATTAGTGATCTGACATGCTGTATTGCATGGAAATTATACTTTTTTCCCATTCTGATCAACTGTAGGCTACTAACAACGGCAGCTGCATCGTCTAGCCTGCTATGCACCCTGTCCCTCTGGCCAGGGTAAACAAAGCAATAACGTTGTGTAGGCCTAGTTATAGGCCGTTTGTTTGTGAGAAAATGTGGAGGGGATCAAATTTGGTTTATATTCAAACTCGAGCTGACTAAGCTATCTAGACTTTTTCAATCCAAAATTATGAACTGGAATTAATCAAAAAGCACAATAGCTGACATAGACTGTGTGTTGACTTTTATTTAGGCCTACAGTTGCATAAGGCAGGACTACGCGATTGCAAACCTGCTTAAAGCAAGCTCAGCCCTGTGAGTTTTCAGGGAATTCAGGGGAGAGGGATTTGTGACAAAACTTTAATACAACTAGTCTTTTTTTTTACTGAGGATTTTTTTTTAGACCTGTTGTAAACCAAGGTTTACAGAACCCATCTGCTGCTTTCTTATGTGGTTTAACTAAGGGAAAGCAGTGGTGAAATACAGAATTGGACGATGTGAGGAAATTCTAGTAATAAACATTTCCCCATGAAATATCAACGTCTTAAAGTGCTCACAATTACTTTTGTTGAAGATTCTGGCTTTAATCATTCCCATATGTTCATTTCCAGCTGGCAGAGATAAGTGGAACATTGGGAAGTGCTCAGAAAAGTCAGTATAAAGGGAACCTGTACTAGCCACATTATTTAATGAATATGCACAAATATTTTCAATAAAGATCAATCTTTTGGGTTTATAGACGAGGGGACACAGATGGCTGGGGTATAAAGTATTCAAAAAGCCAGATGTCAGTGAGGGGTTCATCACTTTTAAATACGTTTAAGTTGTAATCAGCCAATAGAAAACCCATTTTATCTTCATTATTAATCAAATCCAAAGTTGATGCAAGGTTATCAATGAAACTACCAATAAACTATTTACCAGAGAGAATTTCTATGAAAAGAGATTCATCATCACTGTTATCAGATGTAAGTGCGGGGTTCTCTTTAACAAAGAGTTGAAAACGTTTATGAACAAAAATGGACACTCCTCCTCCTCCGACTCTTGAGGTTCTATAGTGGTGAACAGCATTATACGGAGATGTGATAAAACCATGCTTGTCTCTTCAGTTAACCATCTTTCTGAAAGGGCAACAAAGGAAAATGAATGATTGAGAGAAGACAGATAATGAACAAGGTGGTCACGATTTTTAAGAATACTGTAACGTTCATCGTCCTCGTCTGAGGAGTATGAAGGACTTGAGGACCAATGCGCAGCGTGGTACGTGTTCATGATGAATTTATTAAACACAGAACACTAAAACAAAAATAACAAAGAGAATGACACGAAACGAAACAGTCCTGTCTGGTGAGATACACAAAGACATAAAACAATCACCCATGAAACACAGGTGGGAAAAGGCTACCTAAATATGATTCTCAATAAGAGACAACTAACGACACCTGCCTCTGATTGAGAACCATACCAGGCCAAACGCAAAACACAACATAGAAAAACGAACATAGACAACCCACCCCAACTCACGCCCTGACCAACCTAAAACAAAGACATAACAAAAGAACTAAGGTCAGAACGTGACCAATACTGCGAACGTTCAAATGAAAGTTAGAAAATAAGCTTGTCTTGTAATTAGATAAACTGCTATACAGGTTGTTAAATTGCTTAGCATTATAGTAAACACAAGTGATCAAATAATTTCTGGTAAATTTCAGGAAATTTGAATCTGTATCAAAACAGTCATTATATTTATTGTTCTCCATTAATATCTAATGGGTTTTTACATCCTCAATTCCATCGATTAAAATGTTAATGCGCCTCGATCTGTTTTCGAGGTAGTCTCCTTTGGAAGAGTGCTTGTCAAGTGTTGTTTGGAAATTTGCGAAATCCTCAGACATGGTTTTGAATGCGGTCTGGCAGGTGACATTCGTGACCTTTATCTCCTCCACCTCCGACAGCGTTATTTCCAAACTGTGTTTAAATTCCATTACAGATCATCAACCCTTTGTGTGTAGAATCCAAAAAGAGCTCAAGCAACACACACTTGCACCTATGAGATCACACATGCACCAGTGAGATCACACTTGCACCAGTGAAATCACACATGCACCAGTGAGATCACACATGCACCAGTGAGATCACACATGCACCAGTGAAATCACACATGCACCAGTGAGATCACACATGCACCAGTGAGATCACACTTGCACCAGTGAAATCACACATGCACCAGTGAGATCACACATGCACCAGTGAGATCACACATGCATGATAAACAGTGAGAAAGCGTAGAACTTGCTCACTGTATGGACCCCGGCTGCACTTACCTAAACAAGCGGGAGATTACCAACTCGCATGTTAGTGTTGCGGATACAAGCAGTATGCGGGGCAGTAAGCCAAAACACAGGTCAAAGATGCTTGGGAGAGACAATGGTAGGAGTATTTTCTTACCCATGGAACGAGCAGCATGAACGAGCAGAGTGAACGAGTATCGTCCGATGTAGTTATTGATATACAAATATGAAATTATTGACATAAAAAATGCTATTAATATATGTTAAAACGGCTTTCCATCCTACAGTGGCTGTTTTGCGTAAGTGGAGTGGGATGTGGAATAGGTGATGGTGAGAACAAGGAGAGAGGAGACAGTGAGTGAAAGATTGTGGGAATGGTTGCAAGATTGGAAAGAGATGCGTAAGGTGTCTCTGTGAACACAGAGACACCTGTTATCCCTGTGCGGTGGCTGTCATCAATCTTCTGTTTAGGAAGAGCTAGTGCCTCCTCCCGTAGGAGTGGATGCCTCTGTGACCCCTAACCCTAGTTGGCGGCCCGAACACACCTCTCTGTCTGTGTGGATACCACTAGTCTGTGTAGACACACACACACAAGCGTTCACAGCCCCGTTCACATGCCCACACAAACTTTTAGTCAGAGGATTAAAATACCGCAAAGGCAGAATTTTATTATCTGTATAGAAGAGGTGAAATTAAGTTTCACTTTTGATTGGCATAAAATCTGGTGCCATGAATATATATTCAGAGCTATTCAATGTTTTTCTTTTAAGAACAGGAGAGCCCTCTGGCTCGGGAATAACTGATGATTTTCTTTTGTATCCCTTACTGATTTATTCCGTCATTCAGTGTGACAGAACCTGAGAGATGCCAAGCCCTTTTTCATGATCTTCCTTTTAACGCCCCTGTTCTTTCTTTAAACGTATCTCCGTCAACACAGCATGGTGGCATTACCTCCTTACGATTCTTCCCTGTCACCATGTTCCTGAGCCACTAGGTCATTTTCACAGACACAATGTGCCATTGTAGATGTCTCATTGTCTGCGAGAACATTAATATTACATCTGTAATCCTTTTGATACATCACACGTGGACAATTTCTTCTTAGGAAATGAAACAACAATTCACAAGAGGCACACTGGATTATGGGTTTGCAAGAATTCTTTATGTGTTACAGGTTAGCTGGAGTAATGGACTTGGATGCCACCAGACTGTATGATGAGTGCCATTAGACTGTTGCCTTGGTGACATGGGGACTGGGATATTCTCAACCTCCTTTATTGTTGTTCAGCTTTCAGAACTCATAACAATTTCATGTAACTTTTTGAAATCCCCTTTTGTCACATTTTGCATGATCCAGAAACTCTGGCTGATGCGGTGACTTATCATTGGATTGCTGGTGAACATCACTCCCACTGGAGCAAGTATTTCCCGATGATTTCAAATACATTTTTTTATGTTATTTTTTTACACAGAACACACCCACAGGGACAGACGGTTCTCCACCCACTGCTGTGGCCAATGTTTCTCAATACGCATGTCAGAGGCGGACGACCACGGAAAATCACAACAAGATATTCACAGTAAGGAAAAACAGAACACACCCCCATACAAGCACACTTTCTCAATTGCATGTCCCTATCTCTGTCTTTGTGAGGCTATTACACGCTCATTGCTCCCACAAAGCATCCATCCTAACCAGTTGTGCTCTGATTGGGGTCTCTTCCTTCACACACCAATGCACCGACGCTGACCCCAATCAGATAAATTAACCTACAAATGAGAAGCATCTGCAGGTAGGCCATGATGAAGGCAGAACAGCTGAGGTGCCCACGAGGACTGACACAGGCTGGTATGGGCTGACCCTGAGGCTAGGCACGCCAGACTGAGATGGGCACTTGACGTAAAGCTTCTCACCAACAATGACGGATCTGTCTCTTCGCCATCTGGCCATCGGGCAGCTAGTGGCCAATTCCAGAGGAAAGAGGGATGGGGGGGGACAGGATGTGAGGGAGTGTGAAGGCTGGTTTACAGTCCGTCTATCGGCATGTCTGTAAACAACACAAAAAAAAACATCAGTTTTAAAAATGAATTCGGTAAATGTCAACCTAGCAAGCCATGCAACTTAAAGCAATTTTCTAAACAATGTTTTGGTTCATTGCTAGCTAGTTTTCTAGCTGGCTAGTCAGTTCATATCATGAACAGAGTATATGATGACGTATTTACTTTAGCTACTTTTTATTAATTATTACAAGAAAATAAACCCAAAGTACATAATTATTTACAAAGTAATGGCACGTTTACAGAAAATAGCTTACTACTACAGTGTGACGAAATAAAAGGTCATTCTATCAGAGAATTTTAGAACTCCTTGTCACAAGAGGATTTGTTCTAGTTGCTGGAGCAGTCTGGCAACCACGACAACGGATGTTGCGACAGTCGCAGATACTTTTTTTCATGTCTGTGCGACAAGGAAACGGACAGATGCAGCAACGGTCTAAAGACATTCCACTGGAATGACCAGCGATACTTGTCGCATTCTTGTTGTCTACAGACATGTCGTTAGACCAAGTATAAACTAGCCTTAATACTCCAGCTTGCCATTGCTTTGTGTGCCGTAACGTTTATCGACACAATAACAATGCCGCCTTCTCACAAACATTTAAAAAATATATGTTTTCAGATAAATCTCATTACCAGTTTTTAATTATTTCTGCCAGTGTGTAATATAGTCTTTATGTGCACTGTGAGGGCTGTTTTGCTGACAGTCCACTTCTGACTACCGCTGATCTGATCTCAAACTTCCAGTGGGGCTTGGTGTGTGGGAGGTTGGTGCTTGGTGATGAAGAGTTCCTCCAAGCCTTATTAAGCAGAGCTTACTGGGAGCATATGGAGACATCTGTTTCATAATGACTTTCACTTCTCCCTGACTGACTACACATGCAGACTCTCACACTTGCACACATATTCATGCGACATGTTCATGCCACCCACACACACACACACCCACCCACACAGACAGACAGACCGAGACAGACACTTGAGTGCTCGGTTCCCCTTCCCCTGTTCCTTTCCACTGCATTAGTTCTGTAATCACCAGTCTCCCTTCACTCCTCATCAGGCTGATGTTTCACTCATTATTCCACTTCAACATACATCACTCACAAGTGTTATTTGAGATAATTACTGTAATGTCAGTTCAACCTGTGGCTGTGGAGAAGAGACAGAAGTAATTAAACTAAATCCTAATATCCTGGGAGCATTAGGGTTAAAGACCAGGGAGGTCTGGTGAAATATCAAAGAGCCTGAATGAATTACAGCACCTAGAAGGTTTCTCTACAAGGATGAACACATCTAAAAGGTGTGGAGATATACAGTGTGGTCTGAAATTATTGACACCCTTGATCATTTACATTTAACATTACATTTAAGTCATTTAGCAGACGCTCTTATCCAGAGCGACTTACAAATTGGTGCATTCACCTTATGACATCCAGTAGAACAGTCACTTTACAATAGTGCATCTAAATCTTAAAGGGGGTGAGAAGGATTACTTACCCTATCCTAGGTATTCCTTAAAGAGGTGGGGTTTCAGGTGTCTCCGGAAGGTGGTGATTGACTCCGCTGTCCTGGCGTCGTGAGGGAGTTTGTTCCACCATTGGGGGCCAGAGCAGCGAACAGTTTTGACTGGGCTGAGCGGGAACTGTACTTTCTCAGTGGTAGGGAGGCGAGCAGGCCAGAGGTGGATGAACGCAGTGCCCTTGTTTGGGTGTAGGGCCTGATCAGAGCCTGGAGGTACTGAGGTGCCGTTCCCCTCACAGCTCCGTAGGCAAGCACCATGGTCTTGTAGCGGATGCGAGCTTCAACTGGAAGCCAGTGGAGAGAGCGGAGGAGCGGGGTGACGTGAGAGAACTTGGGAAGGTTGAACACCAGACGGGCTGCGGCGTTCTGGATGAGTTGTAGGGGTTTAATGGCACAGGCAGGGAGCCCAGCCAACAGCGAGTTGCAGTAATCCAGACGGGAGATGACAAGTGCCTGGATTAGGACCTGCGCCGCTTCCTGTGTGAGGCAGGGTCGTACTCTGCGGATGTTGTAGAGCATGAACCTACAGGAACGGGCCACCACCTTGATGTTAGTTGAGAACGACAGGGTGTTGTCCAGGATCACGCCAAGGTTCTTAGCGCTCTGGGAGGAGGACACAATGGAGTTGTCAACCGAGATGGCGAGATCATGGAACGGGCAGTCCTTCCCCAGGAGGAAGAGCAGCTCCGTCTTGCCGAGGTTCAGCTTGAGGTGGTGATCCGTCATCCACACTGATATGTCTGCCAGACATGCAGAGATGCTATTCGCCACCTGGTCATCAGAAGGGGGAAAGGAGAAGATTAATTGTGTGTCGTCTGCATAGCAATGATAGGAGAGACCATGTGAGGTTATGACAGAGCCAAGTGACTTGGTGTATAGCGAGAATAGGAGAGGGCCTAGAACAGAGCCCTGGGGGACACCAGTGGTGAGAGCGCGTGGTGAGGAGACAGATTCTCGCCACGCCACCCGGTAGGAGCGACCTGTCAGGTAGGACGCAATCCAAGCGTGGGCCGCGCCGGAGATGCCCAACTCGGAGAGGGTGGAGAGGAGGATCTGATGGTTCACAGTATCGAAGGCAGCCGATAGGTCTAGAAGGATGAGAGCAGAGGAGAAAGAGTTAGCTTTAGCGGTGCGGAGCGCCTCCGTGATACAGAGAAGAGCAGTCTCAGTTGAATGACTAGTCTTGAAACCTGACTGATTAGGATCAAGAAGGTCATTCAGAGAGAGATAGCGGTAAATAATAATAAAATCTTGTTCACATGCATGCTGATAAAGATGAAAAACAATTGTTTAACAAGTAATATTTTTTTCTCTCAAAAAAGGTAGGGGTCAAAATGATTGACACCCCTGTTTTCAATACCTCACTGTGAGGATAATGGCACTGAGCCTTTTCAAAAATATTTGAATCCTTCCATATCCGTGATATCCTTCGTTTGCAATTATGGACTTCCCTCTTCATTTCAAACCACAGGTTTGCGATGGGTTTCATGTCCGGAGACTGAGATGGCCATTGCTAAATGTTGATTTTATGTTCAATTAACCCATTTCTTTGTGGAGGTTGATGTGTGGAGGTTGATGTGTGGAGGTTGATGTGTGGCTTGGGGTTCTTGTCTAGCTGGAAGATCCACTTGCAGTCAAGTTTCAGCCAGAAAAAAAAACAGATTTTTGGCTAAAATAACCAGGTACTGGGTAAAGCTCATGATGCAGAAGAATAATGTTGAAAAAAAAAACGAGTTAAAATACGGTACATTGAAATCAAACATTAAAAGCATCTTCTTAAAAATGTGTCTTCAGCATGGATTTAAATAGAGCCACTGACTCTGCAAGCCTTGATCTCCTCTGATCGCCATGCCAGAGGATCTCAGGCTGTGTCCTGGCTCGTAAGGGAGATACAATATCAGAGATATAGGATGGGGATAAACCAAGCCTAGTCTTAAATGTGATTCATACTTTTGTTAAATCTAGTCTAAAAGTGACTGGTAGTCAGTGTAAAGAAGCTAAAATAGGTGCCTGTTAAATGTCGAGTTGCAGCATTTGGGACGAACTGTAGATGATGGAGACATGCATTCAAAGAGGAAATAAAAGCATGTATACCTTTTTCCAGATCAGGGACTGAAGAAAAAGATTTGACTTTAGCTATAATTCTTAGATGAGGCAAAAGGCATAGTGAATAGGTGCTGGGAACGATACTGAACCACCCATGTTCACTGAAAAGAAATCTGCCACATCGATATGATCTGAACCAGTCGAGGGCAACTCCTGAGATTCCCACCCACCTCTCCAGCCGGTCAACAAGTATATAATGATCAATAGTATCCAACGCGGCACGGAGATCCAAAACAATTAGAATAGAGCATTCGCCGGCATCCTCAGCCAACACAAGGTCATTACTGACTTTTAATAAAGCAGTTTCCGTTGTGTGAAGTGAGTGGAAGCCCGATTAGATTTTTTTCCAAATAAGGTGTTCATACTCAAATAAGCCAACGTTGAAAACGTCTAAAATCTTGGATAAATAAAGCAAGTTGAGATAGGTCTATATTTGCTCAGTAAAGAGGGGTGAAGATTGAGCTTTTTAAGAAGAGGTTGGATGAGAGCAATTTTAAAGCAGGCTGGAAAGGAGCCATTTACAATTGACAGTGTGTTGGGGCCAACAGTAGACAGTAGGCATAACCTCTTTTTGTAGTCTAGTAGAGAATGGAAAGCCGTTTTAACATACAGGTATATTCATTGTATTATTTCTATTAATAATTTCATTTTTTTTTACAACAATAATGTTATTTTCGATATCAATGACACATTTTTATATCAAAGCATCTATTGATGTGAAAAATTGAATGTTATTTATCGATATCAATAGTAAGAACTTTTTATATAAATAATTCCCCATAGGATTCAATAGAGAAACAGATATCAAAAGTTTAAAACAAATATTTCAATAATCTTAGCAGATATTTAGCATTATAAAGACTTAAACAAATCAGCTTCTAGTGCCTTGAATGTCAATGAAGAGGAGGGTACCGAGAGACAGTCATCCCATTTTGTTGCCTTAAAATCTAAAAATGGATTACATTCGATTTGTTTCATACTTAACCTACTGTCTTAGGTTTCAGTTAGCATGAAAATATCAATGTATTTGGAAATAAGAAATTGCATGTGAACAACTTATTTAGAAATCTTATATTCAATGAACCGATCTTGACATGTTATTTTTGGGGAGGAACATAAATTAGGTTACTTAAATTAACTACACTACGGGACATAATATGCTTTGCCATGTCCTATGTTGCTAATTATGACAGGGAGGATTGGAGCACTACCAGACCAAGACCGTCAGTGTCTAAAACAGTTTGCAGTTGCTGGAAATAGGGTGAATCCCATCTCTTTTAAAGATTGCTGGTTGCTCCGAGCAGAAAGTTAAAATTGTTGCAAAAGGAGACCTTCTTTTAGGTACCCGTTCAGGGCAATGAGGCAGCTGAAACATTCAGAACCCCTATCATGGTCCAAACAAACTATCATGGTCCAAACACACCCAGAAAGTTGTGAACAGGGCACGACAACACCTTTTCTCCCCCAGGAGACTAAAAAGATTTGGCATGGGTCCCCAGATCCTCAAAAAGTTTTACAGCTGCACCATCAAGAGCATCCTGACCGGTTGCATCACCGCCTGGTATGGCAACTGCTCTGCATCTGACCATAAGGTGCTATAGAGGATAGAGTGTACGGCCCAGTACATCACTGTTGCCACACTTCCTGCCATCCAGGACCTATATACTAGACAGTATCAAAGGAAGGACCAAGGAAACTGTCAAAGACTCCAGCCACACAAGTCATAGACTGCTCTCTACCGGGAGGAAGAGCAGTTCCGTCTTGTCGAGGTTGAGCTTGAGGTGGTGGGACGACATCCAAGTTGAGATATCTGCCAGGCACAGAGAGATGCATGTTGCCACCTGGGTGTCAGAACGGGGGAAGGAGCAGTTATAGGAGAGACCATGTGAGTATATGACCGAGCCGAGTGAGTGAGCCGAGTGACTTGGTGTATAGAGAGAAGAGGGCCTAGAACTGAGCCGTGGTGGACACCAGTAGTGAGAGTACATGGTGCAGACACAGATCCTATCCATGTCACCTGGTAGGAGCTGCCAGCCATGTGTGATACAATTAAAAAATGTGCAGAGCCTGGTGGTTCACGGTGTCAAAGGCAGCCAGATAGATAAGAACAGAGAGAGCTGATCAAAGACAGCATGCTCAAGTGTTTTGGAAAGAAAAGAAAAGAAAAGAAAGGGATACAAGTATTCAGTTTGTCAGATGAGTCGAGTGTTGGTTTCTTGTGGGGAACAACTCATGCCATTTTGAGGTCAGAGGGGTCGCAGCCAGTGGTCAGGGATGAGTTGGAGGGAAGTGAGGAATGGGAGGTCTCCAGAGATGGTCGAGCGGGCAGGATGTCGGGCAGCCAGACCTCACTAGTTGCCGGATGTCATCTGGAGAGAGGGGAGAAAGAGGTCAAGGCGTAGGGTTGTTCTGTGTGAATGACACCAGTGGACACAATAGGCTGAATGAATGAGTAGCGGATGTTGTCAACCTTTTCAAAGTGGCTGACAAAGTCATCCACAGAGAGGGAGGAGGGAGGGGGAGGAGGAGGACTGGAAAGAGGACAGTGCGAGTCATAGGATGCAGAAGGGAGGAGAGTAGGGTCGATGAGGCAGAATCAGGAGACAGCAGGGAGAAGGATTTAGCAGAAGGGAAATATGATATCATAGAAGAGGAGAGAGAGTAGGGTTGCTTCTCCAAGCATCCGCCAAACCCAGATTGTCGGACTGCCAGATGGTGAAGAGTGAATCATCACTCCAGAGAACATGTTTCCACTGCTCCAGAGTCCAATGGTGGTGAGCTTTACACCACTCCAGCCTACGCTTGGCATTGCGCATGGTGTTCTTAGGCCATGTAAACCTATTTCATGAAACTCCCGACGAACAGCTCTTGTGCTGATGTTGCTTCCAGAGGCAAATTGGAACTCTGCAGTAAGTGTTGAAACCGAGGACAGACGATTTTTATGCTCCCCAGCACTCGGCAAACTCCCATTCTGTGAGCTTGTCTGGCCTACCATTTCACGGCTGAGCCTAGATATTGCCACTTCACAATAACAGGACTCACAGTTGACCGGGACAGCTTTAGCAGGGTAGAAATTTGACGAACTGACTTGTTGGAAAGGTGGCATCCTTTGAAAGTTATTGAGCTGTTCAGTAAGGCCATTCTACTGCCAAGGTTTGTCTATGGAGGTGCATGGCTGTGTGCTCAATTGTATACACCTGTCAGCAACGGGTGTGACTGATAAAGCCAAATCCACTAAACTAATTTGAACGGGTGTCCACATATACAATTTTGTATATATCGTGTATCAAAAGGCCTTTCTTTGAGGGCCTAGTTATACCCTAACACAGTGGTGTTAAGAAAATCCTGGTTTACAGGCCAAATCAAATAAATTCACGTGCAAAAACACAGATATTAAAACAAACAGTTCTGAAAATCACCCTGCAATAGAGCATGCTTGGAAATATGTCTCTATGTAGAACCCTTGTTGCCTTCCAAACAACACTTGCCTTCCGAAAAAAATCATTCTTGACTTCCAAAGAAAGAATCATCCTTTCTTTCAAAAACAGTTCTTAGGATATTAAACGTTCTAGGTAGAACCCTTTTGCATTACAAAGAACTCTTGTCTTACAGAAAGGCTACTTCAGATCAAAGCAGTTCTTGGTAGAACTATCTCTCCACAAATAACCCTTTTGGAACCCTTTGTTCTAAGCGCGCAAGCATCTTCACCTCGTTCTGCTATAAGATCATTGAACACCTTTTCTAATGCCTTTAGTGATCGGCAGTAAAAAAGGATGGAAGACATTGATATCCCCTTTGTCTCTGACCTCCTTCACTATCCAATCTAGGAAGTGCAGGTTATCTGTCTGATGTTTGTCTTGTTGGAGCTCACAGTCACTTAAGTTGCCTTCTCCATATGCAATAGCTTGGTCTCCCGGCCTCTGGACTCAACGTCTGCAGATGCTGCCGGCGCCAACACAGGTGTAACTGAAAGACAAATACGTGCACCATTGTATCAGTAATCAAGCCATTATAATAGCCTACAGTTCTCAAAGGAAAATCTCTGGCATCTTAACATTTTTTGAAAATATTACAGACACACTGCAGTATTTCAAGATGTAATATATATATATATTTTTTTACAAGGGTTTATGTGCAAAGCATATACCGTTTTTTTTAATCCATAATTTTAGCCAACACTCATAACAAAAGTGGACGACTGTGTTCTTGCATGTCCCTCACACAGACCTAGAGGCCCTCAATCCAGCATGACATAGAGATATTGTTCTGTTAAATGATAGGAAGTCAGCTGGTTAGGCTTCCTCTTGAATTTGAGGGCTACAGGATAGGAAGTTACAAGACACTTTATGAATATGGGCCCAGGACATGAACTGGCACTGGTTTTATTTGGTGACAAGGCAATGTTTACTCACCCTCTTTGGCAATGTATCAGAGTTCTCCCAGCTTTACAAAGCTGTCGTTGAAGGCTGGCCTCCCTTTTGTACTCTCTCTCCTGGTTGAAAGAACATAAGATCCAACATAAGAGCCTAGATCAGAAAGTGCAATAAAAACATACATAGTTATGGATTTACAAAGACAAGTCATCATATTGTCCATTACTGTCCGTAACGTTGAAATGTTAGGTTAGAGCAAGGCATATGGTCAGCTAAAGTTAGCTAGCTAGCTAGACATGGGAAACAACATCAAGAGGTTGTGTATTGGTTGGACTCTCTGAGTTGTGAATCGTTCTGGTGGGTTGGGACAGAAAATAACCCTACCATGAAAAAATATAACGTCAACAAAGACATATGTCTAATATCTAGGAACTCTACTTACCGGACGTAAAAGTGAAACGTGACCCTCAATATCAAATAAACTTCTGAATCCAACTTTTGTCCAAACCCCACCGTATTCCTGCTGTGTAGACAGTGGTAGATTTTGTGGCAGGAAGTCTTGCGTGAAGTGTGTGGTCTCATGGCAGCCCACTGTCTAACTCAACAGGAATAGGGTGCGGTTTGGACAAAAGTTGGATTCAGACGTTTATTTTATAGCGACGGACACATTTCACTTTACAGCTGGTAAGTAGAGATGCTAGAGATTGGCAAAGCATGGTATAGGTTCTTTCAATCGCATTCATCACCCTACTCTGCCTCTGTCTCCTTTTCTGTGTCTTGAGCTCTAGCAAGCAAACCTGCAACAATGTATCAACTGGGTCCAGCCAAAAGTATGAGGACACCCTTTTAAATGAGTGGATACGGCTAGTTCAGATACACCCGATGCTTGACAGGTGTATAAAATCGACTTTCAACGTGGCACCGTCATAGGATGCCACCTTTCCAGCAAGTCAGTTCGTCAGATTTCTGCCCTGTTAGCACTTACAGTTGGCCGGGGAAGCTCTGCTATTGTGAAGTGGAATCATCTAGGAGTAACAACGGCTCAGCTGCAAACTGTTGTATTACAGACTTGGTCAGGGAGAGGTTGAAAATGTCAGTGAAGACACTTGAAAGTTGGTCCGCGCATGGTTTGAGTACACGTCCTGGTAATCCGTCTGGCCTCTCTCATCTTTTTAAGTGGGAGAACTTGCACAATTGGTGGCTGACTAAATACTTTTTTGCCCCACTGTACATTGATACGTTAACAGAAATGACTGTAACCAAACATTGTAGATTAGAAATGATGGGGATTAGTAGTTCATTTACTACCGGTGATGTATGTAATGGGGAATTTATAAACACTAACACTCAACAATAATTCAAACAATGAAAGCACACAGGATAGGCAGGAAAAAGCGCGTTCTGGAAAGAGACGCGCCTAATGCATCTTCACTACAACCCCTTCACCTCCATTTAAAAGTACTCTCAAGACACATTATCTTCACACATAAGAAATACTCTCACGGACGTGGTCAGGTCCAAAGCAGTAGCAATTATGGAAAACCAATGCAAATTCAAAACAAATGCACGTTCACTTATTTAGTCAATTTTATACACAAAAAAAAAAGAAAATAAAAAGATGCCATACGATACCTGTACTAGTCAACCGATGCCTGTACTAGTCAACCGATGCCTGTACTAGAAAAATAGAGCTAAGATGTCTTTCCCTATAATCAGTGGAAAGCTGCCCCACTCTGTACAGTGGTTCTAGTTAAATTATGGCTAATGCCCCCCCTGCTACAATACTACCAAGCTAGCTCCTCCAGGCAGACCAAGAGTGCAGACAGAGTATCCCAGTACAGCAGGTGCCTTCCCTCTCATCATCTCAATGAAGGCCTCAATCCTCTTGTTATCTCATGCTGTGAAGGGAGCCCAGCTGTGGTATGCGTGGGAGTGTGTTGTGTGAGTGTGCATGCATACGTGTGAACTACCTGTGCGTTTGTGTTTGTGTGTGTGTGTCTGTGCGTGCTTGTTGGTGTGTTTGAGGTCATCCTCTCATTGCATGTTGTGAACGGGTCAGTGGAGCCTCCTGCCAGGCTGGGCTCAGGTCTTGCCTGCTGACCCGAGGCACCATGTCTGGACAGATCACCCATGGCCCGGCCACACTGTTGTTGACCGCACTGATCTAGCTCACTACTCAACCAGACCAGGAGAGAAAAAGCATGCAAACTTTCCCACATTCTGTTGTGTTACAGCCTTAATTTAAAATGAATTACATTGAGATGTTGTGTCACTGACCTACACACAAGACCCCATGATATCAAAGTGGAATTATGTTATTATACATTTTTACAAATTAATACAAAATGAAAAGCTGAAATGTCTTGAGTGAATAAGTATTCAACCCCTTTGTTATGGCAAGCCTAAATAAGTTCAGGACTAAAAATGTGCATAACAAGTTACATAATAAGTTGCATTGACTCAATCTGTGTGCAATATTTGTGTTTAACATGATTTTTCAATGACAATCCCATCTCTGTACCCCACACATACAATTATCTGTAAGGTCCCTCAGCCGAGCAGTGCATTTCAAACACAGATTCAACTAAAAGGACCAGGTAGGTTTTTCAATGCCTTGCAAAGAAGGACATCAAAAAAAAAGCAGACATTGAATATCACTTTAAGCATGGTTTAGTTATTACGTACACTTTGGATGGTGTATCATTACACCCAGTCACTACAAAGATACAGGCGTCCTTCCTAACTCAGTTGCAGGAGAGGAAGAATACCGCTCATGGATTTCATTATGAGGCCAATGGTGACTTTAAAACAGGTACAGGGTTTAATGGCTGTGATAGGAGAACCTGAGGTGGATCACAACATTGTAGTTACTCCACCAAACTAACCTAAATGACAGAGTGAAAAGAAGGAAGCTTGATCAGAATATAAATATTCCAAAACATGAATCCTGTTTGCAATAAGACATTAGTTAAGTTAAACTGCAAAAAATGTGGCAAAGAAATTAACTGTCACAATCTGATCTGTTTCACCTGTCCTTGTGATTGTCTCCACCCCCCTCCAGGTGTCACCCTTCTTCCCCAGTATCCCCTGTGCATTTATACCTGTGTTCTATGTTTGTCTGTAGCCAGTTCGTCATGTTTGTCAAGGCAATCAGCATTTTTGTTATCAGCTCCTGCTTTTCCCAGTCTCTCTTTTTCCCGCCCTCCTGGTTTTGACCCTTGCCTGTCCTGACTCTGAGCCCGCCTGCCTGACCACTCTGCCTGCCTCTGACCTGTACCTTTGCCCCACCTCTGGTTTACTGACCTCTGCCTGCCTTGACCTGTCTTTTGCCTGCCCCTGTTGGAATATTAAACCATTAAACCATCTGGGTCTTACCTTGATACCTGATATTAACTTGATGTCCTGGGGCAAATCCAACACCACATGACCGAGTACCACTCTTCATATGTTCAAGCATGGTGGTAGCTGCATCATGTTATGGGTATGCTTGTCATTGGCAAGGACTAGGGAGTTTTTTTTTATAGAAATAAACAGATTTGAACTAAGCACAGGCAAAAAGCTAGACTTCACAGTGCTTTCCAACAGACATTGGGAGATGGTCATGTATATTGATTTTGTGGTCAATTAACCATTTCTTTGTAGATTTGGATATGTGCTTGGGGTTATTGTCTTGATGGAAGATCCACTTGTGGCCAAAAACCTGGCTGCCTCTGCCACAGTCATACTTGAACCCCATTGAAAATCGGTGGTCTGATTTCAAGAGGGCAGTCCATAAGCGCAGACAAAGGATATCCAGGAGCTGGAAAGATTATGCATGGAGGAATGTTTTAAGATTCCTTTCAGTGTGTTCTCCAATCTCATGAAACATTTTCGAAAAAGTCACAGTGTTTTTATCCTCACAAGGGTAGGGAGCATAAAATAAAATAAAATAATATAATTTCCCATTTTTTAGCATGCAATCTTTATCAAGGGTGCCATTAATTATGGACCTGAATGTACATACCTACATTTACCACGAGTCTGTTCTGTATATCAATGCAGAGCAATAGGTATCGAGTAAGGAAGCTTCTCTTCCCTGGAACATGGTGTCCTCTGGGACAGCTCATGCATAAACCCGCCCCCTCCCCCCCGGCCAAATCCTTCTTCTAAAAATAACAAAAGGGAAAACTCCTGACAGTTGTTCTTTACTTTCGTTTGAACCACCATGTTGTGTCAGAAAAGAAAGAGCACTGCAGGCCCCTGAGGAGCCTTTTGTCAACAAGTGGAAAATGACAGGTTCCTCTCTGGCGCACACCGACCAAAATGTCGCTGTGCGGTCATCCAGTAGAAGTCCTGTGCGCCTGGGCCTACCACGACGGGAAGACAGATGGATGGGGGTAAAGAAGGAGAGGGAAAGGAGAGAGGGGGACTGTGTACTCCGATCCCTGTCTGGCTGTCACCACGGGTCAGTGCATCTGATGTTTGAGTGCACACCTGACATATCTCTCTCTCTCTTTCCCCATACTATCGCCCCCTTTGTTTTTCTCTCTGTTCTCTCCCATCCCTCTATTTCTCTGACCTCATATCACAATTCCTTTGGGTTTCCCTTTTCATCTTTGTTTCTCATCTTCATATTTCTCACATCCCTCTCCTCTGATTGTGGCCCTCTCTCTCTCTCCCTCTCCCTCTCCCTCTCCCTCTCCCTCTCTCTCTCATTCTCTCTCTCATTCTCTCTCTCTCTTTCTCTCTCTCATTCTCTCTCTCATTCTCTCTCTCTCTCTCATTCTCTCTCTCTCCCATCCACCCCTCTTCTCTGTAGGATGTGATGGAGGAGCTGGCTGAAAGTTCTGAGTTCAATGAAAGTAAAGGTCCATGCCTGGCATTCCGTCAAGCAGCCTCAGTCCTGAAGAGTCTGCCGTCAGCAGTGCACTGTCTGGAGGCCATCCAGGGCCTCCCCTGCATGGGGGAACACACCAAGGCTGTCATGGAGGTAATATCATTTCCACTGCATACCACATTAACTAAAGAGTAACATTATTGTTTAAATGGATTTTCTAAACTTTAACATTGAATCTAGAGAAATATAATCTATATTGTTCTCTATGAAGTGTTCAGTCTTGATTGTATGAAAATGAACCTTTCTGATTGATTGAATTACTTAGGCATCTAATTAATTATGTGAAATGTTTAAATTATCCTATATTCATTTTGTCAAAATAATTGCCGTTTCAGTGTCAAGTAATAATCATAGAGATAAATGGAGGACTCTGGATGGATCTAACTTGTTTTAGTATAGACATTGCCATTGAGGGCTTCCACCATTTAGTAATCAGTGAGTATTGTCTTTTTCAAATTGAGTTGCCTACGTTTTGTAAACCAAAGACTAAGGTAGTATAAAGGAGCCAAGACAAAGATTTATACCAGGTCATTGGTCCATTGGTCCCAAGATCCAGAATTGAGACCGCAATAAGTTCAAGACCAAATTTATGTTGTCTCAAGTGGTCTCAAGATCAAGACCACTAGATCAATAGTCCATGGGCCCTTTCTTCATTTGTAAGAAACTCAAGTACAGTACAGTACAGTATAGCACATTGTGTTTTGGCCAAATAGATGTCAATGTTTGGGCTCTTGGAAGATTGGAGTCTGGCTATGCATCTCAATACTTTAACGTTTTCCTGAAGTGTGCACTTGTCCACTACCCACATGTTGGTCCTCTGTAGCTCAGTTGGTAGAGCATGGCGCATGCCACTTTAAAATGGATGATAGCTTCAACGGTGTTGCACATGCTGTCACAGATGCCATGATGGCACAGATACAAGTTTTCATGTACTAAAAATCGATGTATTTCAATGTGTTTCCGTTGTATTTTCAACTCTACTGATTTTGTCACAAAAACTGTTGTGTTAAATAGCAAATGTGTCTACTCTGGTCTTATCACGTTCTCTCTAGCCAACAAATCGCAGATACAGTGCAGGTAGGCTGTGTGGGTAGGCTAGTCTACAAGATGGCATTATTATGGATAAGAGCGAGAATATTTCTGTTGTTGTCAAAAGGCAGTCAAGCATCGATCATCATATCACCAGAATAACACCCTCAATATTTATTGGAAAGGAGCATCAAGATCATTGTGCACTTTCACCACACTGTGAAGTTCACTGTAACTTATGTAATCTTTAGTCTAATGTAACTACATGGTTTCCTGAGTCGTAGTGGGGGGACAACACACTATGTCAACGCGTTACTTCGATGTGATGGTTGTTATATCATTATTTGCACATGAAGACGCTTCCACCGCCATTTCTCACAATTTTTACCGACACAAAAAGATCCCGTCACTGTCGACATTTATAAAATTGTACGGAGACGTCCTGTTTCCATCACAGCTGTCGTGATTTTTTTCTTCTACGGTACAGTTTTACTCACATAAAAAATGTGGATGGAAACGTAGTCACTGTTAAGGGGAAAAAAAAAAATCGACATTAGGACTGTTTCCAACATTAGGGCTGTTTTCCTAAAGAAGTTAAATCCGCCTCGTATTTTGTTTCCTTGACAGGATACTAATGAGGATCGCAATACTGGTATGTTTTGTCCCAGCCTTAATGCGAAGCTACAGGACTGTTTCGCTAGCACAGACTGGAATATGTTCTGGGATTCATCCGATAAGTAGTAGTTTACCACGTCTGTCACCAGCTTCATTAATAAGTTGTTCCCACAGTGACCGTGCGTACATATCCCAACCAGAAGCCATGGATTACAGGAAACATATGCACTGAGCTAAAGGCTAGAGCTGTCACTTTCAAGGTGCGGGACACAAATCCAGATGCTTATAAGAAATCCCTCTATGACCCCCTACGAGCCACGGCAGTGTCAATACAGGACTAAGATTGAATCCTCCTATGCCGGCTCCCTCTCCGTAGGCGATGTGAGTAAGAACTTTAAACAAGTTAACATTCAGACGGATTACCAGGACATGCACTCAGAGAATGCGCTTACCAGCTGACAAGTGTATTCACTGACATTTCCAACCTCTCCCTGACCCAGTCTGTAATACCTACATGTTTCAAGCAGACCGCCATAGTCCCTGTGCCCAAGGACGCCTATGTAACCTGTCTAAATGACTATCGCCCAGTAGCATTCACATCTGTAGCCATGAAATGCTTTGAAAGTCATGGTTCACATCAATACCATTATCCCAGACACCCTGGACCCACTCCATTTCACATACCACCCCAACAGATCCACAGATGACACAATCGCTATTGTACTACACATCCGCACTGTTAACCCGAATGAATACATCAAAAATATATCTAAAAAATAATAACACTATAGACTATGCCTATGTTGCGTTGTATGCTTTGTGAGTAAATCTGAGCTGGAATAAAATGTCAGGCTTTTCCATTAAAATAACCAGTGGTGGAAAAAGTGCTCAAAGCAAAGGTACCTTAATAGAAAATGACTCAAGTTAAAGTGAAAGTCACCCAGTAAAATACTACTTGAGTAAAAGTCTAAAAGTATTTGGTTTTAAATGTACTTTTTATTTATTGAACATTTACTTAACTAGGCAAGTTTTAAGAACCAATTCTTACTTACAATGAATGCCGACCAAGAGGACTCCTGCGGGTACGGGGGCTGGGAATAAAAAAATAAAAAATATAAATATAGGACAAAACACACATCATGACAAGAGAGACAACAAAACATTACATAATGAGAGACCTAAGACAACAACATAGCAAGGCAGTAACACATGACAACACAGCATGGTAGTATCAAAAGTAAATGCAATTGCTCAAATGTCCTTAAGTATCAAAAGTAAAAGTATTAAAGCAAACCAGAAGGAACTATTTTTATTTTATTTTTATTGACTGATAGCCAGGGGTACAGTCCAACACTCAGACATAATTTGCAAATGAAGCATTTGTTTAAAGTGAATCTGCCAGATCAGAAGCAGTAGTGATTACCAGGGATGTGTGTGAATTGGGCCATTTTCCTGTCAAAATGTAACAAGTATTTTTGGGTGTCAGGGAAAATGTATGGAGTAAAAAGTACATAATTTTTTATAGGAATGTTGTGAAGTAAAAGTAAAAGTTGCCAAAAATATAAATTGTAAAGTTCAGATACCCAAAAAACGACTTAAGTAGTATTTTAAAGTATTTTTACTTAAGTACTTTGCACCATTGAAAACAACTAGAGCCTATCTGCACGTTGTAATCAAAAATGGCATATTATTTGCTGCATTTCAAACTGTCCTTTTGTGAGGCGCAGCCGGAAACTAGTTGTTTCAAGTGATGGGGTCGGTAAAACCAGGAGGATTCTCCATCATCGTTAAATCTCCAGTTTGGGAACATTTGGGTTTCCCAGTAGATTACAACCGTGATGGACAGAGAGAGCATATTACCACTGCTCAACCTCAAACATGTTGACACATTTACTCAGACATCACCCCAGTATTCCTACTACCGGAGCAAGACAGAAACGCAAAAAAACAACAACACAACACAGCCAAATAAATGACAAGAGCAATAGGTTTGTTTATAGCTGTGGATATGCTCCCGTTATCAGTGTTTGAGAAGAATAGGGGGTTTCAGCACCTCGTGAACGTGCTCGAGGCACATTAAAAACTCCTCCCTTACACCCGGTGGCTGCATCAACGCTTGGTATGGCAAATACTTGGCATCTGACCGCAAGGCGCCACGTATGGCCCTGTACTTCACTTGGGCCAAGCTCCCTGCCAAGCTCCCTGCCAAGCTCCCTGCCATCCAGGACCTCTATACGAGGCATTGTCAGAGGAAGGCGCTAAAAATGGTCAAAGACTCCAGCCACCCAAGTCATAGACAGTTGGTAAGCGGTACCAATGCACCTTGTCTGGAACCAACAGGACTCTGAACAGCTTCTAACCCCAAGCCAAATAGCTACCTGGACTATCTGCATTGATCCTTTTTTTGTAACTCTTTTGACTCATCATAAATGCTGATAATATTTATTATCCTGTTGGTTAGTCACTTTATCTATATGTACATATCTACGTCAATTACCTCATACCCCTACACATCGACTCGGTACTCTTATCTCACTGCTCCTGAGTGGCACAGTGGGCTAAGGCACTGCATCTCAATGCTAGAGGTGTCACTACAGACATCCTGGTTTGAGTCCAGGATGTATCACAACTGGCCATGATTAGAGAATGTAAGTAAGCATTTCACTGTAAGGTTGTTGTATTCAGCGCACGTGACAAATACACTTTGATTTGATTTGAGTCCCATAGGGCGGCACACAATTGGTCCAGTGTCGGCCGGGTTTGGCAGGGGTAAGCAGTCATTGTAAATAAGAATTTGTTCTTAACTGACTTATCTAGTTAAATAAAGGCTACATATAGCCAAGTTGTTGTTGGGAAGGACCCATAAGTAAGCTTTTCACTGTTAGTTTACAAAGCATGTGACAAATAACATTTGGATACATTTTAGCTACAATACATACTGTATCTAAACACCCACTGAATTAAACATTCAAAAGCATGAAAGTTTATGAAATCACCCCAAAGTCTACCAAGAGATTATAGGATTAAGTCGTCTTTAGAGAGCTCAAGCTCATGCAGAAAACATTGTTGCTAACGCCAGCTAAGTTACTTGCATGGACAATGGAAATCAGTCATTTGATTCTAGGTGTAGCTAACTAGTTAGATAACCAAATATCCAACAATAATGAAGCCAGCTAGCAGCTTGAAATGAAGTGGTTTAAGTCCCCAGCCTTATTCAAATAGTCATTTTAATGATTAAATATTCTGGTTATTGTGTGCAGCTAGCCATCCATCTAGCCATGCTAGCAAGCCAGTCAAATTACCAATGTCCAAAACCAGCTAGCTAGCCACATCTCGGTTAGCCAGTTAGCTATCAAGTGAGAATGTGACGTATCAGTTACTGTTGATGTCTGAAATCTCATCTAGCCAGTTACATAACGCTAAAGAAAAGAACATGTCTTTGGGTGCTCCTGGAATGAAATAATAACATTTCTTCAATGCAAATGTCAGCTAGGAGACAGTCAGTGAGTGGCTAGCCAGGCAGTAAATGCTATTAAAACGTTAGCTAATCCGTCTGTCATGGTTGGCCAGCCAGGCTGTTAGCATTCCTCGATCAACTTCACTCCAAGCGCCGGGCATAGATTGCTTTAGCTTCGTCCAGTCTGTCAAATGTAAGGGTCTCTCCTTCATTAAAGACCTGAAGATGGAGCTGAAACTTGATCCCCTTTTTGTAGAGACAGGCTTTGATGACCTTCTTCACGAGTTTGGCACTCCTGTCCGGGTAGAAATGTATATCTTGCCCACTGAGTTTTTGTTGATGCTCTCTCGCCCAGCGCATGGCACATTTCTTGTCTTAGTAGGGATAAAGGCAAGCAATGATCCCCTAGGCCGCTCCATTGGGTTGGTTTTGGGGGTGGAGCTCTGTGTACTTGGTTGAGGTATCAGGAATCAAGGTAAGACCCAAGTGCAGACTGTGTGAAGTAACAATGTTTATTGTGACAACAGGGGCAGGCAAACGGCAGGTCAAGGCAGGCAGGGGTCAATAATCCAGATATGGAGCAAAGGTACAGGATGGCAGGCAGGCTCAGGGACAAGCAGAGTGGGCGGGTACAGGGTCAGGACAGGCAAGGGGCAAGGGTCAAAAAAACAAAAAAACAAAAGCGAGACTGGAGAAAAACAGGAGCTAAGATAACACACTGTTTGACTTGAACAAACAAGACAAACTGGCACAGACAGGCAGAAAACACAGGTATAAATACCCAGAGTGTAAGTGGGAAGATGGGCGACAGTGGTTAGTGCTTTGGACTAGTAACCAAAAGGTTGCAAGATTGAATCCCTGAGAAGACAAGGTAAAAATCTTCTGCCCCTGAACAAGGCAGTTAACCCACTGTTCCTAGGCCATCATTGAAAATAAGAATTTGTTCTTAACTGACTTGCCTAGTTAAATAAAGGTAAAATAGAAATAGGTGTATAAACAATGACTATATTCATATATAGTATGTTTGTTATTGCCTTGAATTAGAACATACAGTATCATGATGTAAATGAATGTATTTTTTTTAATGGTGGGACTGCAATTTGCACCACTTCTGTAGAATCACCCATATACACTTGCACATACATTTCAGACTTCAGCCGCAGTCCATGTAACATATGTGCAGTCACACACACACACACACACACACAGACACAGACACACACACACACACACACACACACACACACACACACACACACTTTTGAGAAGACTGTCCTGTCACATCGGGTCAATCCACCCCACCCTCCCTGAACACACGTTCACAAACATCTCCAGGGCAGAAATCGTTGCAGGCTGTAGAGTGTCAGAGAATGCCTATTTGAATTGAATGCTAAGCCACAGCTGGGTGAGATCTATGGGCAAATCCATGCAGGTCTGAAATTCAGGCAACGTCTCAATACGAAATGCATGGTGAGAAAGAAGAGAGAGAGGACTGACAGCTAACATCTCAAAGCTCAGACACAGTCTTTATCCAAAAGGATGACAATTCTTTATGTTAAGTAAAAAAGGAAACTGTCTAGAGATTCCCACTCATACTGTCATTTTGCCTGATATAGGTGTTCGCTGAGAGTCCGTCATTACCTAACCTACTTCTCAGAGTGGCTCCTTATAGAACACAAGCAAAAAAACTAAACCAGTGACATGATACAAAACAAAGTGAAACTAAAAAGAGTGAAGCCCAAACGTTTCACATGTCCGTGGACATCGGAGTGACACCCAGTAAGCAACCACTGAGTCGAGTATTGTTGAGTGAACATCAGAGAGGAAAAAGCTAAAAAACAACTTAGTAGTAGCTAGTAGTGAGCACCGAGGCAGTGGTAGTGCTGAACCATGTGTGTGTGTGCACCCCAATGAGAACGTGTGTCCGAGCAATATCCCTGAGCTTGAGGAGGGTTGGCCGTGGCTTGACGGTTGATTACCAGCATTGAGCAGTGAACTCTAGGCAGAAAAGTATATTCCACTTTCAGATTCCAAGAACACAGGATGAGATGTTACTATCCTTTGTGCAAGCACTTCCAAGAGTTCGTGAACAGTGAGCCTGGTGAAATTTGGGGAGCGCATCGTCAGTAGTGTAGCTGCTGTTCATTGTTACAATATTAACCTCAAATTTGTAAATGCTTCTCCACGAGTTGTGTCCTCTGAGATGACCAATTATGGTTCTATTAGATAATTGTGATGTTGTTTGGAGTGTTAATCCTACACCAGGGTCCCCCAACAGGTGGACTGCAGGACGATTTTGTTTTGGTCCCCCCACATTTTCTGAGCAAACAATAGCGATGCTTTTTTTTAATCATCATTTTTAAAACGTCGGACATAAAGTGATTCTAATTTTGGAAATCTGTTCCGAAGTATTCCCACGCATAATAGAGAGATATACAGTATGTGATCATTTGCAAATGTAAGCAGGTTTTAAAATAATTGTGTTTTAGTCAAATATTCAAATATCTGTTTTTTATCTTATTGCGGTAATTTTGCTTTTCTGTAATCATTTGTAATTATGTTCTGGCCCCCTGAACATGCGCTCGACAAGAAATCATCCCGAATCGGCTGAATCTAGTTGATGATCCCTTTACTACACCCTTTGATGAATGTGATATGGAGACACTTACAATGTGACCAGCAAATTAGTTCTGCTCCCCAGAGAGGAGAACACTATTAGGCTCGGGAACAAAGCCTGTTCAAAACAAACATTTGGAGCTGTGGAATATAACATCCTGAGCCTTTCATTACAGCTATTATGGAATTAATCCGATGCTTAACCATACCAAATATATCATTTATAGAATAGGAATGGAAATGAGCATCAAAGGGGTACTTGATTTAAGTATAATCTGTTCTTAAATGAAAAGAAATTACTCAAGCTTTATAACTGTTTTTAGAGAAATTACTTACAACTTACCAGCAGTTTGGAAGGTAAAATCAATATATTAATGTAGTCTACTTGATTTTCCACAGGAGATCCTTACATTTGGCCGCTCTTTTAAAGTTGAAGCGATACGATGTGATGAACGATATCAGGCACTTAAGGTAAGTAGCTCAAAAGGAACTTATTTTGAAATTCTTTTGAAGTCATAGACATACCATGGCTTTTATTTCCTGTACATTTCCACCAAATGATCATTGTATACACCTTGCAAATGCTGCCATTAAGTATTTATATAGTACAAGTACAAGTAATTACGCTTCCCAAAGAGGTCCAATCTGACAATATGTTCTCTTGAGTACATCTGTCCTCCCCTGCCAGCTGTTCACCAGTGTGTTCGGGGTTGGACCCAAAACAGCTGAGAAGTGGTACCGCAGAGGGCTGCGCTCACTCCAGGAGATTTTGACCGAGCCCAACATCCAGTTGAACAGGATGCAGAGAGCTGGTATGAACAGGAGTGGCACACAACCTCTTCTCTTTCTTTTGATATCACAACATAAATATCCAGGTGCACTTACATTTCATATTGACCAAACTCTGCTGGTATCTCTATCTCTGGGATTGTGTTCACAAAAAGTCTCAGAGTAGGAGTGTTGATCTAGGATCAGTTTAGCCTTTTAGGTCATGATGAATATGATTATATGAAGAGAGAGGATCCTAGATTAGTACTACTGCACTAATCTGATACTCTTTTTGAAAACAGTCCCTAATTATGTTAATGTAATGTCCTAGAGTAGGTTATTTACCACAGCAGTAGACCCCCAGACAATTAGCACTTCACGGAGAGAAGCTGAGACCTCAGGGGGAACTAGGTAGCCAGGAGGCAGATTGTCACGCCCTGGTCTAAGAATTTTGTGTTTTTCTTCATGTATTGGGTCAGGCCAGGGTGTGGCATGGAGTTTTTGTATTGTGGTGTGTTTTGTCTTGGGGTTTTGGTGTGGATGTATTTGTGATTGTAGCTAGTGGGGTTATCTAGCAAAGTCTATGGCTGTCTGGAGTGGTTCTCAATCAGAGGCAGGTGCTTAACGTTGTCTCTGATTGGGAACCATATTTAGGCAGCCATATTCTTTGGGTTTGTCGTGGGTGATTGTCCTGAGAGTCTTGACGGCCTTATTCTGTGTTAGTTTGCACCAGTTTAGGCTGTTTCGGTTTTGTAGAGTTTGTGTTTGGATTCGTGTTACGTTTGTTTTATTAAACATGGATCACAATATACACGCTGCAGTTTGGTCCGACTCTCCTTCACCTTATGAAAACCGTGACACAGATGGTACTGTAGCATACATTGTCTGATTCTCTGTAATAATGGTATGGGAATAATAATGCATTTTATTTTGTAAAGTGCTTTCGTGCATCAAACAAACACAACAACATGTTCAGTCACCTCCTTGTCTGAAGAACTAGTGAATAAACAGGATAATGTCAAGCCCTGCATGTTCTTTTCAAAAGTGTCATGGAATGTAGGCCTACATTGAACACCACACGTTGGCGGCTACTGTAGGCTGAATGATAGAATGTTCAAATGTTATGGGATGCATTTTCTCCATTGTTTTTGATGGTAGACCACTCTGATCAAATAGCCACAGGAGCGTACTTGACCACTGTCTGAAACTACTATTTAAAGCGGTTTGTGTTCACAGTAAACGCACAGAATTTTCACAACATTCAAGTTTGCGCTCAGTAGACTTGGAAATGTGCTTGGTGGCAATTTTTTTTTAGGGAACATTGGTACTAACACAAAAGAAACGTGGCACAGTGTGTAAATAATAACACATTAGCATAGGAAATTAAGAAATTTATTAAAATGCTGGAAGTGAATGCTAGAATCAAACAATTAACTATGCAAATGAGCAAAAGCTGTGTGCATTATGGAAATAGATCCCTGGCTGAAATAGAACCTGTCTCTAATAGTGTTCAGTGATTTAAGCAAATTAACACCCAGGCTATATATCCCCCCCCCAAGCAGACACATCGATGGCTCTGAACAAACTTTATATAACTCTTTACAAACTGGAAACCATTTATCCGGAGGCTGCATTCATTGTAGCTGGGGATTTTAACAAAGCTAATCTGAAAACAAGACTCCCTAAATTTTATCAGCATATTGATTGCGCAACCAGGGGTGGTAAAACCTTGGATCATTGTTACTCTAACTTCCGCAACGCATATAAGGCCCTGCCCCGCCCCCTTTTGGAAAAGCTGACCACGACTCCATTTTGCTGATCCCTGCCTACAGGCAGAAACTAAAACAAGATGCTCCCACGCTGAGGTCTGTCCAACGCTGGTCCGACCAAGCTGACTCCACACTCCAAGACTGCTTCCATCACGTGGACTGGGACATGTTTCGTATTGCGTCAGATAAAAATATTGACGAATACGCTGATTCGGTGTTCGAGTTCATTAGAACATGCATCGAAGATGTCGTTCCCATAGCAACGATAAAAACATTCCCTAACCAGAAACCGTGGATTTTCTGATGGCAGCATTCGCGTGAAACTGAAAGAAAGCGAACCACTGCTTTTAATCAGGGCAAGGTGTCTGGTAACATGTCCGAATATAAACAATGCAGCTATTCCCTCCGCAAGGCTATTAAACAAGTTAAGCGTCAGTACAGAGACAAAGTGGAATCTCAATTCAATGGCTCAGACACAAGAGGCATGTGGCAGGGTCTACAGTCAATCACGGACTACAAGAAGAAACCCAGCCCAGTCACCCAGGATGTCTTGCTCCCAGGCAGACTAAATAACTTTTTGCCCGCTTTGAGGACAATACAGTGCCACTGACACGGCCTGCAAAGAAAACATGCGGTCTCTCCTTCACTGCAGCCGAGGTGAGTAAGACATTTAAACGTGTTAACCCTCGCAAGGCTGCAGGCCCAGACGGCATCCCCAGCCGCGCCCTCAGAGCATGCGCAGACCAGCTGGCCGGTGTGTTTACGGACATATTCAATCAATCCCTATACCAGTCTGCTGTTCCCACATGCTTCAAGAGGGCCACCATTGTTCCTGTTCCCAAGAAAGCTAACTGAGCTAAACGACTACCGCCCCGTAGCACTCAGTTCCGTCATCATGAAGTGCTTTGAGAGACTAGTCAAGGACCATATCACCTCCACCCTACCTGTCACCCTAGACCCACTCCAATTTGCTTACCGCCCAAATAGGTCCACAGACGATGCAATCTCAACCACACTGCACACTGCCTAACCCACCTGGACAAGAGGAATACCTATGTGAGAATGCTGTTCATCGACTACAGCTCGGCATTCAACACCATAGTACCCTCCAAGCTCGTCATCAAGCTCGAGACCCTGGGTCTCGACCCCGCCCTGTGCAACTGGGTACTGGACTTCCTGACGGGCCGCACCCAGGTGGTGAGGGTAGGCAACAACATCTCCTCCCCGCTGATCCTCAACACGGGGCCCCACAAGGGTGCGTTCTGAGCCCTCTCCTGTACTCCCTGTTCACCCACGACTGCGTGGCCACGCACGCCTCCAACTCAATCATCAAGTTTGCGGACGACACAACAGTGGTAGGCTTGATTACCAACAACGACGAGACGACCTACAGGGAGGAGGTGAGGGCCCTCGGAGTGTGGTGTCAGGAAAATAACCTCACACTCAACGTCAACAAAACTAAGGAGATGATTGTGGACTTCAGGAAACAGCAGAGGGAACACCCCCTATCCAGATCGATGGAACAGTAGTGGAGAGGGTAGCAAGTTTTAAGTTCCTCGGCATACACATCACAGACTGAATTGGTCCACTCACACTGACAGCGTCGTGAAGAAGGCGCAGCAGCGCCTCTTCAACCTCAGGAGGCTGAAGAAATTCGGCTTGTCACCAAAAGCACTCACAAACTTCTACAGATGCACAATCGAGAGCATCCTGGCGGGCTGTATCACCGCCTGGTACCGGCAGACTGCTCTGCACAACGCATCACCGGGGGCAAACTACCTGCCCTCCAGGACACCTACACCACCCGATGTTACAGGAAGGCCATAAAGATCATCAAGGACATCAACCACCCGAACCACTGCCTGTTCACCCCGCTATCATCCAGAAGTCGAGGTCAGTACAGGTGCATCAAAGCTGGGACCGAGAGACTGAAAAACAGCTTCTATCTCAAGGTCCCATCAGACTGTTAAACAGCCACCACTAACATTGAGTGGCTGCTGCCAACACACTGTCATTGACACTGACCCAACTCCAGCCACTTTAATAATGGGATTGATGGGAAATTATGTAAATATATCACTAGCCACTTTAAACAATGCTACCTTATATAATGTTACTTACCCTACATTATTCATCTCATATGCATACGTATATACTGTACTCTACATCATCGACTGCATCCTTATGTAATACATGTATCACTAGCCACTTTAACTATGCCACTTTGTTTACTTTGTCTACATACTCATCTCATATGTATATACTGTACTCGATACCATCTACTGTATGCTGCTCTGTACCATCACTCATTCATATATCCTTATGTACATATTCTTTATCCCCTTACACTGTGTATAAGACAGTAGTTTTGGAATTGTTAGTTAGATTACTTGTTGGTTATCACTGCATTGTCGGAACTAGAAGCACAAGCATTTCGCTACACTCGCATTAACATCTGCTAACCATGTGTATGTGACAAATAACATTTGATTTGATTTGAAGTGTTAAGGTACCCTTGTTATTTTATCATTGGCTCGGCGAAGTCTTCCTAAACCATTCTTTTATTATCTGTTCTATAATGGATAATAATGTTTTATTCAACTCAATTTCTACTCAGATACGTTTTTTTTTGGAAGCAGGTGAAATTTCCAGTAAACTAAGCTGAAGTTAGAGAGTTTCAGCATTCTCTGTCGCTCTTGAGCAGTTTTTTGTGAAAGAGCAACCCAGATCGTGAACCTTTTTTGTCTTAGCAAGAGTACGACGTTCTTATATTGTTACACTATATGTTATATTTAAATATGTATATATATATATATATATATATATACTGTATATATAGTATATATTTTGAAACAGCCATGATTGTGAACTCGGAAGAGTGGAGGAGAAAGGTAGAGAGGAAAGGCGAGGCTAGTACAGAAGTGGAGTCAGGAGAGAGAAAATAGCATATTTCTTATTGTCACATGAATTTAGAGTAATACCTGTTGTCCTTGAACATCAATTAGGTTATATTCTCACTCTTAATTGTATTTTTTTTGGCTTAGAGAGCTTTAGCACTTAGGTGTGCAGTGTTATTATTATTTATATATTACATCCATTCCCCATGTATGAGACATTTAATTTGCACATGAGTATGTCATGCAGCATGATAAGTTTCATGCAGCTTTACATCAGCACGTATAAAACATCAAATATATACCATGTTGAAATCTTCATATTAAACAGCAAAAGTATTCACTAAGTTGATAGGTTATACTCAGGAGACTATTTAACAGCTTTGTGATTCTAGTTCATATTTATTGTTATTTCATTATATATTTGACATGTTATGAAAATCCACAAAATTCTTGAATACTTCCAAAATTACAGGTCAATTACTATACTGTACATCCTCCACAATTCTACTGCAGCTATTGCCCACTTCAGACAGACCGATTTGGACATTTTCCCTTCAGGTTTCCTGTATTACAGTGACATCTCCAAGGCTGTCAGTAAAGCCGAGGCCAAAGCTCTTGGATGCATCATCGAAGAGACTGTCCACTGGATCGCACCCGATGCTATACTGGCTCTGACAGGTGGCTTTCGCAGGTACAGTACAACTTTTGTCTCAGCTTGCTAGTGTACATGTATTTGAGTGTTTGTAGAGTTTGAAATAGTAGACCAAATACAACACTGTCTGTACAGTATGCAATAGTCTTAGTTCCTTGTTGTCTGATGAATACAACCCCACTGTTGCAGGAATCAAATGACACTTGGAACATTAAATGAACTATATTTCTAATATTATTGAGCCCATTTTTTATTTTTTAAAGAATGATACAAACCATGAGCGGGTCCATGACCCTCTAGCTGTCCAATTTATTCTCTCTGACTTTTTCACAAGCACACACACACACACGCACACACACACACACACACACACGCACACGAGTGGGGATTCCCTAGAGTCTAGGAAATCCCCTCTGTAATTTGTGTGTGTGTGCATATTTGTGCGTGCACTTGCATGTGTGTGCTTGTGAAAAAGTGATAGAGAAATAAATTGGACAGTTCAATCTGCCTTGACTTACTCCAATATCTGTTATGCACAAGGAGTTCATTCTACATACTTTATGACATACATGGTTCGTTAGTTCCTGCCAATAGAGAAGAGAGAAGAGTGTGCATCAAGCATATATGGTGCCCTACAGTAATTACTACAGTAGCTACATTCACATAAATTGCTGGCTAGGCGGCTACAAAGGGAGGCTCTTTATGCCAATTTCCTTTGTGCTCTATTTATGTGTGACACAGTGTGCTTCAGTGAGTTCGGAGCTCTGGGCTCTATGGTGGTGTAAAAATGTGGTGGTGTGGTGTTAAATAATGCAAGAGCAGTCTGCCATAAGGACATGCGCTGCTCTTCTCTACGGGAATGACAGGCCTGCTGCTGGTTAGCCAACAGTCTAACACTTACAGTTGAAGTCGGAAGTTTACATACACCTAAGCCAAATATCGCATTGCCTTTAAATTGTTTAACTTGGTTAAAATGTTTCAGGTAGCCTTCCACAAGCTTCCCACAATAAGTTGGGTGAATTTTGGCCCATTCCTCCTGACAGAGCTGGTGTAACTGAATCAGGTTTGTAGACCTCCTTGCTCGCATAACATTTTTCAGTTCTGCCCACATATTCTATAGGATTGAGGTCAGGGCTTTGTGATGGCCACTCCAATACCTTGACTTTGTTGTCCTTAAGCCATTTTGCCACAACTTTGGAAGTATGCTTGGGGTCATTGTCCATATGGAAGACCCATTTGCGACCAAGCTTTAACTTCCTGACTGATGTCTTGAGATGTTGCTTCAATGTATCCAGATAATTCTCCTACCTCATGATGCCATCTATTTTGTGAAGTGCACCAGTCCCTCCTGCAGCAAAGCACCCCCACAACTTGATGCTGCCACCCCCGTGCTTCACGGTTGGGATGGTGTCTTCAGCTTGCAAGCATCCCTCTTTCCTCCAAACATAACGATGATCATTAAGGCCAAACAGTTCTATTTCTGTTTCATCAGACCAGTTGACATTTCTCCAAAAAGTACGATCTTTGTCACCAGCTTTTTTTATGGCAGTTTTGGAACAGTTTGCTTCTTCCTTGCTGAGCGGCCTTTCAGGTTATGTCGATATAGGACTTGTTTGACTGTGGCTATAGATTATTTTGTACCTGTTTCCTCCAGCATCTTCACAATGTCCTTTGCTGTTGTTCTGGGATTGATTTGCACTTTTCACACCAAAGTATGTTCATCTCTAGGTGACAGAACGCATCTCCTTGCTGAGCGGTATGATGTCTGCGTGGTCACATGGTGTTTATACTTGCGTACTTTTGTTTGTACAGATGAACGTGGTACCTTCAGGCGTTTGGAAATTGCTCCCAAGGATGAACCAGACTTGTAGAGGTCTACAGTTGTTTTTCTGAGGTTTCGGTTGATAATTTTTATTTTCCCATGATGTCAAGCAAAGAGACACTGAGTTTGAAGTAAGCTTTGAAATACATCCAGAGGTACACCTCCAATTGACTCAAATTATGTCAATTAGCCTATCAGAAGCTTCTAAAGCCAATACATCATTTTCTGGAATTTTCCAAGCTGTTTAGAGGCACAGTCAACTTAGTGTATGTAAACTTCTGACCCATTGGTATTGTGATACAGTGAATTATAAGTGAAATATCTGTCTGTAAACAATTGTTGGAATAATTACTTGTGTCATGCACAAAGTACATGTCCTAACCGACTTGCCAAATATATAGTTTGTTAACAAGGAATATGTGGAGTGGTTGAAAAACGAGTTTTAATGACTCCAACCTAATCTCCTTGTTCTCTGTTGTCATTCCCCAACCATCTCTCTCTTTCTTTCTATATAATAATAATATAATAATATATGCCATTTAGCTGACGCTTTTATCCAAAGCGACTTACAGTCATGTGTGCATACATTCTACGTATGGGTGGTCCCGGGAAACGAACCCACTACCCTGGCGTTACAAGCGCCATGCTCTACCAACTGAGCCTCTCTCTTTCCCTTTCTCTCTCTCTCGTTCTTTCTTTCTCTCTCTGACAGTACAGTATAATCCTTGATAATACAGTATAATCCTTTATACACAGTAGGTAAAACTGGTGGAAAGAGAAACACACTGATTTCTTTTTCTTCAAATTTAGTTTTTTTTCTTTATTTTTCTAGTTTTTAGGATGTCCCACTACCCACCCCCCCAGGCTATTTCTATAAAGATTCCAGTCACCTTACTGTGGATACTTCCCTCAATAATAAATGGTGGAAGTATAGTTCTTTGTAACGCTCTGGGCAGCCACACTAGCATACTGAATCGATTAGCATTTTCGTCCCACATAGGCCTGTGTACCAATAACCTCTCCGCTCAAGTGTGGTTGATCTTCTGGAAACAGCTGTAAATGTCCCATGACTCTTGCACCCTATGGAGGGATGACAGCTGGAATGATAATTGATTATGTAAATATCGTCTTCACTGGGGGGAAGAGGGGGAGATTAAAAAGTGATTAAAGCATCATGGGTAGTTAACATGATTGGAGTTGAGAGGAGGAACTGTAGCTGATTTATTTTATTGATTTGCAGCTACAAGATGTGTTTATTACCCAGAAAACTGGGGACGTCCTGAGGACATTCAGCGACATTCCCAGTAGGTCTGTAAGGTTCTGCTTTTCTTTTCTTAGTCAACCTTGTGTTCTTTTTCTTTGTGTTCTTGGACGTAGCTCAGTTTCTTTGTGTTCTGGAACGTAGCCCTGTCTTTCATTTTTGTTCATTGATTTCACCTGTGTTCGTTTCTCACCTGGTCTCATCAGCTCCCTACTTAGTTAATTTCTTTATTTTTGTAAGGTTGTGAGATATTGTTTGTTTTTGACCGCCTACCTGTGTTTGACCATTGCTTGCCTGTGACCACAATTCCTGTCTTCTGCGAAGGCTTAATAAACTTAATAAACATCTGTCGCTCTCTGCGCATGAATATACCCTATTTTCTCCCTGAGCATTCATTACAAGGTCTCTTAAGGGTTTCGGCGCAAGGTTATTCATGTGAAGTTCTGAGAATGTTCTAAGAACGTTGTGTGATTGTCCCAAGGGAACGTTGTCTGGGGGACCTTTGTCTAGTTCCCAGTATGTTACTGGGGACAACGTCAGGACTTTTTTAGTCTGTTAGAAGGACCTTTATTTTACTAGTCCTTAGAACTTCACATGATGGTCCCAAGGAAACATTCTAAGGGGGACCTTTATGACCTGGGGACGTTTTTTAGGATGTTTTTGGAACATTGTGTCATGGTCCCCTGGAGGTTTCGTGTAGCCCCTTAACATGTATGAACACAGGGATGTGATCATTCTACAGTGGTCCCTGCAGCTATGCGCAAACCGATGTGATTAGAACACTTCATCAGAACGTCTAGTTACGATTGACGCAACAGGCAGCTTTTGAGCTGGCCAATGTTTCTTCATAGAACATTTTTCAGTTTTGACAAGGTTATGTCCTCAATGTGAGCAGTTTATGTTTAGATGTAATGTTCAGACATTCACAGTAGGAACAGCATAACATAATTCTCATCCACATCGGAAAATGTAGGCTACATTAGTCCTAGCGCTAACTGAGTAAAAATGAGCTGACACAAGCCGTCATATTTAGCCAACTCTCAGCTGATAGAAAGCATAATATGTATTAGCTAATACCAATTACTATTTACAATTCATCACATCATGGGAAGCTCACAAGTGATTGAAATAATTGAGCAAAATACTTTCTAAAAGTCTCAAGTAATCCCACGGTGGATAGAGTTTGTGCGAGCCACCATGTTTGTTTTTCTGTGTCAACCAAAGATAAGAGGTGACCAGATGAGTTGGGTCTGCTTGCAGTATGCATGTTAAATGTGACGTGGGTGTGTCGTTTACCATCATTCACTTCTACCATCCCTTCACTTCATTTTGCTGTAACCTCCTTGGTCTGACAGACGTTTACGTGCCACCCAGAACACATTGAATGATGTCAAGAAACATGGCTCCACACATAGCCGGAAAATAACTTACCATTACCTCATCATAATCCATACAACCGTAAAAATATATATTTTACACACAACATATGCATCCATTACAATCTATGCAAGAATCTACTAGTCACTAGTACTTGAAAACATGAAAAAACAATAAATAAAGAAATGATTACCACACAAACCATTTTCTGATAGTGATTTATTGATACAAGATGCCCGTGCCGGTGTGATAAAATTACTGATGATTTGTCGCCAGATGGTTTGTTTATCTTTCTACCATTGTCGGTAGAGGGAGTAGCGAGGCCTACAACCACTATATCACGTCGGGGACAACTGTTATCAACAAGGTGTTGATTCTGTCAAGAGAGCACTGGACTAGACATCTTTGTCCTAAAAACTTGGCAGCTCTCTCTTGCTTCCTTGAAAGTGGCAACTGTCTCTCTGTTTCAGCTGCACATGTTTTAGTGAGAGTAATCTCAATCTTGCTTGTAAACTCAGCAAAAAACAAACATCCCTTTTTCAGGACCCTGTCTTTCAAAGATAATTCGTAACAATCCAAATAACTTGACAGATCTTCATTGTAAAGGGTTTAAACACTGTTTCCCATGCTTGTTCATTGAACCATAAACAATTAATGAACATGCACCTGTGGAACGGTTGTTAAGACACTAACAGCTTACATACGGTAGGAAATTAAGGTCACAGTTATGAAAACGTAGGACACTAAAGAGACCTTTCTACCGACTCTGGGCCTTAGGCATGCTGCAAGGAGGCATGAAGACTGCAGATGCGGCCAGGGCAATAAATTGCAATGTCCATACTGTGAGACGGCTAAGACAGGATGGACAGCTGATCGTCCTCGCAGTGGCAGACCACGTGTAACAATACCTGAACAGGTTCGGTACATCCAAGCATCACACCTGCAGGACAGGTACAGGATGGCAACAACAACTGCCCGAGTTACACCAGGAACGCACAATCCCTCAATCAGTGCTCAGACTGTCCGCAACAGGCTGAGAGAGGCTGGACGGAGGGCTTGTAGGCCTGTTGTAAGGCAGGTCCTCACCAGGCATCACCGGCAACAACACCGACTATGGGCACAAACCCACCGTCACTGGACCAGACAGGACCGGCAAAAAGTGCTCTTCATTGGTGAGTCGCGGTCTTGTCTCACCAGGGGTGATGGTCAGATTCGCTTTTATTGTTGAAGGAATGAGCGTTACACCGAGGCCTGTACTCTGGAGCGGGATCGATTTGGAGGTGGAGGGTCTGTCATGGTCTGGGGCAGTGTGTCACAGCATCATCAGATTGAGCTTGTTGTCATTGCAGGCTATCTCAATGCTTTGCGTTAAAGGGAAGACATCCTCCTCCCTCATGTGGTACCCTTCCTGCAGGCTCATCCTGACATGACCCTCCAGTATAACAATGCCACCCGCCATACTGCTTATTCTGTGCTTGATTTCCTGCAAGACAGGAATGTGAGTGTTCTGCCATGGCCAGTGAAGAGCCCGGATCTCAATTCTATTGTGTACGTCTGGGACCTGTTGGATTGGAGGGTGAGGGCTAGGGCCATTCCCCCCAGAAATGACCGGGAACTTGCGGGTGCCTTGGTGGAATAGTGGGAAAACATCTCACAGCAAGAACTGGCAAATCTGGTACAGTCCATGAGGAGCTGCATTGCAGTACTTAATGCAGCTGGTGGCCACACCAGACACTGACTGTTACTTTTGGTTTTGAACCCCCCACCCTTTGTTCAGGGACACATTATTCCATTTATGTTAGTCACGTGTCTGTGGAACTTGTTCAGTATGTGTCTCAGTTGTTGAATCTTATCTTCATACAAATATTTACACATGTTAAGTTTGCTGGAAAGAAACGCAGTTGACAATGAAAGGACGTTTCTTTTTTTGCTGAGTTTAGTTGCAGTATTCTCTCTTCGTTTATGACAGCCTACAGCGAAGTGTTCATTACTGACACATTTGTTACAGTGCCCATTTCTTCCATCACGGTTGGACTCTTCACACTGTTGACAGCATCCTGGTTTGCTTTTACCATCACCACCATCAGAGTATATTATTTTGTACGTTGCTGGAGTGGTACTTCCCTATCTTTGTCCTATTGGTCTGAGAAAGGCTGGCTACTTCTGTGGTGAGGTATTGAAGAGTATCACAGATGGCTTTGTTTCCAGCTTTAAGCCTCTCAATCAGTGTATTTAGTTTAGGTGCGTGACCATTCCCCTTCCTAAGACCACTGACCTGTTCTGCAATTTTTCTCCTCTTCCTGAACTGCAACTACTTTAGCTTCTTTGCTCTTCAATAAGGCTGACATCTTGATGTTCTTTTCCATCTCCAGAAGACTGTAGACAGTATTCATCTTCTCCAGTAATGTCTCGTCCTTCACATTTGGGTCCTGTAAGCAAGGCTTGAGATCTCCAGATATGACGTCATCTTGGAGACCTGTCATCACTGTCTGCAAGAACTGTGTTTGGATCAATTCTGGGTTGTACTGAAATCCAGCTTTAGCTCGTTCTGATGCAAAGAAGACTTTCTGTCTGGTGCCCATTGTATGCACTAAGAACTGAATAGGGTTTTCTTTGGGTTCTTGAACTGCACTGATCAATGAGTTTAATGTCTGGAGCGATCGACTGAATGACAGCTTCAACAATTTCACCTTCAACAGACTTTTTTCAGATCTTTCAATCTGCATCTCAAGACTGTTGAAGTTCAATTTAGCCTTCTGGCCAACTTCACCAATCTGACTACTGATTCAGAACTATTTTATGTACGTGGGGTGTACACCTGCACTCGTATTGGGTTATTATGTGACTCAATTGCACTGGCTGGTTTGTGAGAAGAAATGCCTGTAGCAGTAGTACTATCATCTGCCACAAGAGGGCGTCAACCACAACCGGCTTGCCCATGATCCCCATCCTGATGTACTGATGCATCTTCAACAACATCACCCACGTTTCCCAAGCTGTCAATCTGATAATTTACTGCCAAAATCACTGCAAGTCCCTGATCTTTCACCTGCGTAACCTCACCTCCCGAGTGGCTCAGCGGTCTAAGGCACTGCTTCTCTGTCCAAGCGGTCCCAGTGGTCAACAGTCCCTGGTTTTCAATCCAGGCTGTATTACGTCCGGCCATGATTGGGAGTCCCAATTGCGTCATCAGGGTTTGGCTGAGGTAGGCCGTCATTGTAAATAAGAATTTGTTCTTAACTGACTTGCCTAGTTAAATAAAAGATAAATCTCTCTCTAAGTACTGAATCAAAGCTCTACTCAAATGAATTTGCAATGTCCTCACAAATTTTTAGTTTCAGATTCTCGCAAATTTTCTTTCAGCTCACTAACTCAGCCAATTTCTTCTCAATTTCGACTACAACATTTTCCCTTTCTGATGACATTTTTATCCTTTACTTGGATTGTTCACAGCTAGAAAACAAGACAACTAACGGTTGGTAGTTTCTCTCTCCTCCATACAACAAATCCGCCACAGGATCATGCTCGCTAGCTAGCTATGTATTTCTTCCCATTGCAGTCTTCTCTTGTAAGTAATTTGAACATTTTCACGTCTTGATTTTTGTTTTAGACCGGAAACACCCTTGAAATGACTGACAACTCCAGTCCATCTTTGTTTTGGCAACTTTATATGAGGGGCTTGGTTAAATGACTACATCTTTTGTTTTAGTAGTGTAGGTCTTCTATGATAGCAATCACGGAACTGACTGACCTCTTGCATGATGGAATTCTCAACTTGATGTTATTTTCTGAAGAGACAGTGTACAATTTCCAATGCAATTACATCTCAATAGGAAAACAGTGCTTTCACAATTAATTAACAGAATATTCCAATATATTACTTTTACAGGTATTTTACTCCACATTTTAGCTTCTTATAATAACAAATGTAAGTCGCTCTGGATAAGAGCGTCTGCTAAATGACTTAAATGTAAATGTCTTTACGGAGTCACATTAGTTTCTACAGGGTCACATTAGTTTCCAGGGTAAAATATACAGTAAACAAACCATCTGTGGAAACACATCATCAGTATCACCACACTGGCAGCCAATCACATCATTTCACCCCTCTTGGCCCTGCTGTTGGCTTTGACTTAGTCCCAGTCTGGAGTGCAAAGCCCCTGGCCATCTCCCTCTGAGGCAGAGTGCTCCAAACTTTTTCTGACGGAGGAGCTGGTGGGAGACATAGTGGAGGAGACCAATCACTATACCTTGGAGCCACAGGAGAAGAGAGAGCCACAGGGGTGGACCACCTGATGGGAGAGTGTGCGCTTAGCTATAATTACAAAATGGGGGCAGTGGATAAGGAAGACATGATAAACAGCTGTGTGTGTGTGTGCGTGGTTTCTGAAAGTACAGAATAAAGAGGAATTATTGCTATTTAGAATAAAATATCAAGATATAGAAATAAAACAATATTACAAGTACCAACGCTGTAGGGCAGGACAGAGCTATGCAAGTCAAATTAATACACAGGCCAATGCAATGGTCACAGTAAGACCAGGGCAGCTTCAAATAATGTGTTTATGATGCTTTCCGGACAACTGGGAACTCAAAAGTACGGTCAAATCATGATGTCTGCGATCTTCAGGTCGGAAAGTTGGAGCACTAGACAGAGGCCTGAGTTCCCTTTTGGAATTCCGAGTTGGATGACCGTTCAAAACGATTTTTCCCAGTCGGAGCTCGTTTTTTCCCAGAGTTCCTAGGTGTCTTGAACGCACTGAAGTCGGAAGTCAGAGTTCCCAGTTGTTTTGAAATCGGCAATAGGATACAACACAAGCTAATACTGCTTTGACGCCATTAGCATTGTTTTACAGAACTAACATTTCTTTTTTTTACTACATAAGCACAATTGAGTATAACACCATAAAGGTTATGAAATCAGTACCTTGTGTGTCACGTTGTTGCAACGAAGTCGTTGCCTCTCCTTGTTCGTGCGGGGCTCGGCGTTCGACGTCACCGGTCTTCTAGCCATCATTGATCCATTTTTCATTTTTCCATTGGTTTTGTCTTTTCTTCCCACACACCTGTTTTCAATCCCATTCATTACCTGTTGTGTATTTAACCCTCTGTTTCCCCTCATGTCTTTGTCAGAGATTGTTTATTGTCAGTGTAGTGTTTGTTGTATAGGTGCGCGACGGGTCTTCGTACCCATATTTTGTTTATGTTCTTTTTTTCCTGTTTAGTGTTATGGAGCAGGTTACTAGGACATTATTAAAAGACTACATTTTACACTCCGTTTGACTCTCCTGCGCCTGACTTCCCTGCCACCTATACACATATGCCTGACAGTGTGTCCACTGTTATAAAGAAATACATTATGCCCTATACATAAATATGGTGTGCTACAGTAAAAATGACAACACAATATACAGAAATTGTATTATGATAATGTAATAAGGCACTTAGTAAGGAAAACGACAATGAAGGCAAAATGGAAAATGCACCAGGAGGAAAAGTTCTGCCAGATTATTTTCTGACTGAAGCACTGGTGGAGTACTTCGTCCGTCTCTTCTAAATAATCCTCACCCTACATTAGCATAGCAAGCCTAAAATGTAAGTGATCCGCCACAGTGAAATGGGCTTCTTTTATGTGAATTAATGAGGAAGCAGAACATACCTCACTTCAAACTGCTGTTAGAAAATCATGGGAATTGACAAGTTGAACATAGCCTATAGATCATTAACAGAGAGAGTGCCTTGGTTTTAGGGCAGTCCTGTTTGTGTAACAATCTCATTTTGGAACTAACATATGCATAGAATACTTCCCAGTTTGTCCCGGGGACATCCCCGAGGACGTTTTAGGACGTTCTTGGGAGGTTGTGTCATGGTTCCCTGAATGTTCTTGGGAAGCAGTGTCATGGTCCCCTGTATTTTTTGTGGTCATTTTTACCCCCTTTTCTCCCCAAATTCGTGATTATGATCTTGTCTCATCGCTACAACTCCCCAACGGGCTCAGAGGCGAAGGTCGAGTCATGTGTCCTCCGGAACATGACCCGCCAAGCCGCGCTTCTTAAACACCCGCTCGCTTAACCCGGAAGCCAGCTGCACCAATGTGTCGGAGGAAACAGCGTTCAACTGACAACCGAAGTCAGCCTGCAGGCACCCGGCCTGCCACAAGGAGTCGCTAGAGAGCAATGAGCCAAGAAAAAACTCACTTCAGAGGTACCTTATTGTTTTTATATACCGGTTGCCAACACAGAAAGGCAAGGAACTACACATATAAATTGAAAATGTTGCTTTAAGAAATAAATGTATAATAAATACATTCCGCCAGAAAAGGTAGTCCGGTCAAAAGTCTCATTGCTAGACTGGTTGCATTGCAACATAACCACAGGCTAGCTCACAAGCTTACATGAAATGTATGCAAAAACCGAGCATTAGCGCTACTTCTAGAATGACAAAGACATGGCAATTATTTAATGAAAAATTGTCCCATGTTATCATTTGTTGTTGGCTTCCCCATGTAATCGTTTGTTTTTGGTGCCACGCTGCTGGAAATGAATGCGATTATTTTAGCTGGGGGGAGCTGCTGCTTTGTTGTCAGTTGTAAGTGCTCCACCACCTCCTCGCTTCCAGTAATTTTGAAGATGTTGAGTATCTGTGTCCTAAGACAGAGAATATTTCTCATGCCTCTAGTCAAGCTTCCAGCAGTTTCTGGATCATGGTGGTTCGGAAGCAGTGGTTTGTTTAAATCTGCGAAAGAGGCAGCTTTTTTGCAGTGTTTGGCAGCATTGTTGCTTGTTGTGAATTTGTGTCCTTTTGTATACTCCATGCCAGACTGAGAGGGGCGTCATTGATATGCCGGTTTAAACGAGCTCTGTGTCCAGCGTAGCTGCTAATCCCATATTCTTCGCTGTTCATGTTTCTCACTGAACCATAAAAGTCCCGTAGGATGATGTTCAGCTCAGTTTTTGTTCTATTCCCAAACTCACAATCTATCCCTTTTTTCTAAATGCTTATTTTCTACATTGGCATGCTGAACTATTGTTGATGTAGGCATTTTATTGAGGTGAAAATGTGCAATGATATCAAGGTGAAAAGGATAAACATCATAGTCATGATACAGTCTCACATACTGTACATACGGCTAAATGCTGTTATAGCCAATCAGCATCCAGTATCCAAACTACCCAGTTTATAATAAATAATAATTATTGTATGAATAAACATAAAGAATGTAATCATTTATCTCAAAGTGTGCTAAATATGTAAGTTAAAAGCACTCTTTGTGTGTAAAGAGCTGACTGGATCAGTGGTTCACCAATCAGAGCCTTGATGGGCTTGGCAACAGTATCAAGGAGTGATGTGTTAGGAAACTACGGTGCACGTGCCCTGGGTAGAACATTCTGTTTGTTTGTTGGGAGAAGGTTTCTTTGCGACCATCAGGAGACATCCCCGGGACAAACCTGGAACGAGACAAAAACCTTAATTACACAAAATCCCAAAACCTTGACGGAGCCTGTGTCACGCCCTGGTTGTAATATATTGTGTTTGTTTTCATTTTTTGGTCAGGCCAGGGTGTGACATGGGTTTATTGTGGTGTGTCTTGTCTTGGGGTTTTGTGGGGTGTTGGGTGTGTGGCTTAGTGGGGTTATCTAGCAAAGTCTATGGCTGTCTGGAGTGGTTCTCAATCAGAGGCAGGTGTGTATCGTTGTCTCTGATTGGGAACCATATTTAGGCAGCCATATTCTTTGAGTGTTTTGTGGGTGATTGTTCCTGTCTTTGTGTTTTCACCAGATAGGGCTGTTTCGGTTTTTCACATTTCATTATTTTGTAGTTTCTTCATGTATAGTTTTTCCTTCATTAAAATGTCATGAATCATCATCACGCTGCATTTTGGTCCGACTCTCCTTCTCCACAAGAGAACCGTTACAGAATCACCCACCACAACTGGACCAAGCGGCGTGTCAACAGGCAGCGACAGCAGGAGCAACAATATCGGGACTACACTACTTGGGAGGAAATAGACAGGTGGGCGGTCGACCCAGAGAGAGTGCCGGAGCCCGCCTGGGATTCGCTGCAGCAGTGCGAAGCAGGTTATCGGAGAATGGAGTTGGTGAAGCAGGCATGGCGGCGCGGAAGGAAGCCCAAGAGTCAGCCCCAAAAATGTATTGGGGGGAGGCTCAGGGAGAGTGTGGCAGAGTCAGGAGTCAGACCTGAGCCAACTCTCCCTGTTTATCGTGAGGAGCCAAGGAGGAAACCAGAGCCGAGGTGAGTGAAGCAGAGACTGTGAAGGAGTTAATGGGGAAATTGGAGGAGAGAGTAATGAGGGAGTTGCTGTGTTGGTGTTTTAAACATGGAATTCGCCCGACGGAGCGTGTCGGGGATTTGATGGCACCTGGGTCAGCGCTCCATACTCATCCTGAGGTGCGTGTTAGTCGGCTGGTGAAGATGGTGCCAGCCTCACGCACCAGGCCTCCTGTGCACCTCCCTAGCCTTGCACGTCCTGTGCCAACACTGCTCTCAAGATCTCCAGTATGCCTTCACGGCCTAGCCCATCCTGTGCCACCTCCACATACCAGTCCTCCGGTGGCAGCTCCCCACAGCAGGCTTCCTGTGCGTGTCCTCGGCCCAGTACCACCAGTGCCAGCACCACGCATCAGGCCTACAGTGCGCCTCGCCTCTCAGCGCTGCCGGAGCCTTTCTCCTCTCCTGCGCTGCCGGAGTCTCCCGCCTTTTCAGCGCTGCCGGAGCCTTTCTCCTCTCCTGCGCTGCCGGAGTCTCCCGCCTTTTCAGCGCAGCCAGATCCTTCCTCCTCTACAGCGCTGCTGGAGTCTCCTGTCTGTTCAGCGCAGCCAGAGCCGCCAGCCTGCATGGAGCAGCCAGAGCTGCCAGTCTGCAAGGAGCTGCCAGTCTGCAAAGAGCTGTCAGCCTGCATGGAGCAGCCAGAGCTGCCAGTCTACATGGAGCAGCCAGAGCTGCCAGTCTGCATGGAGCTGCCAGTCTGCAAGGAGCTGCCAGTCTGCAAGGAGCTGCCAGTCTGCAAGGAGCTGCCAGAGCTGCCAGTCTGTAAGAAGCCGCCAGAGCTGTCAGTCAGCGTGGAGCAGCCAGAGCCTCCAGTCAGCGTGGAGCAGCCAGAGCCGCCAGTCAGCATGGAGCAGCCAGATCCGTCAGTCTGTCAGGATCCGCCAGTCAGCCAGACTCTTCCAGATCTGCCAGTCAGCCAGACTCTTCCAGATCTGCCAGTCAGCCAGACTCTTCCAGATCTGCCAGTCAGCCAGACTCTTCCAGATCTGCCAGTCAGCCAGACTCTTCCAGATCTGCCAGTCAGCCAGACTCTTCCAGATCTGCCAGTCAGCCAGACTCTTCCAGATCTGCCAGTCAGCCAGACTCTTCCAGATCTGCCAGTCAGCCAGACTCTTCCAGATCTGCCAGTCAGCCAGATCCAGTCAGCCAGATCTGCCAGTCTTCCAGATCTGCCAGTCAGCAGACTCTTCCAGATCTGCCAGTCAGCCAGACTCTTCCAGATCTGCCAGTCAGCCAGACTCTTCCAGATCTGCCAGTCAGCCAGACTCTTCCAGATCTGCCAGTCAGCCAGACTCTTCCAGATCTGCCAGTCAGCCAGACTCTTCCAGATCTGCCAGTCAGCCAGACTCTTCCAGATCCGCCAGTCAGCCAGACTCTTCCAGATCCAGTCAGCCAGACTCTTCCAGATCCGCCAGTCAGCCAGACTCTTCCAGATCCGCCAGTCAGCCAGACTCTTCCAGATCCGCCAGTCAGCCAGACTCTTCCAGATCCGCCAGTCAGCCAGACTCTTCCAGATCCGCCAGTCAGCCAGACTCTTCCAGATCCGCCAGTCAGCCAGACTCTTCCAGATCCGCCAGTCAGCCAGACTCTTCCAGATCCGCCAGTCAGCCAGACTCTTCCAGATCCGCCAGTCAGCCAGACTCTTCCAGATCCGCCAGCCAGCCAGGATCCGCCGGCCAGACTCTTCCAGATCTCAGCCTCTTCCAGATCCTGAGCTTTCCTCCGCCAGTCAGCCAGACTCTTCCAGATCCGCAGTGCCAGATCTTCCAGATCCGCAGTGCCAGGATCTTCCAGATCCGCAGTGCCGTCTTCCAGATCCGCCAGTCAGCCAGGATCTTCCAGATCCGCCAGTCAGCCAGGATCTGCCAGATCCGCCAGTCAGCCAGGATCTGCCAGATCCCCAGTCAGTCCCAGATCCGCCAGTCAGCCAGGATCTCCCCGCCAGTCAGTCTGCCAGAACCGCCCCCCAGCCAGGATCTGCCGGATCCCCCTGCCTGAGCTTCCCTCAGTGCTGAGCTTCCCTCAGTGCCGGGCTTCCCCTCAGTCCCGAGCTTCCCCTCAGTCCCGAGCTGCCCCTCAGTCCCGAGCTGCCCCTCAGTCCGAGCTGCCCCTCAGTCCAGTGGGGTTCTGGGTGAGGACTACTAGGCCATGGTCGGCGGCGAGGGTTGACTATCCTAGGACGCGAGGAGGAGGGACTAAGACATTGATAGAGTGGGGTCCACGTCCTGTGCCGGAGCCGCCACCATGGACAGACGCCCACCCGGACCCTCCCTATTGTTTTGATGTGCGTCCGGGAGTCCGCACCTTAGGGGGGGAGGTTCTGTCACGCCCTGGTTGTAATATATTGTGTTTGTCTTCATTTATTTGGTCAGGCCAGGGTGTGACATGGGTTTATTGTGGTGTGTCTTGTCTTGGGGTTTTGTGGGGTGTTGGGTGTGTGGCTTAGTGGGGTTATCTAGCAAAGTCTATGGCTGTCTGGAGTGGTTCTCAATCAGAGGCAGGTGTGCATCGTTGTCTTTGATTGGGAACCATATTTAGGCAGCCATATTCTTTGAGTGCTTTGTGGGTGATTGTTCCTGTCTTTGTGTTTTCACCAGATAGGGCTGTTTCGGTTTTTCACATTTCATTATTTTGTAGTTTCTTCATGTATAGTTTTTCCTTCATTAAAATATCATGAATCATCATCACGCTGCATTTTGGTCCGACTCTCCTTCTCCACAAGAGAACCGTTACAGCCTGCAAGGGACCATGATCCAACATCCCAAGAAAGTCCTAAATATGTCCTCAGGGATGTCCCCGGGACAAATCGGGAACTAGACAAAACCTTCAGGGGACCATGATATAACTTTCCAAGAATGTCCTAAAATCTTCCTTGGGGATGTTCCTTGGGACCAACCTTGGAACTAGACAGAATCTCCAGGGGACCATGACACAACATCCTGATGACTTTAAGTGACCCTTTCGTAATATCCCGGGACGCCACAACGACTCATTATTGTTTGCAGGGTATGAGGAAGAGATTTCAAGTATCAAAGCTCAATGGAAGAGATAAACAATCTAAAGCAGCCAGACCTGGGTGACCTTTTTACCTGCCTGGATTGTTGGGTGGGCAGGGTTTGCACTTTTGGGACTTTTCTATTGGTTCCATTGCAAGCTGAAGCAAGCACATCTAAATGATTTCCAATTGTATTTGAACCCAGGTCTGGAAGTAGTTCAAAAAGCAAATACCATAATCTAATTTGCATCATGACTGGTTGCTATAGAGTTGTTCTTCGAGCCAGGTGACCCCCTGAAGTTCATAATCGAACCATCGACTGGCGAGAGAACATGCACATCGCCATGGAGATATTCTCAGGGTTGATGAAACACCTTTGCAGTGGAGACCTATTATACCAAAAATAAATGTTATTACATAATTCAAATGTTCTTAACAGTGAGGGGCCCTCCACTCATCCTCCTCTACATCACATAAAGGTGATAATAATGTAATAGCATAATATTACGTTACTGTAAGACAAAAAACATCACCTAATTTCTTATGAGATTATAGGATGGTTGTGCAAATGGTCACATTTTTCTCTAATAGGGCCAAAACTCAACACCACTCACCACTAGGCAAAATATGCGCTTTGCTAAAAAATTCAAAACAACACTGTACATAACTCACTAAGAATGGTTGGCATGCAGATTCTGCATGGAAGTTTCACTGGTATAACTTGAATAATTATCATTCATGATTTGACAGTGAGAAATGTGAATGGAGGGTGACCACAAATGTGACTGACTGCCTCAATTCGGTCTTATGTAGAACATTTGAAATTGTGTTTTTTATATTGGATAAAAGTAGAGATTCCAAGCTATAGAATTGTATATCATACATTGCAGTTGAGGAAAAATGGGGAAGTAATTTTGCTTTGAAACTTGGAACCACACTTTGGATGGAACCCCACTTTTCCAGTAGGTGTCCCAAAATTTGGTACACCTACTGGAGAGCTCTTCTTTGTCTACACCCATTCAGCATCGTTCACACCCTCTTAAGCATTATCCCCACCCATCTCTTTAAGGATTCACATGTGAGGCCACGTGGTAAACACATCAAATGTATGTTTATTTGTCACATGCACAGGACACAGAAGGTTCAAACAGTATAGTGAAGTGGTTACTTGCATAGTAGCAATATCAAAAACAGAAAGTGTCAAAATATTTAATAAATATTTTATCATTATTTTATAAATTAACTAGATGATGCGTACCCAACACACTTTTCTAAATTGATGGGTGATGTGAAGGAAATTCTATAACCACCCCCCAGCCACATCTAGCTAAGTGGATGGGTCACGATTGTCTAGACATGTACACATGTTCAGGAAATACAATATATGACCGAAATCCCCCCCAGACATACCTGGCTAGTTTGATGGATCGTGTAATAATCCTTTCGAAGTGGATTTTTTTGTTTAGACATGTAGCTCGCTTGCTAGCTAAACAATGAACTGCCATAATCCCAACTCATACTACTACCAATACATCATTGTCATAGCTGTCCCATATACATCATTGTCATAGCTGTGGTATAAATGTGCAGCTAACAAACTCGGTTCAATGTTAGCTTGCTAAGCTTAGGTAATAACTAGCAATGAAAATGGATTTCTGGTTTGAATAATATTACTACACAGATCAAACACGTAACACTAGCTAACTAACAATAAAAAGTACTTTCTGACAAAATTTGAAACTTATATCTGAAAATGTAGCTAGACTCTTACCCATCCGTATATGTGGATGAACGCCTCACGGCAGACTCGGAGCAACATCTTGTTTGGCCAGCATTGTGTCAAGTCACGCTGACCATGGTGGGTGCAGAAAGTAGCCCATCACTTTTTCCAATGAATCTGTCGATAGCGGCTGCTAAATTCGGGGCATCAATGTTGTTGAGAAACGGCGCGGTAGAAAAGACATGTTATAGACAGAAGCATGCTGTTACGATAAATGAGTGATGAGGTGTGGAGTCAGGCGCAGAGAGCAAAAGATGTGGGGAAAAAACACGCTTTAATGTCCCGGAAACATAACATGAACAAAAGTGGAAACACAAATGAACAGAAATATAAACGGACAGCGTGAAACCCAAATGCAAACAAAAATACACTCAAACAACAAAACAGACGAACAAGCCCGCACGAAACAGAAGCGGGCTGAACAGACTATATATAACCCTACCCTAACAACCAAACAAGAAACGGGTGCTACCAATTAGACAGAACTAAAGGAACACAGAACAACGGATCGGCGATAGCTAGTAGACCGGCGACGACGACCGCCGAGCGCCACCCGAACAAGAAGGGGAGTCACCTTCGGTAATATTCGTGACAGTACCCCTCCCCCTGACGCACAGCTCCCGCAGCGCGCCGACGCTGGCCTCGGGGACGACCTGGGGGCCGAGGCGCTGCCCGATCCGGTCGGAGGCGATGGAATTCACTCAACATAGATGGGTCTAGAATATCCCTCACTGGAACCCAGCACCTCTCCTCCGGACCGTACCCCTCCCAGTCAACGAGGTACTGCAAGCCCCTCACCCGGCGTCTCGAGTCCAGAATAGCTCGTATCTTGTACGCCGGGGACCCCTCGATGTCCAGAGGGGGCGGAGGAACCTCCGGAACCTCATCTACCTGCATGGGACCAGCTACCACCGGCCTGAGAAGAGACATGAAACGAGGGGTTAATGCGATAATACGAAGGAAGTAATAATCGATAACAAACCTTGTTTATTCTTCTCAGGACTTTAAATGGCCCTATACACTGCGGACCCAGCTTCCGGCAGGGCAAGCGGAGGGACAGGTTTCGGGTCGAGAGCCAGACCCTGTCCCCAGATGCAAACACGGGGGCCTCACTGCGGTGACGGTCAGCGCTCTTCTTCTGCCTTATACTCGCTTGGCATAATGACTCTTGGACCGCCCTCCTGGTCTCCTTAGAGCGCTGTATCCAACTCCTCCACCGCAGGAGCCTCAGTCTGGCTCTGATGCCACGGTGCCAGGACTGGCTGGTACCCCAACACGCACTCAAATGGTGACATGTTGGTAGAGGAGTGGCTTAGTGAGTTCTGGGCTATTTCTGCCCAGGGAATATATCTCGCCCACTCCCCTGGCCGGTCCTGGCAATATGACCGCAGAAACCTACCCACCTCCTGGTTAACTCTCTCCACCTGCCCATTACTCTCCGGGTGATACCCTGAGGTCAGGCTGACCGAGACCCCCAGACGTTCCATAAATGCCCTCCAAACATGGGAGATAAATTGGGGGCCCCGATCAGAAACTATATCCTCGGGCACCCCGTAGTGCCGGAAGACATGGGTGAAAAGAGCTTCCGCAGTCTGTAGGGCCGTAGGGAGACCGGGCAATGGGATGAGACGGCAGGACTTAGAGAACCGATCCACAACGACCAGGATAGTTGTGTTACCCTGAGAGGGGGGAAGGTCAGTAAGAAAATCCACCGATAGATGGGTCCATGGCCGTTGTGGAACGGGAAGAGGTTGTAATTTACCTCTTGGCAGGTGTCTAGGAGCCTTACTCTGGGCGCACACCGAACAGGAGGAAACATAGAATCGTACATCCCTCCTCAAAGTGGGCCACCAGTACTTCCTCTCAAGTCCTGTCCTAAAAATACCTGGGTGACCCGACGAGGGTAGACAATGAGCCCATCGAATCAATTGATCACGAACAGCCAGCGGCACGTACCTACGACCCTCCGGACACTGTGGAGGCGCAGGTTCCTCCCTTAGCGCCCGCTCGATGTCCGCGTCCACATCCCATACTACTGGTGCCACCAGCTTAGCTGCCGGAATGATGGGAGTTGGATCGATGGACCTGTCCTCAGTGTCATAGAGTCTTGACAGCGCATCGGCCTTAGTGTTGAAGGAACCTGGTCTATACGAGATAGTGAAACGAAATCTAGTGAAAAACATGGCCCACCTTGCCTGACGAGGATTCAGTCTCCTAGCTGATCGGATATACTCCAGGTTACGGTGGTCAGTCCAGATAAGGAAAGAGTGCTTAGCTCCCTCAAGCCAGTGTCTCCACACCTTCAGGGCCTTAACCATAGCCAACAACTCCCTATCCCCCACATCATAATTCCGCTCCGCTGGCCCGAGTTTCTTTGAAAAAAAGGCACAGGGGCGGAGCTTCGGTGGCGCACCCGAATGCTGTGAGAGCACCGCTCCAACCCCAGCCTCGGATGCGTCCAACTCTACTATAAACGCGAAAGAAGGGTCCGGATGCGCCAACACCGGCGCCTCAGTAAACATCGCCTTCAACTTATGAAAAGCTCCGTTCGCCTCTGCTGACCACTGCAGACGCACCGGCCCCCCCCTTCAGCAGTGAGGTAATAGGGGCAGCTACCTGACCAAAACCCCGGATAAACCTCTGGTAGTAATTAGCAAACCCCAAGAACCGCTGCACCTCCTTTACCGTGGTCGGAGTCGGCCAATTACGCACAGCCTTTACCCGGTCACCCTGATTGTTTGGAAAACTCACATTTCTCCGTCTTCACATACAGGTCATGCTCCAGCAGTTGTCTAAGAACCTTGCGCACAAGAGATACATGCGCAGTGCGTGTAGCGGAGTAGATTAAAATATCGTCAATATACACCACTACACCCTGTCCGTGCAGGTCTCTGAGAATCTCATCCACAAAGGATTGAAATATAGCTGGAGCATTCTTTAAACCGTATGGCATGACGAGGTACTCATAATGGCCAGAAGTAGTGCTAAATGCAGTTTTCCACTCATCTCCCTCCCGAATACGCACCAGATTATAAGCACTCCTGAGATCCAGTTTAGTGAAGAACTGCGCTCTGTGAAATGATTCCACTGCCGTAGCAATGAGAGGTAGTGGGTAACTAAAACCCACTGTGATGGAATTTAGACCTCTATAATCAATACACGGACGTCTTTTTTCTTCACAAAAAAGAAACTCGAAGAGACAGGTGACATGGAGGGCCGAATGTACCCCTGTCCCAGAGCCTCGGTGATATAAGTTTCCATAGCCACCTTCTCCTCCTGGGACAAAGGATACACATGACTCCTGGGGAGTGCAGCGTTACCCTGGAGGTTTATCACGCAATCCCCCTGCCTATGGGGTGGTAATTGGGTCGCCTTCTTTTTACTGAAAACGATAGCCAAATAGTCATACTCAGCTGGAATGCACACGGTGGAAACCTGGTCTGGACTCTCCACCATTGTCGCACCGATGGAAACCCCTACACACCTGCCTGAACACTCATCAGACCACCCCTGTAGAGTTCCCTGTTTCCACGAAATCGTAGGATTATGAATAGCTAGTCAGGGAATCCCCAGTACAACTGGAAACGCAGGTGAATCGATAAGGAACAAACTAATTCGCTCCTTGTGATTCCCCTGCGTAATCATCTCCAACGAAATTGTGGCTTTCTTCACCAGCCCTGACCCTAATGGTCGACTATCTAAAGAGTGCACGGTAAAAGGGGGGTCTACTTTTACTAACGGAATCCTCAACCTCTGAGCGAGTCCACGATCTATAAAGTTTCCAGCTGCGCCTGAATCTACCAGTGCCTTATGCTGGAGAGAAGGAGAATAATTAAGGAAACAAATTAATAGGAACATGTGACCAACAGGAAACTCTGGGAGAGTGTGGTGCTTACTCACCTGGGGTGACCGATGAGTGTTCTGCCTGCCCTCTCGATTCCCAGATGAATTCCTCCAGCACCGACCAGACGTGTGCCCTCTCCGGCCACAACTGGTACAGGAGGAGCTTCCTCCTCCGATCTCCCTTGACGCGGTCCCTCCTAGCTCCATCGGGATAGGAGCAGGAGGGTCAGGAGGTAGAACTGACAGGACCCTTTCAGAACGTCCACGAGCAGCTAGCAGATGGTCCAACCGGATCGACAGGTCTATCAATCCATCCAGGCTAAGTGTAGTATCCCGACAGGCCAGCTCCCTACGGACGTCCTCTCTCAGGCTACACCTGTAATGGTCGATCAGGGCCCTGTAGTTCCACCCTGCTCCCGCAGCCAAGGTCCGGAACTCCAGCGCGAAGTCCTGCGCGCTCCTCGTCCCCTATCTAAGATGGAACAATCTCTCACCCGCCGCTCGATCTTCTGGAGGGTGATCGAACACGGCCCTGAAACGGCGGGTGAACTCCGGGTAGTTGTCCCTCGCTGAGTCGGGCCCGTTCCAGACCGCATTAGCCCACTCCAGGGCTCTACCGGTAAGGCATGTGATGAGGACCCCTACTCTCTCCTCCGACGAGGGAGCCGGACGAACGGTGGCCAGGTAAAGGTCTAATTGAAGCAGGAATCCCTGGCACCCCGTCGCTGCTCCATCGTACTTCCTCGGAGGCGTCATGAGCAGAGCGCTGGAACCGGATCCAGATGGGGGAGATGGTAGAGTTGCTGGTGGGAGGGTCGGTGGGGTAGTAGGGAGACCATTCCTCTCCCAACGATCCATCCTCTCCATCTTTTTTTTCAATTTAAAGTTTTATGAAGTTTTCTTGTTTTTCAATCAACCAACAAAACACATTCCACATTCACAGATGTGACAGGCTTTAAAAAAATAAAAAGTCAAAAAATAATAATACATTTGAAAAAATAAAAATACAATTAAAATGAATGATAAAGTCAAATAAAAGCATTTATTTTTCTTAATCTATATATTTTCCTTGGTACATACATACATACATACATACATACATACATACATACATACATACATACACACACGTACTCAAAAACTAAATTTAAATAAAAACACAAAAAACACAAAAAACAACAACATATAACACTTGCAGCACTATCAAGATTCTTATCAGCTATTTCAAGCATTCGCTGAGACGACGGGCCAATAATTTGTTTTTAGGTTTTACAGTACCTTACACAACATGCGCATTTCCCTAGTCACCCCGTTCACTCTGTCCAGTTTGAAATATAGTTGAATAGTGGAGACCAGAGTCTATCAAACTTGGGCTGTCTCTTGTGGAGGTCATAAGTGAGCTTTTCAAGAGGAAGAAAGTCAACAATCTGGTCAATCCACATTTTAAATGTAGGGGGGGTATTAGAGGCCCACAATAGAAGAATACATTTCTTAGCAAAGTATGTAATAGTCATAAGCAAATTTTCTCTGTCAGGATCAAGAACAAAGTCCTGCTGGGCATTAAGAAGATAGATACACGGGGTCATATCAAACTGTACCTCTAGTATTTTCTGTGCCAGAATCTGGCAATCTCCCTACAGCTCCAAAATACATGCATATAGGTTCCACATTCAGATGTACATATTTTACAGTTCGGAGACATATCTGTTTTCATTCTATGGAGTCTCAAAGGAGTACAATAAAATTTGTACAAACATTTTGTAATTAGATTCTTTCATTTTTACACTGGTAGAGGAGCATTATACCCTGTCGCAAACCTCCGCCCATAACTCATCACTGATAGTCAGACCAAGGTCCTTTTCCCAGATTATTTTCAAAGGAGTAAAGGAGGAGCTTCCTTTCTCAGAAAGGAGTCTATAGATGTAAGATATTTTGCCTTTAATGGATTGTGCTGTGACAAGAAGGGTTTCAACTTCATTCAACTGAGTTCTAAACCTCCTCTTGGAGGTAAATGAGGAAATGACATGTCTAATTTGAAGATATTTAAAAAAAATGGGATCTTGGCACATCGAATTCACTGCAGAGCTCTTGAAAGGATTTCAGTGTAGTGGTTTTCTGATGAAATAGGTCTGAAAAGGTCCTGATTCCTAGAATATGCCAAAGATTAAAGTTGGCATCCCTCAGGGCTTTTGGCAAGTTTGGGTTGCCTACTATAGGCGAGTGAGAACATATTTGGGAGGAAATGCCCAGGTATTTCTTTACAGTCCCTCCACGCTAGTAGGGTGCTGTAAATCGCAAAGGTTTTGGCTATGTTTCCCACTTCACTAAAGTTATTAATGAATATAATTGAGCTTAAGGGCAATGAACCACAGGATTGGGCTTCTATCTGAATCCACGTTGACTCTTGTCTGTTTGATCCATGTTAGCATGTTGCGGATTTGGGCAGACCAGTAGTACAATTGAAGGGAGGGAAGGGCAAGACCACCTTTAGATTCAGGTTTTGATAAAGTGGAAAACTTGATCCTAGGTTTTTTATTGCCCCATATAAATTTGGTGATGCTTTGGTTAGTTGTTTTGAAGAAGGAAACTGGGAGATAGCATGGGAGCATCTGAAATAAGTAGTTCAGTCTAGGGAGGACGTTCATAAGGATTACATTCATTCTTCCTACTAAGCTAATTGGGAGGGAGATCCAGGTTTGGAGATCGTTCTTGATTCGATCCAGGAGTGGAAGATAATTTTCCTTAAAAAGGCTATTCAGATCTGGTGTTATGAAGATTCCGAGGTATTGAAACCCCTGTGTTTTCCATTGGAAAGGACAAAGTGTATTCATAGAGCTGGTGAGTGTAATATTGAGAGGGCAGACAGTGGATTTGTTAAAATTGATCTTATAACCTGAAAACTTGCCATACTGAGCAATTGTGTCTAAAATGAGAGGGAGGGATTTCTCAGGGTTGGATATGTAGAGCAAGACATCATCCGCGTAAAGCGAAATCTTGTGCTGCAGGCCACCTGCAGAAACACCCATAATACTTGGATTGCTCCTTATCAGCTCTGCCAGAGGCTCCGCCCCCAACAAGTAGAGCAGCGGTGACAGCGAGCACCCTTGTCTTGTGCCCCGTTCCAGGGGGAATCTGTCAGAGTTCAGTCCATTAGTAGTCACCATGGCATTTGGATGAGAGTATAGTGATTTGATCCATTTAATAAAATTTGGGCCCATATTGAACTTTTCTAAGACTGAAAACAGAAAGCTCCACTCCATCCTGTCAAACGCCTTCTCAGCATCCAGTAAAGCCAGCAGGACAGGGGTCTTTTGTGCATTTACTTGATCAATAATATCAAAAAGACGGCGAATGTTATCAGAAGAGTATCTGTCTCTAATAAATCCAGTTTGGTCCGCTTTTATTATTTTGGGAAGAAGAGTGTTTAGTCTTTTGGCGAGCAATTTGGTAATTATTTTATAGTCGAAATCCAACAAGCTTATGGGCCGGAAGGACGAGCAGGATAGGGGGTCCTTGTCCTTTTTTAGCAACACTGTAATGCGAGCTGTGTGCATTGAGTCTGAGAGAACTCCGTTTTTGCAAAAATCCTCCAGCATTGGCATGAAGATAGGGCTGAGCTGGGGCCAAAAAGCTTTGTAGAACTCTCTGGGGAATCCATCTGGGCCTGGGGACTTATTAGGTGGCATGGAGGTAATTGCCTCCAGGATCTCCTCAGGAGTGAAGGGGGAGTTGAGATCTTCCTGGTCGGTCTCTGATAGTTTAGGTAGCGAGATTCCCTCTAGGAAAGAGTGGAGTTCTGCCTCTGTGTGTTTTCTCTCAGAGGTATATAGTTTGCAGTAAAAATCATGAAAAGTTAAATTGATATTTTTTGGGTCATATGTGACCTCGTCCTCTGCTGTTCGGATAGCCATGATTGTACGCTCTAACTGCTCCTTTTTTAATTGGTAAGCAAGCAATCTACTGGGCCTATTGCTATACTCATGGTATTTCTGTTTAGTAAAGAAACTTTTTATCTCCCGAGTGCAGTCCAAATTCAGTTTGGCTTTGGCTGCTTTAAGATGACTCCAGGAGGTGCTGTCTAGGGATTGTTTATGTATTTTTTCACAGCATTCCAGCTCCCTCTCAAGATCTAGCCCGTGTGCTTCCATTGCTTTTTTCTTAGAGGAAGCATATGCAATTAGATGACCTCTTAGTGTGGCTTTAGCAGCGTCCCACATTGTGGCCGGAGAAACAGGAGAATCTTTATTGTCTTGTGTGTAATTGTCTATCCATGTAGTTACCAATGTATGGAACTCGTCATTTGATAGCATGGAGGTGTTGAATTTCCAGCTCTTTGACCTCGGGATGTTTTTGCAGAGGTCAAAGCGGAGGTGGACAAAGGCGTGATCTGAAAGTGCTATGGGTCCGATTGTACAAGTGGCTGAATTTATGAAACTCTTTGGGATAAAAATGTAATCTATACGGGAGTAGGTGTTATGGACATTAGAGTAGTATGTATAGTCCATAGATGAGCCATTATTCTCTCTCCAGATATCTACCAGTCCCATCTCTTTAGTAAGAGAGTTCAACATCTTTGCAGATCTAGGATTTGTGGTGGGGACTTGAGATGATTTGTCTAGGGTTGGGTTAAGTGTACAATTAAAATCTCCGGCCACCACGCCAAAGGAGACACAATGCTCATTGAACAGGGTTATAATTTTTGACATGAAGGCAGGAGTATCTGTGTTAGGGGCGTATATGTTTAGTATAGTAATTGTTTGACCATATAGTGACCCAGTTATCAAAATAAATCTCCCCTCCGGATCAGATATGTTTTTGTCTATTATGAATGGAACATTTTTATGGATAAGTATGGCTGTGCCTCTACTGTTTGATTTGAAAGATGAGAAATACACCTGTCCCACCCCCAAGCTCTGCGGAGTTTGGCATGTTCAGCATCACAGAGCTGTGTCTCTTGTAATAGCGCAATGTCTGCTTTTTCCTTTTTTAGAGCACATTGTATATTTTTTTTGTTTTATTGCATGCCCTAGACCATGGCAGTTCCATGTCAATAGATTTAAGGTACTAGTCATCGTCATCGAGCAGTAATCGAACTTTAGTGCAAGTCATCGCTGGGTAAAAGTGGATAGTAATTACAGCTGCGTTCACATAAAAGGAAAATAAAAGGTGTACATAAAATAATAATCAGTTAGCAACGCACAACGTCTCCCTCTCCCCACCAAAGAAATGCCTCATCCTCTCCACCGCGCATTGAGTAAATAATACAGTTACCCTCATTCAGACCACAGTAAAAGAGGGGAGAGAAATACAATCAATAGACCAGCCTACATATACCTCCCAAGGGACATAGGGAACCCCAGGTAATAATATCCACAACAAAAAAACAGGGAAATAAAAGTAGGCTGAAACATTAGTAGGCCTAGTTTAGGCTATACAGCCCATCCCTCTCAGTTAAAGGAAAATAAATATAAATTGGACGGCTATAATGACATTTAGGGGGTGGGTCTCTGGATATCGGCTATATGTCGTCTTACCTCCTTTAGTAATGGCATTAATCACATTTAGTCATTGGTCTGTTTCTCATTTTGCCAGGATTTACATTTACATTTACATTTAAGTCATTTAGCAGACTTACAAATTGGTGCATTCACCTTATGACATCCAGTGGAACAGCCACTTTACAATAGTGCATCTAAATCTTTTTAGGGGGGTGAGAAGGATTACTTTATCCTATCCTAGGTATTCCTTAAAGAGGTGGGGTTTCAGGTGTCTCCGGAAGGTGGTGATTGACTCCGCTGTCCTGGCGTCGTGAGGGAGTTTGTTCCACCATTGGGGAGCCAGAGCAGCGAACAGTTTTGACTGGGCTGAGCGGGAACTGTACTTCCTCAGTGGTAGGGAGGCAAGCAGGCCAGAGGTGGATGAACGCAGTGCCCTTGTTTGGGTGTAGGGCCTGATCAGAGCCTGGAGGTACTGAGGTGCCGTTCCCCTCACAGCTCCGTATGCAAGCACCATGGTCTTGTAGCAGATGCGAGCTTCAACTGGAAGCCAGTGGAGAGAGCGGAGGAGCGGGGTGACGTGAGAGAACTTGGGAAGGTTGAACACCATACGGGCTGCGGCGTTCTGGATGAGTTGTAGGGGTTTAATGGCACAGGCAGGGAGCCCAGCCAACAGCGAGTTGCAGTAATCCAGACGGGAGATGACAAGTGCCTGGATTAGGACCTGCGCCGCTTCCTGTGTGAGGCAGGGTCGTACTCTGCGGATGTTGTAGAGCATGAACCTACAGGAACGGGCCACCGCCTTGATGTTAGTTGAGAACGACAGGGTGTTGTCCAGGATCACGCCAAGGTTCTTAGCGCTCTGGGAGGAGGACACAATGGAGTTGTCAACCGTGATGGCGAGATCATGGAACGGGCAGTCCTTCCCCGGAAGGAAGAGCAGCTCCGTCTTGCCGAGGTTCAGCTTGAGGTGGTGATCCGTCATCCACACTGATATGTCTGCCAGACATGCAGAGATGCGATTCGCCACCTGGTCATCAGAAGGGGGAAAGGAGAAGATTAATTGTGTGTCGTCTGCATAGCAATGATAGGAGAGACCATGTGAGGTTATGACAGAGCCAAGTGACTTGGTGTATAGCGAGAATAGGAGAGGGCCTAGAACAGAGCCCTGGGGGACACCAGTGGTGAGAGCGCGTGGTGAGGAGACAGATTCTCGCCACGCCACCTGGTAGGGTTAGGGTTAGGGTTAGGGTTAGGGTTAGGGTTAATCATCTGGAGAGAGAGGGGAGAAAGAGGTCAGAGCACAGGGTAGGGCAGTGTGAGCAGAACCAGCGGTGTCGTTTGACTTAGCAAACGAGGATCGGATGTCGTCGACCTTCTGAGTTGATGAGCAGGTGAGGTAAGGGAGATGGTCACTGGAGGAGTTTCAAAATGGTTGACGAAGTCATCTGCAGAGAGGGAGGAGGGGGGAGGATTCAGGAGGGAGGAGAAGGTGGCAAAGAGCTTCCTAGGGTTAGAGGCAGATGCTTGGAATTTAGAGTGGTAGAAAGTGGCTTTAGCAGCAGAGACAGAGGAGGAAAATGTAGAGAGGAGGGAGTGAAAGGATGCCAGGTCCGCAGGGAGGCGAGTTTTCCTCCATTTCCGCTCGGCTACCCGGAGCCCTGTTCTGTGAGCTCGCAATGAGTCGTCGAGCCACGGAGCGGGAGGGGAGGACCGAGCCGGCCTGGAGGATAGGGGACATAGAGAGTCAAAGGATGCAGAAAGGGAGGAGAGGAGGGTTGAGGAGGCAGAATCAGCAGATAGGTTGGAGAAGGTTTGAGCAGAGGGAAGAGATGATAGGATGGAAGAGGAGAGAGTAGCGGGGGAGAGAGCGAAGGTTGGGACGGCGCGATACCATCCGAGTAGGGGCAGTGTGGGAAGTGTTGGATGAGAGCGAGAGGGAAAAGGATACAAGGTAGTGGTCGGAGACTTGGAGGGGAGTTGCAATGAGGTTAGTGGAAGAACAGCATCTAGTAAAGATGAGGTCGAGCGTATTGCCTGCTTTGTGAGTAGGGGGGGAAGGTGAGAGGGTGAGGTCAAAAGAGGAGAGGAGTGGAAAGAAGGAGGCAGAGAGGAATGAGTCAAAGGTAGATGTGGGGAGGTTAAAGTCGCCCAGAACTGTGAGAGGTGAGCCGTCCTCAGGAAAGGAGCTTATCAAGGCATCAAGCGATAAATGATAAGGATGTTAAGCTTGAAAGGGCTGGTAACTGTGACAGCATGAAATTCAAAGGAGGCGATAGACAGGTAAGGGGAGAAAGAGAGAATGACCACTTGGGAGAGATGAGGATCCCGGTGCCACCACCCCGCTGACCAGAAGCTCTCGGGGTGTGCGAGAACACGTGGGCGGACGAAGAGAGAGCAGTAGGAGTAGCAGTGTTATCTGTGGTGATCCATGTTTCCGTCAGTGCCAAGAAGTCGAGGGACTGGAGGGAGGCATAGGCTGAGATGAACTCTGCCTTGTTGGCCGCAGATCGGCAGTTCCAGAGGCTACCGGAGACCTGGAACTCCACGTGGGTCGTGCGCGCTGGGACCACCAGATTAGGGTGGCCGCGGCCACGCGGTGTGGAGCGTTTGTATGGTCTGTGCAGAGAGGAGAGAACAGGGATAGACAGACACATAGTTGACAGGCTACAGAAGAGGCTATGCTAATGCAAGGAGATTGGAATGACAAGTGGACTACACGTCTCGAATGTTCAGAAAGTTAAGCTTACGTAGCAAGAATCTTATTGACTAAAATGATTAAAATGATACAGTACTGCTGAAGTAGGCTAGCTGGCAGTGGCTGCGTTGTTGACTTTGTAGGCTAGCTGGCAGTGGCTGCGTTGTTGACACTACACTAATCAAGTCGTTCCGTTGAGTGTAATAGCTTCTACAGTGCTGCTATTCGGGGGCTAGCTGGCTAGCTAGCAGTGTTGATTACGTTACGTTGCGTTAAAAGAACGACAATAGCTGGCTAGCTAACCTAGAAAATCACTCTAGACTACACAATTATCTTTGATACACAGACGGCTATGTAGCTAGCTATGTAGCTAGCTACGATCAAACAAATCAAACCGTTGTGCTGTAATGAAATGAAATTAAATGAAAATGTGATACTACCTGTGGAGCGAAGCGGAATGCGACCGGGTTGTTGAGTGCGGAAGTTCTATTCAGTAGACGTTGGCTAGCTGTTGGCTAGCTAGCAGTGTCTCCTACGTTAAGGATTGTCTTTCAAAAAACGTTTTGCCTCTTCGGGAGTTTTGAAGTGTCGCAAGGCTCCTTGGTGAAGAATCCTGAGCTCGTTTGGGTATTTGAATCCCCTGAAGATGCCTCGGTCAATGGAGTATTTCTTCACTTCGTCAAATTCTCGGCGCTTTCGGCGTATTCCAGCTGACAGGTCCTGGTGTAAAGCGAGTTTGGCGTTTCCCACTGTGATGGTGTTGTTTTTCGCCGCCTGTAGGACTCGTTCCTTGTCGGTGAATCTCAGGAAACGTATGGTGATTGGGAGCGGTGGTTGTCTGGCTGCTGGTGGGGGCCTCAGTGCTCGGTGAGCTCTCTCGAGTTCTATAGGCCTGTCGGTGGGCAGGTGGAGCCACTCGGGAAGTTTGTCTTGCAGGTAGCGGATCAGTGGCATGTTTCCCTCTTCTTTTTTCGCCCAGATTGAATAGAACACAATTATTCCTTCGCCCCCTGTTTTCCAGGTCCTCTGTTTTCTCTTCCAGATGCTCGATTTTCTTTTTAGCATATGCTATTGTTTCCATGGCATCTGTCAATAAGTTTTCCATGGATAGGATTCGCCCCTCTGCCTCGTCCAGGCGCCCCGCGTTTATGGTTATCTTGTTGTTGATGTCAGGCAAAGCGTTTTCCAGGATTGTCACCTTGCCCCCTATCGCACTGAGCTGAGAGTTAATGGCATCTAATTTGGTGTTTAGTTCTGTACGTTGGGATCTCAACTCAGAAAGGATGTCTTCGACAGAGTGCGAGGTTGGCATTCGTTGTGCCTCGTGGGGGAGCGGGTTCTCTTGCTCCTGGCTAATGGCGCTATTTTTTTCTGAAGCTAGCTTCTTCTTGGAGGCTTTTTCCGTCGCTAATACTCGAGTCCGGGTAAAAATGTCACCTGTAGTGTCGCCTTTTGTAGCCGCCATTACTTTTTCTTACTAAAGCTAAATGAGTGTGAGCTTGGAGTGGAGGTAAGATTAGGAATTGTAAACTACTTGTGCGGAGCTCTTAGTTCATGCGGCCATCTCGTTCAAGGGTCACGTGATCCCCTCTCCATCATCTGATCCATCGCTGATCCTAGGCGATGGAGGATGGATGTGTGTTGATGGACTCTCTCCTCCATAGTGGGAAGAGGAGTGGTCGCTGCTCCTGCTGACTCCATATCGTGGTGCGGGCTTCTGTTACGATAAATGAGTGATGAGGTGTGGAGTCAGGCGCAGAGAGCAAAAGATGTGGGAAAAAAACACGCTTTTAATGTCCCGGAAACATAACATGAACAAAAGTGGAAACACAAATTAACAGAAATATAAACGGACAGCGTGAAACCCAAATGCAAACAAAAATACACTCAAACAACAAAACAGACGAACAAGCCCGCACGAAACAGAAGCGGGCTGAACAGACTATATATAACCCTACCCTAACAACCAAACAAGAAACAGGTGCTACAAATTAGACAGAACTAAAGGAACACAGAACAACGGATCGGCGATAGCTAGTAGACCGGCGACGACGACCGCCGAGCGCCACCCGAACAAGAATGGGAGTCACCTTCGGTAATATTCGTGACACATGCTACATGGCAGACTAATCCAAACTCATCTCCCGGCATGTCCTGCCCATCCATTATCTCAGCCAGTCATGGCTAGCGGGAAGGTTCCTGCCTTTTTCCGTGGCTAAACCTACTAGGCTCGTAATTTAACAATTTTATTCATATTTATGGAGTAACAAGTTTGTTATTAAGGCACATGAAAGTTCATATGTTCCAGAAGACATTTAAAATGCCACTCCTGTGAAGTAGTGACGTGCCACATAGGCCTAGTTTCCTGAAACAAGTCACAAATGTGTGCATTAGGTAGAGGTAAAGAAACACATGCGCAGAACATAACACTGGGACTTCCAGGGGGCAGGAGGGGGTGGAACGGGGCGGTTACCTTTGGAAACGCAGCCTCTGTCTGAAAGAAAATCTCCACCTAGCATAGAGAATAATCATTTGCCATTCAAAGTTTCTGAGGTCCCGCATTCCTGCACAATCTATAGCCCATAGCCTTGATGACACTTCAGTTGGAGAAGTTTGTGAGGATTTGTTGGCGTTAGTGATTTGATGCTTGTGACATTCACCTTTATGGAGAGGACAGCTGTCGAAGGAGGGTAACAAGGAAGATTAAAAAGAGATACAGAAAAGCTGTCTGCCACTTCAGTGTGAAAAGACTGAGGTGTCAATAAGGTGCTGTTTTTATTTGCAGTGATGTTATCACAGATCCCAGTCATGACATTTCTTTTTTGTCAATGACTTTTTCACTTAAAAAATGCATTAGCTCAACTTGCTCCATTGAACTGCAACTTTCTCTGTATTGTGGAATCCTATAGGAAGCATTTGAATTATTTATAGTGTTTGTAGAGTTCTCTCTGGCATCCTAAGAATGTTTTTGAGGATAAGTCATCACTTAAATCCTTTGCCAATTTTGTGATACATTTTGGGAAATATTGCTAGATGCAAGTATGCCTATCCTTAAGGATACTGACAGCATGTGGACTCACCCACTTACAGTATGTTCAGGTGTATCATCTTAGCCAACAAAACTGTTCCCCAAGATCCTCAAGAATGTAGGAGCTGTTAAAATGAAAACACATTAAAGAATCAGGAAAGTATTATTATTTTCTAGCTGCCATACCGTAGCTAACTTATTAAAATGTGTTTTTTAATAAGACTATAAGCACAGCCAAACAACCGACAAATCTATTATTCATCCGTGTCGCCCCTGTCATTTACTTGTAAATATCCATTTTTATTTTATATGTTCTGCACAGAAGTTATCAATAATATTACCGTTTTTCCTAATGTAATAGTGTTATAAGCTGTATGTACAGTAACTACAGATCAAGTATACAGCCCACAGTAGTAGATGTAGTTGTCTCAGAAACTGTTGCTGCTTTGGCTGGATAACTTGAACACAGCCATGGTGTCACGGCTGAGGAAAGGAGAGGACCAGGGTGCAGCGTGGGGAGCATACATGATCTTTTATTTAAGAAGGACGCCGACAAAACAATAAACAATACAAAACCAAACCGTGAAGCTCAACGGCAAAGTGCCATAAAGAAAGTCAACCTCCCACAAACACAGGTGGGAAAAAGGGTACCTAAGTATGGTTCCCAATCCGAGACAACGATAGACAGCTGTCCCTGATTGAGAACCATACCCGGCCAAACACAAAGAAATAGAAAACATAGAACGCAAAACATAGAATGCCCACCCCAACTTAAGCCCCGACCAAACCAAAATAGAGACATAAAAAGGATCTCTAAGGTCAGGCCGTGCCACATGGTTTATGGGTACAGCCTTTAAAACATCCATCAGTCTTTCTATTCAAGAAGTCGTATAAGCACACTTTTAGAGCCGTCTGATTGAGTTGGAGTAGATGCTTAAACTATAGCTAAATAAGAATACAGTGTTTTCAGGGCATACCATTAGAGATACAAAAAATCTCTTTGAGACTCAATGAAATGCTGTCTTTTCTTTTCCCGTTAACCAGGGCCTTTAAAACCAGGGTTGATTCAGAAGTATCTGCAGACTGTAGACGAAAGAAAGCCTCTAAACTGATGCCATGACTCAGTGACTGTACTGTAAAAGCTGCCTCTCCTTGGTAATGGAGCTTTCATCCCATTTTAGCAACCTGGACTCAGGGGTAGACATAACATAGTAAATGGAAATCCATCTCTCTCAGTATGATATTTTACGTTTCATATGGTATGTATTAATTTGTTGTATTACAATTTGTTATGGCTAACCTTTGGCTAGGTGGCTAACGCCAACGTTAGCTAGGTGGCTGACGTTAGCTAGAGTTAGGGGTTATGGTTAGGTTTATGGTTATGTAGTGAGGTAATATTTGATATCAATGCATTTATTATAGATAACACTATGCAATGAATATGATCAAAGTCTTTTCAACTGAATATCTGACTCCATTTATCATTATAGAAAAACCATGTGCAATCAAGTAATATGCCTTTAGCTGACTAAGATCAAGGAATATTCATAAGAAGCAAATATCAAAGCAAATATTATTTATTCACCTTGTAAAATGTATTAAATCACATACAAGGCATAACGCTTAAGATACGAAGAATTAACAGGTATTAACAAGTTTCCAGGCAAAGCAGGAACAACAAGATGCCTAGAAGCCTAGGAAATGAGAGAAATATTATCCAACCTTTCTTCAATGGACAATATACAGGATAAGATAACCACAGACCTTCATTTAATTTTTAACTTCTGAAAACCAACCACTATTTATCAATCAAATGATACCAAGTTTACAGTAACCTGATCATCCAGGCCCAATCTCTACAGGATATCATAGGCTTATGTGAGGGAGACCAATGTAAATAAGAAAAAATGCCTGAGAGGACAATAAATCCCTTTGCATGAAGTAATTTAAAATTGACCCTGTACAGATTCAAGTTACCACAGTGATCCTACATCCATATAGATGGCATCAGCCAGGCCGACGTGATTCCCTTTTATCGTTGAGCCGAAGCAAAGAAATTCATCCCAGGACTCAGCTGCTTTCCATAGTGTCAGTGATTAGATCACATGCTAGAAAAATACTTAATAGCAATAGGTTGAGTCAGAAAAGTCCAAATCTGAAATCAAAGTAATCTTTGTCATGTAAGGGAAAATAGTCAATCATCATTATAACAACAAGCAAACAAATGTAAACATAGGACACTCCTATCAAATATCTTAGACCATCCCGTGGAGCTTATCAAAAAATAGCCACTGGCTAGCAGAGGGGTGGGACAAAACTCATAACTCACAGATATCTTCACATATCCAATGGACTTGGCCATATGAACAGTACGCATGGGAATAAAAATCACACTCAACTGATTACCACACAACAATAAAAGGGTTAAATGTTATAAACATATGTTTGAGACTACATTGTCTCAGGCTACCCGGCTATGTTAGAATTACAGTTAGACAGTGCGTCTGAGCTCCAGGCAAGTGCATTTTGAGTTTTAAACATTGGGGTGAGTCTGCACCATTTCTCAAACAAGTCAGGATATTTATTCCCCGCTCACACCACGCATTGAGAGGATGTTTATACATTGTAATCACAATGTTTAAACCTGTCCTATGCGCAACCAAGACAACCACAGCATAATAAATAAGGTTTCCAAAAAACACTGCGGTTTGTCCAATGATCACGTTGTCATTTAAAACGTGCTGTTCATGCTAACAAGGAATGGTTCATGAATTACAGTGACTTCACACCTTTTGACTTTACCAACATTTTGTTGAGTTACAGCCTGAATTTAAAATGGATTGAATAGAGATTTCTGGTCACTGGCCTACACACTATAATGTAAGCTAACGCATGTTTGTACATCGTGCTGTTCCGTACAGTTGACCTTATTTTAGCGCCCCAAAAACATAATACTTCCAGGTCAACTGTAATATGAATACCATTGTAAAGCACAATTACTCCCCTTTCCAGCAAAATCAATGACGAGACCTTCATTGCTGCCCGTCTCTGCATGATTGAAGGCAATGGAGCTACATCTGCTCTTTTTAAAAATGGCTGGTTGGAAAGAGAAAGCTACTGCATCATAGTGAAAGGGGGAGATAGTGTGGTGAAATGGCTTTTTTCACCCGAATTTGCCAACTTATCACCCCAAATGTAAATTAAACATTCTAAAGAGTTTATATAATGTCTCATTACATACCTATTTGAAAGTTTGTGTAGGGTTTTTAGGGCGGCGCTGTGGCTGTCACGGTTTTTGAGAGTCATGATGGCTCGCAGTGATAACCCGAATAATTAACAATTGATTAAATTAACTATTGATGAACTCACAAGTAATTTACACTCACCATTGATAATTTCTTGTTTTTAATCTGCGAGAGAAGCGCTACACCTGCTGGAAAGAGGCTGTACGGCACATAATTTGTTGAATAATGCGTGCTGTACGTTACGGGACACGCCACACTTTAACGTACAGTGTCAGTTCAACTTTCTACTTTTCTCCAATACTATTGGGCCATTACCATGTCAATCAACGCTGAATCGAAACTTAGTTCATGATTTTTTTAATGACTACCTCATCTCTGTACCCCACACATACAATTATTTGTAAGGTCCCTCAGTCGAGCAGTGAAGTTTTCCAATACCATTGCAAAGAAGGGAACCTATTGGTAGATGGGTAGAAATAAAGCACATTGAAAGACATTGAATACCACTTTGAGCATGGTGAAGTTATTAATTACACTGGTGTATCAATACACCCAGTCAATACAAAGATACAACTGTTCTTCCTAACTCAGTTGCCAGAGAGGAAAGAATCTGCTCAGGGAATTCACCATGAGGCCAAAATGACTTTAAAACAGTTGCAGTTTAATGGCTGTGATAGAATAAAACTGATGATGGATCAACAACATTGTAGTTACTCCAATACTGGCTATGGCGCCTCAAGATGGACAAATAGTACTATTGTCACTTTTTTTCTTGCGTTAGGAATGAGACCAATGTCAATAAAACATTATTCATAAGATGACACAAAAATACCTTTGCATAGAGTAATTTATTAATTATTAGTAATCTATTAATTATTAATAGTCATTTTATTAAGTTACAACAGAGCTCATACATCCATATACACTGAGTATACAAAACATTAGGGACACCCCTTATTGATGTCACTTGTTAAATCCACTTCAATCAGTGTAGATGAAGAGGAGGAGATGAGTTAAAGAAGGATTTTCAAGCTTAGATACAATTGAGACAATGGGCAAGACACAATATTTAAGTGCCTTTGAAAGGGTAGTAGGTTCCAGGCGCACTGCGTTGTGTCAAAAACTGCTAACACTGTTGTGTTTTCAAAACTCAGTTTCCCGTGTATATATATATATATTTTTTTATTTCACCTTTATTTAACCAGGTAGGCAAGTTGAGAACAAGTTCTCATTTACAATTGCGACCTGGCCAAGATAAAGCAAAGCAGTTCGACAGATACAACAACACAGAGTTACACATGGAGTAAAACAAACATACAGTCAATAATACAGTATAAACAAGTCTATATACAATGTGAGCAAATTAGGTGAGAAGGGAGGTAAAGGCAAAAAAGGCCATGGTGGCAAAGTAAATACAATATAGCAAGTAAAACACTGGAATGGTAGTTTTGCAATGGAAGAATGTGCAAAGTAGAAATAAAAATAATGGGGTGCAAACGAGCAAAATAAATAAATAAATTAAATACAGTTGGGAAAGAGGTAGTTGTTTGGGCTAAATTATAGGTGGGCTATGTACAGGTGCAGTAATCTGTAAGATGCTCTGACAGTTGGTGCTTAAAGCTAGTGAGGGAGATAAGTGTTTCCAGTTTCAGAGATTTTTGTAGTTCGTTCCAGTCATTGGCAGCAGAGAACTGGAAGGAGAGGCGGCCAAAGAAAGAATTGGTTTTGGGGGTGACTAGAGATATACCTGCTGGAGCGTGTGCTACATGTGGGAGATGCTATGGTGACCAGCGAGCTGAGATAAGGGGGGACTTTACCTAGCAGGGTCTTGTAGATGACATGGAGCCAGTGGGTTTGGCGACGAGTATGAAGCGAGGGCCAGCCAACGAGAGCGTACAGGTCGCAATGGTGGGTAGTATATGGGGCTTTGGTGACAAAACGGATTGCACTGTGATAGACTGCATCCAATTTGTTGAGTAGGGTATTGGAGGCTATTTTGTAAATGACATCGCCAAAGTCGAGGATTGGCAGGATGGTCAGTTTTACACGGGTATGTTTGGCAGCATGAGTGAAGGATGCTTTGTTGCGAAATAGGAAGCCAATTCTAGATTTAACTTTGGATTGGAGATGTTTGATATGGGTCTGGAAGGAGAGTTTACAGTCTAACCAGACACCTAAGTATTTGTAGTTGTCCACGTATCCTAAGTCAGAGCCGTCCAGAGTAGTGATGTTGGACAGGCGGGTAGGTGCAGGTAGCGATCGGTTGAAGAGCATGCATTTAGTTTTACTTGTATTTAAGAGCAATTGGAGGCCACGGAAGGAGAGTTGTATGGCATTGAAGCTTGTCTGGAGGGTTGTTAACACAGTGTCCAAAGAAGGGCCGGAAGTATACAGAATGGTGTCGTCTGCGTAGAGGTGGATCAGGGACTCACCAGCAGCAAGAGCGACCTCATTGATGTATACAGAGAAGAGAGTCGGTCCAAGAATTGAACCCTGTGGCACCCCCATAGAGACTGCCAGAGGTCCGGACAGCAGACCCTCCGATTTGACACACTGAACTCTATCAGAGAAGTAGTTGGTGAACCAGGCGAGGCAATCATTTGAGAAACCAAGGCTGTCGAGTCTGCCGATGAGGATGTGGTGGTTGACAGAGTCGAAAGCCTCGGCCAGATCAATGAATACGGCTGCACAGTAATGTTTCTTATCGATGGCGGTTAAGATATAGGAATACTAAGATATTTAGGACCTTGAGCGGGGCTGAAGGTGCACCCATGACCAGCTCTGAAACCATATTGCATAGCAGAGAAGGTATGGTGAGATTCGAAATGGTCGGTAATCTGTTTGTTGACTTGGCTTTCGAAGACCTTAGAAAGGCATGGTAGGATAGATATAGATATATATATCAAGAATGGTCCACTTCCCAAAGGACTTCCAGCCAACTTAGCACAACTGTGGGAAGCATTGGAGTTAACATGGGCCAGCATCCCTATGGAACACTTTCGAAACACCTTGTAGAGTTCATACCCCAACGAATTGAGGATGTTCTGAGGGCAAAAGGGGGAGTCAACTCAATATTAGGGAAGGGAAAGGGGATACCTAGTCAGTTGTACAACTGAATGTATTCAACTGAAATGTGTCTTCCGCATTTAACCCAACCCTTCTGAGGAAGGTGTTCCTAATATTTGGTATACTCGGTATAGATGGCATCCATGCATGTGGGAGTCTGGGAGAGGAAGCGTGTCCATCTAATGAATGGGCATGTGCCTGAACTAAATGCTACACATTAATTGTAGTCTCACCCATTCATTTCTAATGAACGGTCATTTTTGACCGGGAACACCACAGGTGTACAAAAGTGAAATAAAACACCCCAAATTTGATGAAAATCATCCAAGTGTATTTTGTGTGTTCAGATGCCCGGAACCTTATGACAATCATATTAAATGAACTACATGTTTCAGAGAGAACTTGTAAATCGGTCCAATTCGAACGGAACACAGCAGGAGGGTTAATCGAAATTACTGATTGCCTCTTATTTGCTTGTGTGACGGATGTGAAACGGCTAGCTTGTCGCGCTATAGAGTTTGAATCGGTGACGTCACTTGCTCTGAGACCTTGAAGTAGTAGTTCCCCTTGCTCTGCAAGGGCCGCGGCTTTTGTGGAGCGATGGGCAACAATGCTTCGTGGGTGACTGTTGTTGATGTGTGCAGAGGGTCCCTGGTTCGCGCCCGGGTATGGGTGAGGGGACGGTCTAAAGTTCTACTGTTACACTTGTCGTGGTTTGTACATGTCAGCATATGCGCTACTGGTGTTGAAGTCAGGTGCAGGAGGGCAGAGAGTTGTCATAAGACGCACACTTTATTCGGCAGACGCAAACAAGACACGGACGCAACAGTGTCCACCGTCCTCCAGCCAAAGGCAAAAGTGCAAAGTGCGACAAAGTCACAAATAAGCAAAAATGTTTAACAATTAAACATACGCCGGGTTGAAACAAAGTACCCGGGGGAAAAACCAGCCTGGTGCGTCAATACAAAACACGTAACAAAACAATCCCACACAAAGACATGGGGGGGAACAGAGAAATATATATATATGCAGTTGATTAGCGAATGTAAACCAGGTGTGCGGAGAACAAGACAAAAAAATGGAACAATGAAAAATGGAGCGGTGATGGCTAGAAGGCCGCTGAACGTCGCCCGAACAAGGAGGGGAGCCGACTTCGGCGGAAGTCCTGACAGTACATCTCAGTTGTTATTAGAAACAACATTTGTTTAAGCAAGTCAGCCATATCAGCTATGTTTTTATAAAGGTAGTAAAATGAGGCTGAATTAACTGTTTTGCTGCCAGACAAGGCTCCCCCTGATAGCCATGTGTAGCAGTGGTAAGATGTTGGGACTGCTGTTGAGACAGCTTTCTGTAAGCCCTAACAGTTTGTGGGCACCGTTTGTCACCGTTATAGTGCAAGTAATGTATTGTTTAGTGTTGTGTTGTGTTTTGTTGCTTTGCTGGCATGCATTCCACTTTTTTGTTTTTGACCCACAAAGACTTACATGCTAAAATCATCACATGGTATGACACTACAAGCTTGGCACACCTGTATTTGGAGAGTTTCTCCCATTCCTCTCTGCAGATCCTCTCCAAGCTCTGTCAGGTTGGATGGGGAACGTAGCTATTATTTTCAGGTCTCCAGAGATGTTTGATCAAGTTCAAGTCCGGGCTTTGGCTGGGCCACTCAAGGACATTCAGAGACCCCGAAACCACTCCTGCATTGACATGTCTGTGTGCTTAGGGTCATTGTCCTGTTGGAAGGTGAACCTATGCCCCAGTTTGAGGTCCTGAGCGCTCTGGAGCAGGTATTCACTCGCTGTACTTTGCTCCATTCATCTTTGCCTCGATCCTGACTAGTCTCCCAGTCCCTGCGTTTACTAGGTTAAGACTATAAGACCAGACTGAAATTGGCTTCTGGAGCACACACTTCGATAAATCCTTGGTGTTTGAGATTTGATTGGAGGCAAACTGAATTTATGCTGATGATTCCCCCGGCCTCCAGTTTTGCTATTCATGACACACACTTACGTGGTGCACTCAAGTGCATTTTGCTAGCACAGCAGAGGTTAGCTCAGAGATTTACTTAACCACACTGCCTTGGTATTAGGTAGAAGTGTGTTGTGGCATATTTTCATGAAAGTAGTGTCCATTCATTAGATGTGGGTGTATCCAAAAAGGTTACAAATCTTTACTAGCTCTCTCACCTCACAGCTTCTGTGTCTCATTGAATCAGAATGTGGAACTCAGAATGATCGTCCTCAGTCCTTAGTAATTCACTTCAAATTACTCCAACTTTACAAGTTGGCACATGATGTCTTAGTTCTAAATCAAAATTTTGCTTAATGGTTAGATGGAAGTGCTTTTCAATCAACCTGAGCAACAGATTGTCCGTGATTGTGTAATTGTGCATCAGACTGGCCATAGTACTTTCAAAGCGTAAAATGCCCCGGATCTATCACAATAAAGCTATGACCTTATCTTCAGTCAGACTAAACATGTGAGCCAGGTACTGTCTATGTCTGCGAGGTAGACCTCCCTGCTGTGCTACAACTGAGCTGGAGAGGCATTAGCATGCCTTGTTGAGCTCGAAGCAGCTGTTGTCTCATTCCTTGCCCACTGAATTAGACACAATGACCTTTTGCTGCAGACCTCTTCCCCTCAGACAGTCTGTTTGTCCTCTCCTTTTTCTTTCTTTGACGCCCTGCTGCTCTGTTACTCCCATCATTCCGATGGCGGCGATGTGGACGAGATCAAACGCCGCTTTAAGACACCGGCCCGATTTGTTGCTGTTTTGACGTGTTAACCGTAAGATTGGCGCTTATGACTGTATGACTGTATGACTGTGGGTGCCTGTCGATCAAAGAGGGGCGATCAGGAACTGAAAGAAACGTGTGGTTTGCCTCAGTGCCCTCGGATGACACCAACAGGGTTACCTAGAGCCACCCAGGCCCAGGTTCTGAGGGGGCATGCTGCTCCTCTATAAACTACCTGCAGGATGACAATCAGGCATAACTTCGCTATAGGCCTTTGAGGGCCAACTCCCAACAGTCACAGGCAGTGCTTAGGTTCTTTGTATCAATGTACTCTTTGTGCAACTCACTGTTGATTCCATCTGAGCCAGAGACTAGTAGAGCTGGTGGGTTTCCATGATTTAATACACTTTTTTGATCATCCTCTCAGGGCAGCTGGTTCCAATTAGATTCATAGCAGAAGAATAGAGACCTCCAGATCTCTTATTTGATAGTTTGAGTAAATAAGGTCTTCGGGCCTTTAGGTCTAGAAACAGGTTTTTGAGGTTGTTCTATTAGGAATCAGTACACTTTCCCTCTACTCATCTGTCTATCTGTTCACTGCTCACATTTCTGCTGACGTTGAGAGACTACATATTGTGTGAGCAGCCATGCTCAGTACGAGTGTTCTTTATTACAGTAATCCAAGTAGAAAGTTATGATTCTCATAAAAGGGAAGGCTCTGCTGACAGCTGAGACAACAAACATGAGCTTTTGAACTTAATGACGCAGGACAAATTGCTTGTTTGAATAACAGAAAAAGTCAAATCCAGTAATATACTCCTTTCCCCCAATGGCCAGGCCACAGGCCATCTTACTGTGTAACAGTTATCCAGTGTGACTAAAGATCTTCTCATTTAATTATGTATTGCTTGCTTTGACTGGTGACAATGGTCTTAAGTCACTTTCTGTCCCCAGGGGGAAAGAGTATGGGCATGATGTGGACTTCCTCTTGACTATGCCTGAGATGGGGAAAGAAGAGGGGCTACTGCTTCATGTGATTGACAGACTGAAGGACCAGGTAAATTAATGTATTATTGCATATACAGTAGACAAAGCTCAATGTCTATGATTGAACAGTATAGCAGTTATACAGGATATACAGTAAAAAAACATATCAGTCCCATCAGAAGGTTCCAGGGTGATTTAGTTACCCTTTACCAAGATTAATAGTAGAAAAGCACAGCACTAAGTGATGTTTGGATTGTGGCAACATCAAGTGGAGTATCACTTCAGTAAAGATTGGAGGGTGCAGTTTCGGTGAAGGTTTGTTTGATTATAAAGGTAAATTCTACTTAATTGCATTCTTTCAACAAAAAGTTGAAAAGAGAGTAAAACCCTTGATTAGCAGCTTAGTCAGTGCTGACAACGAACAACTAGTTTGTCTCCTCAAGGTATGGATCTTGTGACTCCTCCCACATCTGTCCTAGTGCACATACACTACCGCAAAGACTGAGTACGATGTGCCTAACTGTAATGAACATGAGGGGAGACAGAGAGCTGGTTTCAAGCGCAGGGCGCAGCAAGTGTTTATTGCAAAGGACCACAGGAGGAGGCAGGTAGCTGGGTCCAGGGCCAGGCAGAAAGTCATACACAGGTGTTCAAAAGGGACAACAGTACAGGCAGGTAAAGGCAAGATCGGGCAATAGGTAGATAACAGGAAATCCGATAAAATACAGGCAGGGAATATGCAAAAGCCGTCATTAGTGAGGCAGGAAAAAACTATCATACACGGGAGGAGTAAATCACGGGAAACCCAGCGCTCCAAAAGACATGTGTCACAAAACAAACAATACCTCACAGGGATGGGGTGCAAAGAACTGAACTAAAAAGTGTGATAATGACTTACAGGTGTGTGAACAGGTAATTAGAATTCAGGTGATTGGGATCTGGACAGTGAGCTGCGTTCAGGGGATCTAGGTGTTTGAGCGTGTGAGCTGGAAAGTGGGCTGGAAAGTGAGCTGTGTTCAGGGGATCTACATGTTTGAGGCTGTGAGATCCACCCCTCAGAAAGAAATGCGTTGAGAAAAAAATTGAGAAAGAATGTTCTCAGAATGCAGTAGAGAAAAAACAAAGAAATGTTTGTAGAGTTGAGAGAGTAATATGAACAGAGAAAAGGAGGAGAGGGCTGAGGGGAATTGGGTTAGTGCCCTACAGTGTGGAGAGGGATAAAGTGATTGTAGGAGAGGATGATTACAGTGCCAAGTGCATATGAGTTGGCACATAAGGAGGCAGTAATAAGATGGTCACACCAATATCGAGGGCCTCGGCCCAGGAAATGATTATTTAAATGTGGTTTATACAGTTAACCTGGCTTTGAGAGAGTCAGAGAGAGAACGAGGTAGAAAGAGATGGGGTGCGGGGGGACGTGTTCTTTGGTAGCACCATACGCCTCTCCTCTGAGACAGTTGATGGATTTCATGTTGGAGGGGCTGAAAAGAGAACATTGTTTGATGAAGAGCAGGGCTGTGGTGTCTACTGTAGCTGCAGGCCTGTTTTTGTCATTTCTGCCTGGCTTTAAAAATCGTTCCCCTTTCCTTCCACCCCCACCCTCTACCCCCAGCCTTAACTTGCTTTAATGGGCATTCTTTTGATAAAACCTCCTATGCTAACACACACACACACACACACACACACACACACACACACACACACACACACACACACACACACACACACACACACTGGTTATTGCTGGTTCCTCCCACCCTTTGGTGAGAGGAGGGGGGGATGGGAAGGAAGAAACTTCCCTAGATAGTGTCCCTGGCATGGGGGAGGAATATGTCCATAGGAAAGGGAGCACGGGAGACCGTGATAAAGTGGAGGTAGCAGAGGTTGACTCTAAGTCGTGTAACCTTGTCATCTTCAATCTGGTCACCTGGGGGCCACATGTCGTCAACTCTTTGCCTATGCTGAATATCATGGCTGTTTTTTCCCCCTTTAACCCTGGGGGGAGGTAAAAATCTATCTATCTGGAAATGTCCTTGTGAAAATGGGCTTCATCATTTCTTCTGATGGATATGAAAGCATAACTTGGGGGCACAAGCAAAGGTCAGCCAGACATTTCGATGGTAGACGGATGAGATGCAGCTATTTGCCCTGGTAATAGCAACGGAGAACGTGAGAGGGCGATGCCTCATCCACCATTCACCAATCATCTGCTCTAACTGTCCGGGTGGTAGTGGTAGATTCATTTCCATTGCAGTGCGCTATGTAGATCAAGTACTGATGTAATGATATTATATGATTATGGATATGTTGGCCATAGTACTTCCAAAGCAACAACAGTAGCCAGAGGGCACATGAATTAGATATGTTATGAGATTTGAGTCCCATAAACTGTAGACTGTGCAGTTAAGACGTGTGTAGAGACATTTTTGAGAGACAGTAATACTGGGGTTATTTAAAAGTCAAGGACAATTATTTGGTTTAATCAAGTCACACTCAAAACACACTAAAAGCACCCTGGCGCTGTTGCGCTGTTGCGCCTTCTTCAGTGTGGGTGGACCATTTCAGTTTGTCAGTGATGTGTTCACTGAGGAACCTGAAGCTTTCCACCTGCTCCACTGCAGTCTCGTCAATGTGGATAGGGGGGTGCTCCCTCTGCTGTTTCCTGAATCAAATTAAATCAAATGTATTTATAAAGCCCTTTTTACATCAGCTGATATCTCAAAGTGCTGTACAGAAACCCAGCCTAAAACCCCAAACAGCAAGCAATGCAGGTGCAGAAGAACGGTGGCTAGGAAAAACTCCCTAGAAAGGCTAGAACCTAGGAACAAACCTAGAGAGGAACCAGGCTATGAGGAGTGGCCAGTTCTCTTCTGACTGTGCCGGGTGGAGATTATAACAGAACATGGCCAAGATGTTTAAATGTTCATAGATGACCAGCAGGGTCAAATAATAATAATCACAGTGGTTGTCGAGGGTGCAACTGGTCAGCACCTCAGGAGTAAATGTCAGTTGGCTTTTCATAGTTGATCATTCAGAGTATCTCTACCGCTCCTGCTGTCTCTAGAGAGTTGAAAACAGCAGGTCTGGGACAGGTAGCACGTCCGGTGAACAGGTCAGGGTTCCATAGCCGCAGGCAGAACAGTTGAAACTGGAGCAGCAGCACGGCCAGGTGGACTGGGGACAGCAAGGAGGCATCAGGCCAGGTCGTCCTGAGGCATGGTCCTAGGGCTCAGGTCCTCTGAGAGAGAGAGAGAAAGAAAGAAAGAAAGAGAGAATTAGAGAGCATTCTTAAATTCACACAGGACACCGGATAAGACAGGATAAATACATCATATATAACAGACTGACCCGAGCCCCCCGACACATACACTACTGCAGCATAAATACTGGAGGCTGAGACAGGAGGGGTCGGGAGACTGTGACTGTGGCCCCGTAGGATGATATCCCTGAACAGGGACAAAAAGGAAGGATATAACCCCACCCACTTTGCCACCCACACAGCCTCCACACTACTAGACGGATATCTTCAAGCACCAGCTTACCATCCTAAGACAAGGCCGAGTATAGCCCACAAAGATCTCCGCCATGGCACAAGCCAAGGGGGGGGCGCCAACCCAGACAGGAAGATCACATCAGTGACTCAACCCACTCAAGTGACGCTCTCCTCCTAGGGACGGCATGGAAGAGCACCAGTAAGCCAGTGACTCAGCCCCTGAAATATGGTTAGAGGCAGAGAATCCCAGTGGAGAGAGGGGAACCGGCCAGGCAGACACAGCAAGGGTGGTTCGTTGCTCCATTGCCTTTCCGTTCACCTTCACACTCCTGGGCCAGACTACACTCAATCACAGGACCTACTGAAGAGATTAATCTTCAATAAAGACTTAAATGTTGAGACCGAGTCTGCGTCTCTCACATGGGTAGGCAGACCATTCCATTAAAATGGAGCTCTATAGGAGAAAGCCCTGCCTTCAGCTGTTTGCTTAGAAATTCTAGGGACAGTCAGGAGGTCTGCGTCTTGTGACCGTAGCGTACGTGTAGGTATGTACGGCAGAACCTAATCGGAAAGATAGGTAGGAGCAAGCCCATGTAATGCTTTGTAGGTTAGCAGTAAAACCTTGAAATCAGCACTTGCCTTAACAGGAAGCCAGTGTAGAGAGGCTAGCACTGGAGTAATATGATCACATTTTTTGGGTTCCAGTCAAGATTCTAGCAGCCTTGTTTAGCAAGAACTGAAGTTTATTTAGTGCTTTATCCGGGTAGCCGGAAAGTAGTGCATTGCAGTAGTCTAACCGAGAAGTGACAAAAGCATGGATTAAGTTTTCTGCACAATATTTGGACAGAACGTTTCTGATTTTTGCAATGTTACGTAGATGGAAAAATGATGACAGAAATATGTGCTATGGGGCGATAGTCATTCAGTTCAGTTACCTTTGTTTTCTTGGGTACAGGAACAATGGTGGACATCTTGAAGCATGTGGGGACAGCAAACTGGGAGAGGAAAAGATTGAATATGTATGTAAACATTTCAGCCATTTCTGAGGACACGGCTAGGGATGCCTTCTGGGCCAACAGCCTTGCGAGGGTTCACACGCATAAATGTGTTACTCACGTCGGCCATGGAGAATGAGAGCCCACAGTCCTTGATAGCTGGCTGCGTCGGTGGCACTGTGTTATCCTTAAAGCGGGTGAAAAGGGTGTTTAGTGTGATGTCGGTGTCCGCGATGTGGCTGGTTTTCCCTTTGTAGTCCATGATTGTATGTAGACCCTGCCACATATGTCTTGTGTCTGAGCCGTTGAATTGCGACTCCACTTTGTCTCTGTACTGACGTTTGAGGGATAACTACCCTGTTTGTATTTGGCCATGTTCCCAGTCACCTTGCCATGGTTAAATGTGGTCGTTCATGCTTTCAGTTTTGTGCGAATGCTGCCATCTATCCACGGTTTCTGGTTTGGGTATGTTTTAATAGTCATAGTGGGTACAACATCTTCTGTACAATTCCTGATAAAGTCAGTCACCATATTCGTGTATTCGTCTATATTATTGTCAGTGACTAAACGGAACATATCCCAGTCCGTGTGATCAAAACAATCTTGAAGCATGGATTCCGATTGGTCAGACCAGCGTTGAATAGGCCTTAACACAGGTACTTCCAGTTTGAGTTTCTGCCTGTAGGAAGGGAGAAGCAAGATCATATTTGTCGAAGGGAGGGTGGTGGAGGGCCTTGTAGGCATTTTGAAAAGTTGAGTAGCAGTGGTCCAATGTTTTTTCAGAGTGCGTGCTACAGTCAATGTGTTGGTAGAACTTCGGTAGCGTTTTCCACCGATTATCTTTGTTAAGTTCCCCGCCTACAGTCCCCGCCTGCAGGCTCAGGATATGTGGTTTCCAGTTTGCATAGGGTCTAGTGTAGTTCTTTGAGGGACGTCGTGGTAAAGGCTTGATGGGGAATATACACAGCTGTGACTATAACAGAAGATAGTTCTCTTTGGAGGTAATGCGGTCTGCATTTGATTGTGAGGTATTCTAAGTCGGGTGAACAAAAGGACGTGAGATTCTGTATCTTATCACAATCACACCATGAGTAGTTAATCATGAAACCGATTTCTATTCCTGTCTGTGCGATGAACTGAGAACCCAGTTTGCTGTATGGACTCAGACAGTATATCCCGAGAGAGCCATGTTTCCCTGAAACAGAGTATGTTACAATCCCGGATGTCTCTCTGGAAGGAGATCCTACCCTTGAACTCGTCAACTTATCCAGAGACTGAACATTAGTGAGTAATATACTAGGATGTGGTGGGTGGTGTGCGCGCCTCCAGAGTCGGACTAGGAGTCCACTCCGAATATCTCTTCTCCGCCGGCGGTATTTTGGATCAGCCTCTGGAATCAGTTCAATTGCCAAACAAAGGATCCAATTTGGGAAAGTCGTATTCCTGGTCGTAATGCTGTTGAATTACCGCGACTGTGATATTCAAAAGTTATTTCCGGTTGTATGTAATAACACCGAAAGAATTCTGGGCTACCAACCAGTCAGAATTTTGCCTAAATGTACAATTCGGTTTCACTTTTGCCCAGTTTGACTGCAAAACATGACGTAATAAAAACAGCAAGACACTCCATATCTCTATTGCCTGCAGTTATCACAATTGTCTCCATTTGCTTTGGTGGCTGCGTTGTCTAAAAGAAAACTACAGCTGATTTTTGTTCTTTCACTGACATTGGATGAACACACACACACACACACACACACACACACACACACACACACACACACACACACACACACACACACACACACACACACACACACACACACAGTCTTGAATAACTGACCTTGTGGGGACACAATCCTATTTTCCCTAGCCCCTAACCTTAACCTGAACCCAAAAACCTAACCTTAACCCTAAACCTAACCCTAGCACCTAACCCTAAATCTAATTCTAACCCTAAAACCCTAACCTTACCCTTAAACCCCTTAGAAATAGCATTTGACCTTGAAGGACTAACAAAATGTCCCCAGTTGGTCAAATCTGTGTTTGTTTACTATTATTGGACTGCTGGTCCCCACAAGTAGAGTTAAACATGTCTACACAGTACACACAAACACACAGACAGAAGTTTCAAAATGCTCCACTTTAATTTCAGTAATCAGACCGGACTGTTCCGGCAAAGCTTTGAATCAAAGGAAAACACAGTTCAAACATAGCCTGCTAACACACACTAATCTGGGACATGAAGGGAGGGTTTGTGCTCTGATTCAGAGAAAATTTGACATTAGATCACAGCGGCCCGTGTCCCTGTCACCACTTTGACCGCCGCTCCCTTTGTCCTCTGGGGCAGGTGGCCATGGAGGCAGCTTGCTTGTCCTCTGGGGCAGGTGGCCATGGAGGCAGCTTGCTTGTCCTCTGGAGCAGGTGGCCATGGAGGCAGCTTGCTTGTCCTCTGGGGCAGGTGGCCATGGAGGCAGCTTGCTTGTCCTCTGGGGCAGGTGGCCATGGAGGCAGCCTGCTTGTCCTCTGGGGCAGGTGGCCATGGAGGAGGCAGCCTGCTTGTCCTCTGGGGCAGGTGGCCATGGAGGCAGCTTGCTTGTCCTCTGGGGCAGGTGGCCATGGAGGCAGCCTGCTTGTCCTCTGGGGCAGGTGGCCATGGAGGCAGCCTGCTTGTCGTCTGGGGCAGGTGGCCATGGAGGCAGCCTGCTTGTCCTCTGGGGCAGGTAGCCATGGAGGCAGCCTGCTTGTCCTCTGGGGCAGGTGGCCATGGAGGCAGCCTGCTTGTCGTCTGGGGCAGGTGGCCATGGAGGCAGCCTGCTTGTCCTCTGGGGCAGGTGGCCATGGGGGCAACCTGCTTGTCCTCTGGGGCAGGTGGCCATGGTGGCAGCCTGCTTGTCAGTTGTTTGTCACACACTTGAAAAGAACGAAACAAAAGAAATAATGAAATAAGAATTTTATCAATTTGGCAAGCCACAGAATTCCATCACTTGCATTTGTGTTTTTTGTCTTAAAGGCAAAGCTTAACTTCAAAGATTAACTCCCTGCAACATCTCCGCCTCAGTAATTCCCTCTGTAAATAGTTCTGGTGAGATAAGCTTACGATGGGATGCTCTCTGACATCACCTGCTGCATTTTAGAAGATTACATTGATTGTTGCGCTAAACAGCCATCCTAGACAGAAACTTTAAGGCGTCGCTTTTTTATGGTGGGTTTGTGTGCGTGGGGCCGTAGGCTTCATCAAAGGAAGGGCACTCATGTTTAGAGACTTATGGTCTGTAAAACTGTGAATGATTAAGTGATATGACATGTTATTCTATAAAATCCTTTCTCCATAATTAATATTACCTGATTGAGCTTATCATTTAAATGTAATTAAGTAGAGAGTCGGGGCACCACAAAATAATATTTATAGAGCTGTTATCTTCCGAATAAACTCTTAAGGACCTAGTAATATTTTACATCAATAGCAGTCAATATTAATCGTTACTTTAATTCAGTCTCATCTGAAAGTTGTACATTCTTGGTTATCTTCACGAACCCTGGCTAACAAGTTGAATCAGCAATACAAAATTGGGTTTAATTATTTATTTCCTAAATACTAACTAATCACGCAGATTTACATAGACACAGAATTAATTATATCTTGATTACAAATTACGTCATAAAGGAAAACGTCCCTTGCGGGCGGAACAGATATGAAAACTGGTTACACAAAAGAAAAGGGGCTGGGTTTTAGTGAAAGAGTGGGAAGACTGAGGGACAAAGGGAGAAGCTGTGCTATTGTAAATACAGTATCTTATGCATTCTAAATTACCGCCCATTTGGAAAAGGAAAATGCAATAAATATTTACTCTGAGCTGCACTTTGGCAGGTTGGTGGTAGATGGAAGGCCATGTTGCCAAACCGAGTCCTTTGTCCTTTGAAGAATGTCTCTGGTGGTCAATTGGATACGTTGTAGTAACGTCGTTGTGTGGTAGACGGGTTACTCTATTCTTTCCTAGACCACGTTTGCAACTGCTGTTGCTAACTCAACGGCTAGGAGGTATCACTTCTGTAGTGAATAAGAGTTCAAACGAGGTGTATGAGGTTGGTAAGGTGCCAGCCGATCTTGATGGGGGACCACAACTCATCCACTAGTCTGAAGCTGGATGCAGTACACCATGTCAAGTCATTCCAGAACCCTGCATGGGCCTTCCCAGTGACTCATTTGTTTTAGGATCAGACCACGCTTGTGCCGGTGCCACACTTTTTGGCCAATCTGTAAAGGCTGACCTCAACAGCAGGTGTTGTATGCCCACTTCTGCTTTACCCCTGCTTCCATCAAGCGATGCCGTGCAAAGTCATGGGCTGTGTCCAGGTGCTGATGAAGATGGTGGAGGTACTCCAAGCCTGAGGCTCCAGGAACAAGGACAAGTCCATTGGAGTGCGTAGTTCTCTGGCCACTTGGTAAAATAGTCCATGGCCACAAGTAGGTATCGATTGCCTTCCTCTGTCATGGGGAAAGGACCCAGGATGTCCACAGGGGCCCCCACCTGATATTACTGCAACGGGGCATGGGAGCGTCTGGTTGGTCCTTTATGGGCAGTGCAGGCGTCACAGGCACGCACGCACATACTGTTATGTGCCTTGGCGGCAGCCAGCCAGTAGAGTTTCCTTCAGAGTTGTTGGAGGGTCTTTGTGTACCAGAAGTGTTCTGACCCCACCGACCCATGGACAGCCCTGAAGGCATGGGCTCACATGGAACAATGCACCAGCCGCTACCACACCACCAAGTTGTATGTTGGTTCCCTCCATTTTTTAAACATCACCCCATTGTGAATGGCAAGGTTGTCACACTGGGAGTAGTAGGCCTTGGCTTCAGGGCACACTGTTCAAGGCAGGCCACTGACCGGTTTCCAACCAACCCCGGATAGTCGCCAACACCCGGTCACCTTCCTACTCCCTCTTCAGGTCCTGGTTATTCTAGCTCTCCAAGGGTGCTGAGCTCCTGTCTCCCATCTGAATTGCCACCAATGTGGGCAGTGCTTGCAGTCATCCTCTTCACATGGCTGGTGAGATAGGAAATCTTCCTGGTCACATAGTTCAGCTGCCTGTAGTCTATACAGAAGCACTATGAGCAGTCCTTCTTCTTGACAAGGACTACGGTGGGCCTCCCAAGGGCTGTTGGGTGGCTTGATGAACCCTGTCTTTGCCATCTTCCGGATCTTCTGCTCTTTCTCTCTTTGCCAGTGGCAAGCGATGGAGTGCTGGACCAGACTGGTTCTCTGGCAGTCTTCATCTCATACGGCAAAGACATCCACAAACTCTGCAAACAGTGCTTCCAACACATCCCGCTGCTCAGGCTCTAGCCCTTCCGAACACCTCTACACTTGTTTCCGCACAGCGTAACTTCTTGGAACTACCCATGCCAGAGAATTGTCAGCAACTACACTAATTAGCATAGCGCAACGATCAAATAATCTCACCAGAAAATATTAATATTCATGAAGTCACAAGTGAAATATAGCGAAACACAGCTGAGCCTTTTGTTAATCACCCTGTCATCTCAGATTTTGAAATGATGCTTTACAGCGATAGCAAGACAAGCGTTTGTGTAAGTTTATCGATAGCCTAGCATAGCATGTTGTCCAGTGAGCAGCAGGAAGCTTGGTCACGAAAATCAGAAAAGCAATCAAATTAACCGTTTACCTTTGATGATCTTCGGATGTTTTCACTGACGAGACTCCCAGTTAGACAGCAAATGTTCCTTTTGTTCCATAAAGATTATTTTTATAGCCAAAATACCTCTGTTTGTTTGTCACGTTATGTTCAGAAATCCACCGGAAATAGCGGTCTCGACATCGGCGAAAAAAATTCAAAATTATATCCATAATATCGACAAACATGGCAAACGTTTTTTTATAATCAATCCTCAAGGTGTTTTTCAAATATCTATTAGATAATATATCAACCGGGGCAGTTGGCTTTTCACTAGGACCGGGAGTAAAAATTCATTCTTCAATATAAAGGGGTGGAACTACGTCTAAAGGCTGTAGACACCTTAGGGAAGACATAGAAAAGGGAATATGGTTGATATCCCTTTCAATGGGCAATAGGGATGCATAGAAAGACAGGGCTTTCAAAATAAGGGTCACTTCCTGAAGTGATTTTTTTCTCAGGATTTCGCCTGCAATATCAGTTCTGTTATACTCACAGACAATATTTTTACAGTTTTGGAAACTTTAGAGTGTTTTCTATCCTAAGCTGTCAATTATATGCATATTCTAGCATCTGGTCCTGAGAAATAGGCAGTCTACTTTGGGAACTCACCTCCTTGGGGGTCTTTAGTTGCTCCTTCTCATCTGGGGGAAGGATCTTTGTGGGGCTGGCTGTCACCAATTCCTGACGAGTCAGCTGCGACTGCCGGTGTCTTCTTCCACTGCTCCGAAGTCCCATCATGGAGTCCTTCATCTGGAGGTTCCACATTCCAACATCTAGGTACTTGACTGAGTGAATCCAACCCTAGGATGCAGTCATCTTGGATATCGCCCAACCAGAACTTGTGCTCCAGCAAGACATTGCTGACTCTCACAGATAAGGACCGCCAGCGCTTCATTTCCACGAGATCCCCTGTCACAGTGTGAAGATAAACCAAGGTAGGGGTCCAACCCAGAGGGGAAGGACCCACTGTGTCTGGAAGAACACCAGGCCAAACAAGGGATATCGTGGAACTGGTGTCAATCATCGCCTGGCAGGCCTCACAGTGTCTCTTAGTGATGGCTGTTTAACAATCTGATGGTCTGGAAATAGAAGCTGTTTTTCAATCTCTCTGTCCCAGCTTTGATGCACCTGTACTGACCTCGCCTTCTGGATGGAAGCGGGGTGAACAGGCAGTGGCTCGGGTGGTTATTGTCCTTGATGATCTTTTTTGCCTTTTTTGCCTTTTGCCTGTGACATCCGGTTTTGTAAGTGTCCTTGAAGTAGGTAGATTGTCCCCGGTGATGCGTTGTGCAGACCACACCACCCTCTCGAGAGCCCTGCGGTTGTGAGCGGTGCAGTTACCGTACCAGGCGGTGATACAGCCCGACAAAATGCTCTCGATTGTGCACCTGTAAAGGTTAGTGAGGGTTTCTGTGGGGAGGTGCACATTTGGGCTGCAGATTGTGGTCTCAGAGACGCTTAGCTATGTCACAACGGGACATCGGACTATCATCTCTCAGCGTCTCAGGACTATGATTCACGCTTAAGGCTATACATTTTGGACGGAAGATTGCTTTAGTATTTCAGTAATTTCAGTTTATTTGGCTTTATAATCTACAGTATTTTGAAATGTAGTTAATGAGAATGTATGTAGAATGAAGGATGATGTGTCCAGTATGTGAGGGAGTTGGAGACTTTCTAATCTGCTCATATCCTTGTGGGAAGTGAAATGTTACCTGTACAGTAATTGCCGATAGAGAGTGTTTCTGTGGTTCAACAGGGGTGACATCAGGGGTTTCTCTCACAGTTCTGAGGACAAGCTGATTGGCGCCTGAAGCTAATTAGAGGAGCTGAGGTGTAAGGGATGAGGGAAGAGGGATGAGGACAACTTCTCTGAGTGCAGTCCACACGTGTCTCTCACTCAGTCTCTCTGATGTCATCAGTTAATGACTCAATCATCCCCTCCTCTCCCGATGCCCTCTGGGAAACGCTGTCTCTTCTAATGAAGCGGAGAAACGCGGTCAAACAAGACCAGGCAGTACTGGCTCAGTAGGGTTTAATGTCTCTTGATTGACCTCAGTGTCTTGGTTCGACAGGGGGAGCAGTTACAGCTGCACTTCCTCCTGCAATTATTGCTCTTTGAAGAGAGTCTGGCAGATTAATGGTCAGTTAGAGGAACACAGTATCCCAACAATTACTGTGGGTGCTGGAATTAAATTGACAATTTGTAATGTTAATCACCTTTAGCGCTCCTGGACTGAGGGAGCTGCATAATCAGCCGGGCCAAAGCCCAGAGGAAATCAAACCTCTTCTTCTTCCTGCTACTGCCTACTCTCCACTATCCACCCCACAAGTCATCTACTCCTCTCCCTCTTTCCCTTTGTCTTATCTAGCCGTATCCTCACTGATTCTCTCCCTATATCTCTCCCCAACCATCTCCTTTCTTTCTCTCTCTTTCTTTCTGTCTCTCTCACTCTCTCTGCTAAAAAGTAATATCTTACTTGGGAGTGATTTTCCATGGAGTGGAATTGTGTGCCATTGGGTCCGAATGGCCCCACTTTGTTATGCGTCTTGAAGGTTGTAATTTAGTTGCAATCTCACAGTTGGCATATTACACTAAGTGGCAGACACACTGTTTTTATATGCTTCTACTGCGAGTGTGTATATAAATCCTTCAAACCCATTGCAGGCTCTAGATGACAGCATGTGCAAAAACGCAACTACATTTTCATAATAACATACATCAGGCACTGAAGTACGGTAGTAGCATAAACCAATCCCATGACAAAGTCAATATCTACATTATATTTATAATGTCGATATCTGTTTTTATTAGTGGCGACAGTGACGATGTCCACGCTGATTAATATTCTCATCTCACAAGGGCATTCTGCTGTACTGCGAGTACCAGGGCTCCACCTTTGATGTGAGCAAGCTGCCTAGTTGCAGGTTTGAGGACATGGACTGCTTCCAGAAGTGCTTCCTGATCCTGAGGCTGGAACAGGGCCAGGTGGAGGGGGAGAGGGGGCTGCAGAGGGACCCAGGGGACAGCAGGGGCTGGAGGGCCGTACGGGTGGACCTGGTGGCTCCACCTGTTGACCGCTACGCCTTTGCCCTCCTAGGCTGGACCGGCTCCAGGGTAGGCTTGGATCAAATTATTGTGAAATAAATGTGGATGCCAAAACACGCAAAGATACATTGACTAAAATTGTTAATCAATTTTGATCTAAAGACAGCTGAGTTTGAATTAGGAAACGTTTCATTTGCAAAAAAACAAATGATCCAATTCACATGATGATAGTGTTTGACAGAGCAGTCAATAACCAAAAATAAAACATTGATGATGAGAAATGAATAGCTAAACACTAACAAGAAAGTTACTAACGGAACACATATGATATGGCAGATGTATTCCCTGCTGATAAAAACAGCATAGACCAGCATAAATTTCAAGCTGGTCTATGCTGGTCCATACTGGTCTATGCTGTGTTTTGGACCCTGGTCTGACCAGCATGGCCTAGCTGGTTCTTCTAGCTGACCAGCATGACCAATCTAGTTGGCCAAGCTGGTCTGACCAGCATGGTCTAGCTGGTTATGCTTACTTCATTGTGTTTTCGCTGGTGACTGACTTTTCACTACACCGGCAATAACATCTGTTAAAAAATGGTATTTTATTTTATGTGTTTTCGCTGATAATCAACTTTCGCTGTGTTTTGGACACTGATGACCACCATAAACTAAAACAAAACCAGCATCAAGTAACATCATGCTTGCAAAGTAATGTTTAATTCCTTGTTAGAATCCAGCCAGAGTGGATTCCTACAATCTGTATAAAGAATGACTGCCAGGTTTAGAGAAATGAATAAAGGAGACTAGCTAAACCATCTAAACTGGAACAACAATTTCAGTAATGGGTGCAATAATTCCAACTAACAGATTGGATTAGTTTAGAAAGTAAACTACCTTTCAAAAGTTTGGGGTCACTTAGAAATGTGTTTGTTTTTGAAAGAAAATGACATTTTTTGTCCATTAAAATAACATCAAATTGATCAGAAACACAGTGTAGACATTGCTAATGTTGTAAATGACTATTGTAGCTGGAAACGGCAGATTTCTTATGGAATATCTACATAGACGTATAGAAGCCCATTATCAGCAACCATCACTTATGTGTTCCAATGGCATGTTGTGTTAGCTAATCCAAGATTATCATTTTAAAAGGCTAATTGATAATTGGAAAACGCTTTTGCAATTATATTAGCACAGCTGAAAACTGTTGTCCTGATTAAAGAAGCAATAAAACTGTCCTTCTTTAGACTAGTTGAGTATCTGGAGCATCAGCATTTGTGGGTTCGATTACAGGCTCAAAATGGCCAGAAACAAAGAACTTTCTTCTGAAACTCGTCAGTCTATTCTTGTTCTGAGAAATGTAGGTTATTCCATGCGAGAAATTGCCAAGAAATTGAAGATCTCAGACAACGCTGTGTACTACTCCCTTCACAGAACAGCGCATACTGTCCATAACCAGAATAGAATGAGAAGTGGGAGGCCCCGGTGCACAACTGAGCAGGAGGACAAGTACATTAGAGTGTCTAGTTTGAGAAACAAATGCCTCACAAGTCCTCAACTGGCAGCTTAATTGAAAAGTACTCGCAAAACAACCAGTCTCAACGTCAACAGTGAAGAGGCGACTCCGGGATGCTGGCCTTCTAGACAGAGTTCCTCTGTCCAGTGCCTGTGTTCTTTTGCCCATCTTAATATTATATTTTTATTGACCAGTCTTAGATATGGCTTTTTCTTTGCAACTCCGCCTATAAGTCTAGAAGGCCAGCATCCCGGAGTCGCCTCTTCACTGTTGACATTGAGACTGGTGTTTTCCGGGTAATCTTTAGTATTCTTTCACTGTAATATACAAATGGTTGGATATCCCCACTCAGGCTGGATTCCAGTAGGAATTAGACATCCCTTGCAATGACTTGATGCTGTTTTTACTGTTTTTGCTGGTGACAAGCGAAGGCTGGTTACCAGTAAAAATACAGTGAAGGCTGGTCAACGGCGATAACAAAATAAAGGCTGGTCACCAGCGTAAATACAATGAAGGCTGGTCACCAGGGAAAAGGAAACGAAGGCTGGTCACCTGCGAATTAACATAGAAATCTGGTCACCAGCGAAAACACAACATGGGCTGGTTACCAACCTATGCTGGTCTATGCATTTTTTTCTGCTGCAGGGTTACTGTTGGAGAATACAACAAGGGTTGTAAGGTGGCTGGAGGGTGGTAGGAAAGGGGGATAAATAGATAACAAGAGATATGATTATCAATTCTCTTCTTCCACAGCAGTTTGGGAGAGATCTGAGGACATTTGCCCAGAAGGAGAGGCTGATGCTTCTTGACAACCATGCCCTGTATGACAAAACTAAGGTACGGTGTGTTCTCTCATTACAGTGCAATTGATAAATACAAGGCTCAACAATTGGTTTTAGACCGGTCTTGTCCCAATGGTGGTGATGCTCAATATATCTTTACCACGGAGGCAATTCTTTTGGTCACCTACAGTATTGTGCTGTACTAGTACAAATGTTTTAGTTGTCGTGTTGGTTCTCTCTCTCACACTCCAAAGTCTAGCCTCCAGAGTGTGTGTTTATGGATCTGGGTGGTGAATTACAGCAAAGCCCTTGTCCTCAAACTTTATTGGAAGGATTAGGCTTGGGTGTTAGAATGCCTGTGCTGGGAATACACAGACACATTATCTTGAGTAATTTTATAACAATGCGATTCTCCTCTGAGTGAGCAGAAACTAGATATTGGCATGAGGGCAACATTTTTAATGACAGTTCTGCTTGCTGTGAAGGGGCATGAAGGGGCACCCCACACACACATGCGCACATACATACAAAGGCATGCACACACAAACAAACAGACAAACACCTACCCATGCACGCACACACCACACCGGCAAATGCATACACGCACGTAAGAAACACACACAAACGCACATACATGTACACACACACACACACACACACACACACACACACACACACAAACGCACACACGTACACACACACACACACACACACACACACACACACACACACACACACACACACACACACACACACACACACTAAAATTAGAAGAAATAATGACACATCAGCATTAAGTTATAAGTGAATCAAATCCGTCTATTGGTTTCAATATATGAGGTAGAGGCTTGTTAAGGTGAAGTTAATTGTACTGGGAAGCGCAAGGTTCATTTACACATTTCCAAATGAATTACATTTGCATCTCAGTTTCAGCCAACAGATTGATCGAGAACTGATATGATAAAAGGCTATTATATAAATTTACATCTCATTAGAATTCAAATGACATTAATCCTCACTTGCCCACACAGCAAGAGCTAATTACACTCGGTTTAATACCTCTTGAATGATAGGGCAAAATGTAGATTTATTCATAAATAGACATATCCAAAAGTAATAACAATAACTGGTAATGCTGCATGGTTCTAAAAAAGTCTGGAACACTCTTCAATTTTTAAAATATAGATTGTTGACATTTTCTCACCTTTGACGCCACAAACGCAGTAGAAGTATTATGAAAATATAAAAATACGAAAAATAATATTTGATTTCTTTCCTGTTCAACAAAAGTGGTGCCAAAAGGGCTTCAAATGACTGAAATTCCTAGTAACAATCAAATTCTAAACATCTTTCTATAAAATGTCACCTTTCTTATATCTGTAAAATAAATATGATCATACTTAGTGACATACAATATTGGTGCCATTTCATATTACTGACGAAAGATACTTTTTTCCCCAAACGTCCTCTGAGACGTGCTGAGACTCCATTAATATGTGTGCAGTCTAGTTACAACAGGGTTGTTAAACTAATTCCATGGAGGGCCTAGTGTCTGAGGGTTTTTGTTTTTTCCTTTAAATTTAGACCCAGACAGCCAGGCGAGGGGAGTTCTTTAATGATTAGTGACTTTAATTTGTCAATCAATTACAAGGGATGAGTGGAAACCCGCAGACACTCGGCCAACCGTGGAATGAGTTTGACACGTGTTCTACGTGGTCTTTATGCTGAGCCACACTGGCTGCGTTACAACTTCAGCTTCAAGCACAAAGTGATTTCGTCTGTCTGTGACCAAGAGAAAGTGGTCTTGATTCAATTTTATGAAATTATTATTTTTTAAATCCTGTTGATAGCTATAAATCCATCTGAGAACATCACTTGTGCAATATGCACTATTGCAAGCGCAGCTGTGAGTTTCACAGGCACAGGAAATCGTTCTTTTGTCTGGACAGGCCAGAAAATATGACTTGTCGCTCCATATGCAAATAGCCAATTTCCTGTGTCCCTGAAACTGATAGCTGAGCTTGATATAGCATATATGAATTGGAACAACCAGTGCTTTTCGAGATTGTAAGGCAATTGATGTTGCACCATTTACAGAGCGCATTGTAAAACAGAATTATCAGTCGGAACTGGTCCAGAACTGCTCAAAGTCCAAAATACTGTATAGGGGACTAAGAGGTTTTAATTCATGTTTAGATACATAATGTAATTCATGTGTTTTATCACTAAGGGTTACTACTATCACTAATTACTATTGCACTACATGCTAAAGACTATGGCGTGAATTTATTGTTTATTTTTTACCTTTATTGTTGAGGCTAGATACGTTTTAAATAAGAGTGTCTCTTTTTTTTGATCACTTAATTTCAAGCTTACGCTAAAATCACTCTGAACAAATATGACATACTGTAAGAGAATGTGTCACATGAAAAACATAAATATGTTTATTCCAGTCCCAGATGACAGTCAGTGCTGAGGTTATGCATACACTTAGCCTTGCTAAGAGCATGGCATCCTGCAGCAATGCATCTTGGCTCATTTACATGTACAGGGCTGGGGGAGCATGGGGACAGGCATCTTGAGGAGTGAGTGAAGCAGGACAAGGGCACCAGGCATGTCACCTGACTCACCGACAGGGGGACACACTGTCACCACAACGTCCCCATTACCCGATCTCTTGGGAATGGGGGTCAGGACATAGAGAGAGCAGGGTGGCAGCTTTGACACATATTATACAGATGCGGCCATCTCAGAGATTGTTTATTCATACACAAGGGCAGAGGTAAGCATCTGGGTGCTGGCAGGGACAGGGTGATTGGATAACATGCATTTACACTCAAAATTAGATCTGGGGTCACGTCAGATGAGTGTGTTGTGTCTGTGACCATCATTAAATGTGAAGACTGTTATTTAATCAAACAATTCTGTCTGTGTAATTATTATTACGTGATTATACTAGTCATGTTAACTTTAATTAACTAGGAAGTCGGGGCACCACGGGAAAATGTTTATGGAGTCTCTATTTCCTGACTTGACTCTTTAGATATTGTCATATCTTATCAAAACAGTCGCTTATTAATGAATTGTACCTCATCAGTTCTCATTACTGAACATCACAAACCTTTGGATATCTGCACGAACCCTGGCATAAATTATGAATCAGCGATATACAAATTGGTTTAATTATTTATTTACTAACTAACTAATCAAGTCACGGAAATACATGAAAACACACAATTAGGTCATACATGGGGTATTACATGATACAAAGAAAAGTCCGATATAACGGCTTGGTAGACAAAGGAAAAGGGGTGTGGACCGCTCAAGAAATTGCTAATACTTTACATGAACGACCGCCCATTCGAAAATAAATTGCAATTTACATATTTACAAGTGTTGTCTTGTGGTCGCCGGTTCGTCTGCTGGAGAGTCAATCAACAAAAAGTCTCTTGTTGTGTTCATAATGGATAAGTCAGGTGTACCCATGGTTGATGCATAGAATAAATATTTCGGAGGTTGTTGGTATTCTTGTCCTAGGCTACATACATTTCCGGCTGCAGACTGGTAGTTTCTTACTTCTGTAGTGAATCGATAGTCTCAGAGTTTAACCATTTCTAGCCGTGTAGCCAATGCTCCACGCTGTATGGTCTTGTCCTTTGGTAGAGTTGTAGTGCCAACAATTTCAACATGTAGCTACCACTTTATATTTTCTGGTCTTAGAATTTGCAACCTTAGTTTACACCATGGTTGGGTGGTCTGGCGTGAATTGCGTCACAGGGGCTTTTATACTTGGGTAGAAAAGGGGCCATCTCTTCATGTTTGTGCCCACCTGGGCATGGCTACTGACTGTGTATAAGTTACCATAAAACAAGCAATTAAGAAGACTAAAATCACATGGTTAACTTTTCAAAAGTATTCTTATACTTATTCATCCATCTTATACAACATTCAGAAGTAAACCTGACAGCTGGGAAATGTACACTTTAAGAGATATAGTTATGTGTGTTTCCTGTTACCAAATGAAGCACACTCAACATGACTGAAGGGACAGTGTCCATGGACCATTCCTACCTTCTCAAAAATATAAATATTGTTTAATTCTCCAGTTTTGGGGATTAGGAGTTTTGGGAAGAAGAATGTCTTTGTTCTCCATAGGCTCTCTCCCTCCATACTCCATGGCAACGAAGATAGAGAGTTTCGAGCAGGAATTTATGACTGTTGTAAAACCTGAGAAAGAGAGTGAGAGATGGGGGAGCCACGTGATACACCCCAAAAGGGCCACGTCGTGACATATGTATGTTTGAGTTTGAGTTTGATGAGGAAAGTGGTCGGAAACGGTCTGATTAATTGAGATGTTGACGTTATCTGCATACACACACACACACACACACAGACACAGACACAGACACAGACACAGACACAGACACAGACACAGACACAGACACAGACACAGACACAGACACAGACACAGACACACACACAGACACACACACACTGTAGTTTCACTGCTAGTTTCAAGGTCAGCAGATCGCTTAAAAGGGTACTTTCTGACAATATCATTCAACAGTGTGGCCCGTTTTTCAGCTGTCAGCTTGACATTACAGCCATAATTAAGGTAATGAAGATCAATTCACTTTCTAAGTCGCCGGGCGGCCTCCGTCTCCACAGATCATTGACTATTCCTTCTGTTCTTCTGTTCGCTCTAGGCAGGGAGGAGTTGGGAGTTGTCCCTATCTGTCTGGTCCTCGTCACTGTTGCAAAGCCCTCATTAATTGGATGAACGTACGGCCGCCACCACTCAGATAATGGCACTTTTATCTTTGCAGCCGTCATAATTGACCAATCTTTTCCCCCCAGAGAGTCGATGCTCTGCGTCTGACTGATGTCAGGACAAACTGGAGAGATATCGGAATGGGCTGAATAGGAGGGAGGGGGTTTCAGAGAGGGGGGGTTACTCGTCGCCACCTGACCATTGAAGACCAAACACGGTCGTTTAGAGGACTTCCATCTCGTCATTTGCTTTAAAGAGCTCTTCCTGGATGGATGCACATGACGACGTGCTCTGTCTCACTGTAATATGGAATAGCTTAGAAATGATATGACTAAACTCACACTAATTATCCCAATTAAGGAAGGACAAGCCCAGGGGAATAGCCTTGAGAAGGAAATGCAACAGCTTCCAGAGACAGCTTGTCATAATACAATAGCAATACCTGGCGGAGAGTTGGACTTACTATACAAATATCACATCGTTGGAGTGCTACAGTCATTCTGTATGTCGTCCATATTACGACAGCAGAGAGTCCCAAGGCCTTAGATCAATATAGTACTACTGCAGCTGTATTTAAAGCATACATTGGCCTCGTCTGTGAGTGAGGTGTGATGTTAGGGCCTGTGTTCTATGGGAGCAAGGTTGAGTGTCTGTCCTCTGCTGGTAGGCTGAAGGTGTGGGATAATTAATATGTTTTGTGGGCTTGATGAATGAGGACAGGTGGGGGATTTCATCAGCCCCAGACAAACTGACTCCCTCCACAATGACGAGGGCTCTGTGACCTGTCCAACACCTCCTATACAAAGCCCTCTACTGCATTAAAATTCCTTACCTGTGGGATTATGTGTGTGTGAGAGAGCGCATGTGTCAAGAAAGGTATGTGAGTATTTGTCTGATACAAATGTGTATGCAAATGTAATTCACTACTGTATGTGCTAGTGTGTAAGTATGAATGTGTGCTGCATATGTCATGTATGTGCATACAGTGTGATTATATATTGTATTTGAGTGTCTTTGAGTGTTTGTATGGGTGTGAGTATGTGTGTGTGTGTGTGTATGTTTGTGCAGTAAATTGATTGACAGATACATTTCCTCTTATTTAGGCTACTGTATATCCTGATATTTGAACACTATTAAACAAGAGTGAAGCAGGGCTGTTTGAGTTCAAAACCTGGTGTACCCCATGCAAGGTTAAAGGTATGTATGAAACTCATCACTACATTTTGCCTTGCAAATATGAAAAGCTCGTGTTAGAATTGACAATTTAAATATTTAATGAACTTCGGCACACTCTGAAAAGAAAGTGTTTCATGACCTAAATTCCCCAATGCGACCTCGTTTTTCACTTATCCCTCAATACGTCACACATTTAGAGGAAATTCTCAGCGTCACAATCCAGATGTGACTTCTCTGTTGAGGTCACATCTGTTACAGTTGTAACATTCAGTATCACATCTTTCCTCCCGAAAGACAAGTCAACAGTGAGTTGAACTGCCTGTCCGATTTCAGTCGTAGCATGTGGAGTGTTCACAACTCATCCTCCTCCCCCCTCTCTCCCTCTATCCCTCCCTCCATTCTCAGAGAAGCGGATGGGTAGACAAAACCCGGAGCAATTGCACTGGGCTTTGGGGAGCGTCATTTTTTAATGCTCCCCAGCTGGTGCTGAAAAGCACTGTTTGCAGACAGGATGAAAACGGTCTGGAAAGAGGCCTTTCACAGAAAGGAGAGGAGAGGCGGGAGAGGATGTGGAGGAAAGGCTCTGGGTTTAATTTTGCGGCTCATGCCACAGTGCCCTCAAAGCGTCACATGTACACCGCTGAGGTGTGACAGACAGATAGGTGAGAGGACAAAGGAGGGTGGAGTGCCTTTATGCATCATGAGTGGTCGTTTGAGATTTGGAGCGTTAATGTTTTTATCATCTTTTGTGGTCAATTAACCATTTCTTTGGATTTTGATGTGTACTTTTGGACGTGTTTCAGCCTTCTGGCAGAGAGGCGACCAGGTTTTTGGCAAAAAATGTATTAGTATACATTTCACATTTACATTTTAGTCATGCAGCATGTGCTTTTATCCAAAGCGACTTACAGTAAGTGCGATAGTAAGATAGCTAGGTGAGACAACCACATACCACAGTCGTAGGAAGTACATTTTTCCTCAATACAAAAGTTATCAGCAAAGTAAGTGCTAGTAGGAAAAGACAAGTGCACAATTTCTTTATGGGGGTGGGGATACGGTAGGTAGGGTTTCAGTTGTTTTCGGAAGATGGGCAGGGACTCTGCAGTCCTAGTTTCAGGGGGAAGCTTGTTCCACCATTGGGGTGCCAGGACAGAGAAGAGCTTTGACTGGGCTGACAGGGAGCTGACCCCCGTACAGGTGGGACGGCCAAGAGAACAAAGGTGGCAGAACGGAGTGCTCGGGTTCGCCTGTAGGGGTTGAACATATCCTGAAGGCAGGGAGGGGCAGTTCCCCTTTCTGCTCCGTAGGCAAGCACCGTGGTCTTGTAATGGATGCGAGCTTCAACTGGAAGCCAGTGGAATGTGTGGAGGAGCGGGGTGACAGTGGTATCAAATTATTTACTTTTACATTTGTGAGCATACAAAATAGCTCAGTATTTGTATTATTTATTTTATACAGTCTTTTTTGCTCATCTTTATCAAGGGTGCCAATAATTTTGGTCGTGACTTGTAACTGTAACTTACAATCTCCACTTAAATTATCTACACTGCATTCATGTATTAAATTCATTAATCTACTCACAAAACACGTTTTTTTAGTCATTGTTGATACTTTATATATATATATAAAACTGAAATATCACATTTACATAACTATTCAGACCCTTTACTCAGTACTTTGTTGAAGCACCTTTGGCAGCGATTACAGCTTTGAGTCTTCTTGGGTATGAAGCTACAAGCTTGGCACACCTGTATTTGGGGAGTTTCTCCCATTCTTCTCTGCAGATCCTCTTAAGCTTTGTCAGGTGTGATGGGGAGCGTTGCTGCACGGCTATTTTCAGGTCTCTCCAGAGATGTTTGATCGGGCTCAAGTCCAGGCTCTGGCTGGGCAACTCAAGGACATTCAGAGACTTGTCCACAAGCCATTCCTGCGTTGTCTTGGCTGTGTGCTTAGGGTCATTGTCCTATTGGAAGGTGAACCTTCGCCCCAGTCGGAGGTCCTAAAAGCGCTCTGAAGCAGGTTGTCATCATGGATCTCTCTCTACTTTGCGCCATTCATCTTTGCCTCAATCCTGACTAGTCTCCCTGTCCATGCTGCTGAAAAACATCCCCACTGCATGCTCTCAACACCATGCTTCACCATCGGGATGGTGCCAGGTTTCCTCCAGACATAACGCTTGGCATTCAGGCCAAAAAGTTCAATCTTGGTTTCATCAGACCAGAGAATCTCGTTTGTTATGGTCTAAGAGAGTCTTTAGGTGCCTTTTGGCAAACTCCCAGCGGGCGGACATGTGCCATTTACTCCGTCTGGCCACTCTACCAGAAAGGCCTGGAGTGCCTTTGGTGGAGTGCTGCGGAGATGGTTGTCCTTCTGGAAGGTTATCCCATCTCTACAGAAGAACTCTAGAGCTCTGTCAGAGTGACCATCGGGTTCTTGGTCAACTCCCTGACCAAGGCCCTTCTCCCCTGATTGCTCAGTTTGCTGTATTCGTTGAGTCTCTCTAGTATGGTTTTACAAGAATTGAAATCTCACAGCATCAACTTTGCTGTCCGTTCGAGGCTTCTTTTTACAGTCTATGGCTCAAGGAAACTGTGCACACGGTGATCTGAGTTATCTGATTGGCCAGTGGTTGGCCTAAAGGCAGTGTTGGAAAACATACTGAATTGTCATACTTGAGTATTTTTACTTAAGTACTTTACACCACAGCCTATAGGTACACTTGATTTGTTCTCTGGTCCTGCTGGGTAGGCAAAGTTCTACCTTCAGACACATGAAATGGTTCAAAATGGGAACACTTTGGCTTTCCTGTGCTAGGGCTGCTGATATCGGGATCGCCCGGTTGGTGACCACTGTTTTACAGGGTCAGCCATAGTAGTACGGCGTCCCTGGATAAAATTTGGGTTAAGTCAATCAAGTCATGAAATGTATTTATAAAGCCCGTTTTACATCAGCCAATGTCACAAAGTGCTACACAGAAACCCAGTCTATAACGCCAAACAGCAAGCAATGCAGATGTAGAAGTACGTGTCTTGCTCAAGTGCACATCGACAGATTTTTCAGTTACTTCACCTTGTCGGCGCAGGTATTGAACCAGCAACCTTTCAGTTACTGGCCAAACTCTCCAGCCGTATTTGTTCAGCTCCTGATAATACTTTTCTCGGACTGACGTCCCCATGTAAGATTTAATGATGCTCATTTATCCTTCTTGGGCAGCATGTCTGCCTCAGACTTCATGGTTGTCAATTTGTTTGCACCTATGACGTCGACATCATGTCTGTAGCTAAGCATTAGTTTGAAGAAGTTTTCTTCCGTTTTCTGTGCCAAAGATTGTGGGTCTCCGAATCTGGATGGACAGACAGTAGATGTTGTTTCCATGTAAATAACAAATAACATGACTAAACCCACAAGTCCTAGAGCAGCAATCAAAGTTGATGGAAGTTGTTGTTTTTAAAAGGAATACTTTTTGTTTTTGCATAACCTTATGCAAAATCTTTATACTATACCATAGACCCAGAATAAATTAAATTCAGAGATGAGTTCAGGAATTGCCTGAATAGTTTTTGCAGTTTTTACAGTACACTCACACACACACACGTACACACGTACACACGCACACACGCACACACGCACACACACACACACACACACACACACACACACACACACACACACACACACACACACACACACACACACACACAATGAAGTCATTATATTATCTAAAGCACTAGAGGCTTGACTGTTCAAATATCTTTTACAAACCCAGGAACTTGTGTTGAATTGAGTTGCGGATTCTATTATGCAAGTGGTGAGGCAGACAGCCAAGGCCAGGGTTCCCCAATTGGCCCTCCAAGTGTTCGGAGCAAAAAACACAAAAAAAACAATTATTATATGTTTCATTTATTTTAATTGTTGGACATAAAATACTGTAAAAACACCACGCATAATAGTATTCCCACACATAATAGAGAAATACTATATGTGATAGTATACAAATATAAGCAAGGTTTGAAATTATTATGTTGGTAATATATATATAATATATAAAAAATATTATATATTTAGCTTCTTGTAGTCAATTTGCAGTATTCGTTTTTTTTGTAATTATGTTCCGGCCCCCTGATCATCCGCACCAGAAAAATTCCATTCCGCCACCTGACAATATGTTGACAAATGTATATTTCCCTGACTCCTAGTTCATTCATAAATGGCTAATGTAACAGGAGAAATCAAAAATAAAGGTTCTAATGCTGGAATACACCATTGTGGGAACAGGTGCTGCGCGAGTGAAATCCCCGGTTGGATTTTGGAGTCATTGTAGACAAGGAGAACAACCCATGGATACAGCCTACAAAAGTGCAAGCCAGTATTTGTTTACGATAATTAAGTAAACATTATCAGTTCATCATTACATTCATTCAGGATTTCATTCATTTAGACCATACGCAGGCCATACAACGTTTAAACCTGTGTGGCATAGCCTATATGTTTCTGGGAATTGATCATTTAGGTTTAAATTAAGTGTGATTGTTTAAACAATATTGAATGTAAAGATATTATTTTATTATGACGGCTACAGGCTTTTATTAGGTAAGAAAAAGGCTCAAATAAAAGGCTCTTTTTCAAAGCGATTTGAGTTTGTCAATGTGCTCTGTTATTTTATTAGCATCCCCATTAGCTGTTGCAAAAGCCGCAGCTTCTCTTCCTGGGCTCCACACAACATAAAGAAATGTACATAATACAGAATAACAAAAATAGACAAGAGCAGCTCAAATGCAGGACTACACACATTTACACATATGATGTGCCACATCGCATTGTGAAAATAAGAAGATGGGCCGATCATTCTTAATTCATGGAAAATGTATTTCAGGAAGGGGAATAGCCTAAAAACATACTACTCTGTTCCAGGAAAAATGAGTCATGCAAGCTCATTCATGATGTTTGAGCTGGAGTCTTGTAAAATATTGGGTTTAAAGAAGTTGGTCCACCGAAACCATATTGCAAATCTGCCATCAACATAGTATTCAAGAAAGTAGTCAACATAATAAAAAGCATCAAAATCAAAAGCACATTGCATGATCTGTTTGATTTTGAGTTCTAATATTTGGCAGGTGTGGTAAGGAGTACAGAAGTAGATCATCCAAAGGCAACGAGTCAAATTTGTCCTGATGGTGGCACTGCGGTGCAATAGGGTTTGAACTGCTTGCAGCTATATTTTCTTGTATTTCTATAACCATGTAAAGCGACTCCAGGTACTAGAAAAGCTCTATAACAATACCAGGTCATTTTATCATGATCTCAGAACGAGATATTTCACAGATAGAATGTCATAATCCAAGGTCTCGTTGTCCTCCATCACAGCATACTTCTCTTCAATATTATCCATTTTGTTCATGAACTTGCCCTGCATCTTCATGAAGTTTTTGAATGGTCTTGGTTTTGTTTCATGTTCTTGTCATCATTCTCTAGACACTGTTTGAAGCTTTTTTGTGATTTAGCTAACCCAATGTTTCCAACAGACTTTGGCTAAGGCATCAACAGATCTGGCAACCAGGCTAGTTAATGGATGATGATTCCTTTATAAGGTTCATATCAGTGATTCTAACATTTTTATTGAAGCCCATTAATCTGTGGAAATGTTTCCTAAAGCCTTTGTAGTTTAAGTAGTACGTTATTTATCTCCACTACCCAGCCACACAGAAGAGAGAGTAAAAAGTCTAACATTTTGATGGGTGAATGAATTAAATTAGTAAAAGTAAGCACTTTGCTGTTCTACGAAAGTTTATCTGGATGTTTGAGAGAAATTAAGTACATTGTTAGCTTTGAATGCTTTGTGAAACCCACCCCAGGTGGATCAGGTGTGTTTGTACTGGTCTAAAACAAAATGTAAAAAGACAACGTATGTAAATTAAGCTGTCAATTAGAACACAGCATAAAGCATGATGGTGCAATACATCTTGACCCTATATTAAGTGACTGGAGTTGAGAAACGCAGCTCTAAATTGCCTAAGGGTAAATATGTTCCCACAAGGCGTATTGGTGGCTGTGCCTGTAGTTGGTAGGTGATGATTAGTTAAGAGAAACAGCAGTGGTTGACAAAACGTCTAATGGGAAAGTATGTTCACATGAGTCGTTGTTGTGTAACCAGAATAAGCTATGTACCAGGGAGGCTGGAGAAAGTATGTTACATCCTACTGCAATTTGCAAATAAGTATGATGTGTTGGGCTTGGTGTGTTCTGGCCATTGTCGAGCTAATATGGCAATGGTGTGGGCTAGCCTGTGTTGACTGGTGATGGCGACCCCGTGTCAGACTGGTGTGGGCTTTGTTGTGGGCTAGCCAGTGCTGGGCTGGTGTGTGCCAGACCGTGCTCACCTAGCCGACTGAATACCCACATGGAACCAATGGGGCCATGTTTGCTGGACTGTTTCTCAACCTCCATGGGATGTTGCTGGCCGGTCCCCGAGATGGCTAAATTACACCAATTTAGTGAGTTCTACAGTGTTTTTTTTTATGTAAGTGGTCCCCCAAAGAGGAAAAATAAAGCTTATTGAGACCATCTATTGAGATGTTCCTTTTGCTAAGGAAATCAGGTGATAAAGGTCAACCCGGTTACGTGCACTGAACTCTCATATACTGTATATCTTGATCTGTTTGAGTCAGTCAAGGATTATGGCACACATGTTAATGCTAAGGGATGTGAGTCTACTGTAGCTAACCTGTATAATATGTGAGCTCATTGGCTTATAGCGACCATAATGTTTGAGATAGTCTTGGTATCTCCAACACACGTGACATATTCCCAGAACAGGATTTTCAAAAAATGTTAAAATGTCAGATTTGAAAAGTTGGAGGTTGCGTTTAAGAAAGTCAGCCTCACCCTTAACTCTGCATGTTCGGAATGGAATGGCCCACAGTTAACCTCGGTCTCCTCGGGAACGATCTATAGGAACAACAGTTTTATTAGAAGATTTGCAAAAATGCCTTAAACCATTTATTTAACTAGGCAAGTCAGTTAAGAACAAATTGTTATTTACAATGACGGCCTACACCGGCCAAACTCTAACCTGGAGGACGTTGGGCCACTTGTGTGCAACCCTATGGGACTCCCAATCACTGCCAGTTGTAATACAGCCTGGAATCGAATCAGGGTCCGTAGTTTACATTTACATTACATTTAAGTCATTTAGCAGACGCTCTTATCCAGAGCGACTTACAAATTGGTGCATTCACCTTATGACATCCAGTGGAACAGCCACTTTACAATAGTGCATCTAAATCTTTTAAGGTGGGGGGGGGGGGATGAGAAGGATTACTTTATCCTATCCTAGGTATTCCTTAAAGAGGTGGGGTTTCAGGTGTCTCCGGAAGGTGGTGATTGACTCCGCTGTCCTGGCGTCGTGAACCACCATTGGGGAGTCAGAGCAGAACAGTTTTGACTGGGCTGAGCGGGAACTGTACTTCCTCCCAGTGGTAGGAGGCGAGCAGGCCAGAGGTGGATGAACCAGTGCCCTTGTTTGGGTGTAGGGCCTGATCAGAGCCTGGAGGTACAGGTGCCGTTCCCTCACAGCTCCGTAGGCAAGCACCATGGTCTTGTAGCGGATGCGAGCTTCAACTGGAAGCCAGTGGAGAGAGCGGAGGAGCGGGGTGACGTGAGAGAACTTGGGAAGGTTGAACACCAGACGGGCTGCGGCGTTCTGGATGAGTTGAGTAGTGACACCTATAGCACTGAGATGCAGTGCCTTAGACTGCTGCGCCACTCCAGAGCCCAAAATCATTACCAAGAATGGTTCAGATTTGAAAGCTTAAAAGACACAGTCGGGTCTCTGCATTTATAGAAAAAGTACAACCTCTTGTCTACGTGGCAGTAAAGCAGATGTCTGTAAACAGGGGAGGAAGATAGTATAAAAGGCGATTGGTTTGTCTGTGCAGATTAAGATACCCCGAGGTTGATAGCACGATGGCTCAACATCGTTTTGTCACAGTTCACACTATAATGTGCTCCTTCCTGCAAGGTTCAACAGAGCTGACTTCCTGCAGATAGTAAACCCATGGGATGTCTCACATTGTGCTGTCGCACCTAAATGGATCTTAGCTACAGTATATGCCCAGTCTTATGACTAAGTCACACAAAGACAAGTTTGTATCAGGTTAGAAAAAACACTGATGAAACTGGCTATTCTACGCGCTAAGGTTAAAAGACTATATGAACATTGTTTCCAGAGAAAAGGGATATCCGGAAGTGTGACCTGTCAGATTCACTGAAACTCATGTTCTATGACTAAGTGGAATTTCTTCGAATTGCACTGAATTAAATTTTACTTCCTGTCACTCAAATTCAAAATCTAAATCCTTTGGGGTGTGGCCAATTCAATTAGAATAGGAATCAACTGCAAAATTCTGAATTGAGCACAATCCTGTTCGCCACAACACCTTGCTTGTTTCAACAAGGGGCAGAAAAGTTTCATCAAGTTGTTAAGAGTACATGTTACAAGTTTACACCTCACATACAGTACATTGTTATGGGCTTTAAAAAAGGAAGACACCTGTACCGTGTCAGATATAGAGTTGAAATGTATTCCATTTGGAGTTTGCATTCCAATATTACACTTTATATACATCACAAAAGACTGATGTTGAAAATGTTAGTGAAGTCCCTTGCCAGCTGATCAGTGCATGCTCTGAGTAGGCATCCTGGTAATCCATCTGGCAGGGCAGCCTTTAAAGGTCTTCCTCATATTGGCTACGGAGAGCGAGATCACACAGTTGTCCAGAACAACTTGTGCTCTCATGCATGGTTCAGTATTGCTTGCGAGCAAAAAAGGCATTTATCTCGTCTGGTAGGCTCGCTCCACTGGGAAACTCGCTGCTGGATTTCCCTTTGTAATTTGTGATAGTTGCAATGAGCATCAGATCTGGCATAGTAGGATTCGATCTTAGTCCTGTATTGACACTTTTGCCTGTTTGATGTCTTGTAGAAGGTTGTAGAGGGATTTTTACAAGTAGTGTCTCACTTCTTGAAAGCGGCAACTCTAGCCTGTCATCGAATTAACTTATTAATGGAGCCGGTGACTGATGTGGTAAACTCCTCAATGTTATGAATCCCGGAACATATTTCAATCTGTGCTAGTGAAACAGCAAAACAGTTCTGTAGCTTAGCATCCACTTCATCAGACCACTTCTGTATGAGCGAGTCACTGGTACTTCCTGTTTGAGTTTTTGCTTGTAAGCAGGAGTCAGGAGGATAGAGTTATGATCATATTTGCCTAAGGGAGGGCGAGGGAGAGCCTTGTATATGCATTTCTGAGTGTGGAGTAAAGGTGATCAATAGTTTTGGTGCCATGCTGGCAAAAATGCTGGCAAAAATGTGTTAAAACAGATTTAACTTTCCCTGCATTAAAATCACGGGCCACGAAAAGCGTTGCCTTTGGATTTATATTTTCTTTCTTGCTTATGGCTCTACAAAGGTGGTGCCTCAATCCTCCTACACCACTGCACACACCCGTCATTACTATGACAACTAGCATAGCCATGTCAGCAAATGACTGCTGTCTGAACACACACAGATCCGATTTGGTCACCTGTAACTTGCTGTTTGGACAGCCAGGATTTGAAAAACAAAACTGATGTGAGCACAAGGGCCTGCAGTGTGAATAAGGATTAATAGTCCATTTAGGCCCCCTCATCCACAGCACTGATTGATCCTAATTTGCTGCCTCCTGAATCCAATCGGAGTGCAGCTGCTGTAACCAGGGCCTACTCTGCTGGCTTGGACCAGAACAGGCCTATTGGCACAGTCAGATAGAAATGCACATTTCTTTTAGTTTTCCGTAGCGTGCCCTAATGAATACAACCCAAATTAAAACTCTCAATCACTCTCCTTGACCAGGAGAAACTGTCCATTCTGTATAACAAAGACCAGGAGGCAGTTTAGCTTTAAAAAATTTCAAACATGTAGTCTTCAGCCAGTCAAGAACAGCTCAAGGACTTTGCGGTGTGAAATATTTGCTTTGATCACACCAAATGGTTTTGGACATTTTCAATGGCTTATCTCTGGGTGTTTACGTTCAGAGCGGGTTGGAAAGCTCTGGCTTTGAGAGGGCAGAGTGTCAGGGATTTGAGGAGATGGCATAAAACTAGGCTGAATCTACAGTAGATGGGAAAATGCAAGCTTTGGTATATATTTTTCTTTAAAATCTGGCAATATACTTCACTTAAAAGGGCAATCCACAGTAGAAAATATCAAAGCGTAATCCCCACCACTGTTTTGGTAAAAAGCTGAGGGATGGGGCTGGAGAAATGATACCACTCTCAAATTCATAGACAGACCTATTGAGGCAAGGACTGACCATTCATGATATCAACATTATAGTTTTAACTATGTTTTGAGGCTATAGAGTTTTTATATTTACTTTGTATACAAACATTGGAGTAAAACAAGCGTATATATTTTTGGTTTGATTTATTTTGTAATTTTTTGTTGGGGTTTTACAGGCACAATATCAGTTTCAATCAGTGGAAGCTGCTGAGGGGTTAATAATAACGGCTGGAATGGAGGAAATAGAATGGCATCAAACGCATGGAAACGATGTGTTTGATGTATTTGATACCATTCCATCGATTCCGCTCCAGCCATTACCATGAACCTGTACTCCCCAATTAAGGTGCCACCAACCTCCTGTGATATCAATGAATATATTTTGGCTGCCACTCAAAAGAAAAACAAAAAGGTAAGAAATACATGATACAGGATTTTTTTTAATAGTAAAATTCAAATCAAATCAAATTGTATTAGTCACATGCGCCGAGTACAACAGGTACAACCTCACAGTGAAATGCTTACCTACAAGCTCCTAACCAACAATGCAGTTTAAAAATATGAATAAGAAATAAAAAGGAACAAGTAAATAAAGAGCAACAGTAAATTAACAAATCGCGAGACTATATACAGCGGGAACCGGTACAGAGTCAATGTGCTGGGGAACCAGTTGAGATAATATGTACATTTAGGTAGAGTTATTAAAGTGACTATGCAAATAGTCTGGGTATCCATTTGATTAGATGTTCAGGAGTCTTATGGCTTGGAGGTAGAAGCTGTTCAGAAGCCTGTTGTACCTAGACTTGGCTCTCCCGGTAACGCTTGCCATGCAGTAGCAGAGAGAACAGTCTATGACTAGGGTGGCTGGAGTCTTTGACAATTTTTGGGCCTTCCTCTGACATTGCCTGGCATAGAGGTCATGGCTGGCAGGAATCTTGGCCCCAGTGATGTACTGGGCCATACACACTACCCTCTAGTGCCTTGCGGTCGGAAGCCGAGCAGTTGCCATATGAGGCAGTGATGCAACCGGTCAGGATGCTCTCGATGGTGCAGCTGTAGAACCTTTTGAGGATCTGAGGACCCACACCCTCTCTGCTGAGGGGGAATAGGTTTTGTCGTGCCCTCTTCATGACTGTCTTGGTGTGCTTGGACCATGTAAGTTTGTTGGTGATGTGGACACCAAGGACTTTGAAGCGCTCAACCTGCTCCACTACAGCCCCATCGATGAGAATGGAGTCAACAATCACGTTGAGGGAGAGGTTGTTGTCCTGGCACCACACTACCAGGTCTCTGACCTCCTCCGTATAGGTTGTCATGTCGTTGATCAGGCCTGCCACTGTTGTGTCATCGCAAAACTTGATAATTGTATTGGAGTCGTGCCTGGCCATGCATTCATGAGTGAACATGGAGTACAGATGGGAACTGAGCACGCACCCCTGAATAGCCCCTGTGTTGAGGATCAGCATGGCGGATGTGTTGTTACCTAACCTTACCACCTGAGGGTGGCCCGTCAGGAAGTCCAGGATCCAGTTGCAGAGGGAGGTGTTTAGTCCTAGGATCCTTAACTTATTGATGAGCTTTGAGGGCGCTATGGTTTTGAACGCTGAGCTGTTGTAAATGAATAGCATTCATTTAAGGGCAGTGTGGAGTGCAATAGAGATTGCATCATCTGTGGATCTGTTAGGACGGTATGCAAATTGGAGTGGGTCTAAGGTTTCTGGGATAATGGTGTTGATGTGAGCCATGACCAGTCTTTCAAATCAAATCAAATTTCATTTGTCACATACACACGGTTAGCAGATGTTAATGCGAGTGTAGCGAAATGCTTGTGGTTCTAATTCCGACCATGCAATAATATCTAACAAGTAATCTTTAACAATTTCACAACAACTACCTTATACACACAAATGTAAAGGAATGAATAAGAATATGTACATAAAAATATATATGAATGAGCAATGGCCGAATGGCATAGGCAAGATGCAGTAGATGGTAGAGTACAGTATAAACATTTGAGATGACTAGTGTAGGGTATGTAAACATTATATAAAGTGGCATATTTAAAGTGACTAGTGATACATTTATTACATCCAATGTTTTATTATTAAAGTGGCTAGAGATGAGTCAATATGTTGGCAGCAGCCACTCAATGTTACTGATGGCTGTTTAACAGTCTGATGGCTTTGAGATTGAATTTATTTTTCAGTCTCTCGGGTCCCAGCTTTGATGCACCTGTACTGACCTCGCCTTCTGGATGATAGCGGGGTGAACAGGCAGTGGCTTGAGTGGTTGTTGTCCTTGATGATCTTTTTGGCCTTCCTGTGACATCAGGTGGTGTAGGTGTCCTGGAGAGCAGGTAGTTTGCCCCCGGTGATGCGTCGTGCAGACCCCATTACCCTCTGGAGAGCCTTACGGTTGTGGGCGGAGAAGTTGCCATACCAGGCGGTGATACAGCCCGACAGGATGCTCTCGATTGTGCATCTGTAAACGTTTGTGAGTGTTTTTGGTGACAAGCCGAATTTCTTCAGCCTCCTGAGGTTGAAGAGGCGCTGTTGCCCCTTCTTCACCACACTGTCTGTGTGGGTGGACCATTTCAGTTTGTCCGTGATGTGTACGCCGAGGAACTTAAAACTTTCCACCTTCTCCACTACTGTCCCGTCGATGTGAATAGGGGGGTGCTCCCTCTGCTGTTTCCTGAAGTCCACGATCATATCTTTGTTTTGTTGACATTGAGTGCGAGGTTATTTTCCTGACACCACACTCCAAGGCCCCTCACCTCCTCCCTGTAGGTCGTCTCGTCGTTGTTGGTAATCAAGCCTACCACTGTAGTGTCATCTGCAAACTTGATGATTGAGTTGGAGGCGTGCATGGCCACGCAGTCATGGGTGAACAGGGAATACAGGATAGGGCTGAGAACGGACCCTTGTTGGGCCCCATTGTTGAGGATCAGTGGAACGGAGATGTTGTTTCCTACCCTCACCACCTGGGGGCGGCCCGTCAGGAAGTCCAGGACCCAGTTGCACAGGGTGGGGTCGAGACCCAGGGTCTTGAGCTTAATGACGAGTTTGGAGGATAATATGGTGTTAAATGCTGAGCTGTAGTCGAACAGCATTCGAACAGCATTCGAACAGCATTCTCACGTAAGTATTCCTCTTGTCCAGATGGGTAAGGGCAGTGTGCAGTGTGATTGGGATTGCGTCGTCTGTGGACCTATTGGGGCGGTACCAAATTGGAGTGGGTCTAGGGTGTCAGGTAGGGTGGAGGTGATATGATTCTTGACTAGTCTCTCAAAGCACTTCATGATGACGGAAATGAGTGCTACGGGGCGATAGTCATTTAGCTCAGTTGCCTTAGCTTTCTTGGGAACTGGAACAATGGTGGCCCTCTTGAAGCATGTGTGAACAGCAGACCGGGATAAGGATTGATTGAATATGTCCGTAAACACACCAGCCAGCTGGTCTGCACATGCTCTGAGGACGCTGCTAGGGATGCCGTCTGGGCGAGGGTTTACACGTTTAAATGCTTGACTCAAGTTGGGTGTGGGGAAGGAGAGCCCGCAGGTTTTGGTAGCGGGCCGTGTCGTTGCCACTCTATTGTCCTCAAAGCGAGCAAATAAGTTGTTTAGTTTGTCTGGGAGCAGGACATCGTGGTCCGCGACGGAGCTGGTTTTCTTTTTGTAGTCCGTGATTGACTGCAGACCCTGCCACATACCTCTCGTGTCTGAGCCGTTGAATTGCGACTCTACTTTGTCTCTATGCTGACGCTTAGCTTGTTTGATTGATTAATATAATATATAATAATAATAATATTCATTGCCTTGAGGAGGGAATAGCTACACTGTTTGTATTCGGTCATGTTTCCGGTCGCCTTGCCCCGATGAAAAGCAGTGGTTTGCGCTTTCAGTTTTGCACGAATGCTGCCATCAATCCATGGTTTCTGGTTGGGGAAGGTTTTAATAGTTGCTGTGGGTACAACATCACCGATGCACTTGCTAATAAACTCGCTCACCGAATCAGCCTATTCATCAATGTTATTGTCCGACGCTATGCGGAACATATCCCAGTCCACGTGATCGAAGTAATCTTGAAGCGTGGAATCAGATTGGTCGGACCAGCATTGTACAGACCTGAGCACGGTCTTTTCCTGTTTTAGTTTCTGTCTATAGGCTGGGAGCAACAAAATAGAGTCGTGGTCAGATTTTCCGAAGGTAGGGCGGGGCAGGGCTTTGTATGCGTCGCAGAAGTTCGAGTTACAATGGTCCAGGATTTTGTCCGCCCGCGTAGCGCATTCGATATGCTGATAAAATTTAGGGAGTCTGCTTATCAGATTGCCTTGTTAAAATCCCCAGCTACAATGAATGCAGCCTCAGGATATGTGTTTTCCAGTTTACATAGACTCCAATAAAGTTCATTCAGGGCCATCGATGTGTCTGCTTGGGGGGCATATATACAGCTTTTATTATAATCGAAGAGAATTCTCTTGGTAGATAATGCGGTCAACATTTGATTGTAAGAAATTCTAGGTCAGGTGAGCAAAAGGACTTGAGTTCCTGTATGTTGTTATGATCACACCACGTCTCGTTAATCATAAGGCATACCCCCCGCCCTTCTTTGTACCAGAGAGATGTTTGTTTCTGTCGGCGCGATGCGTGAAGAAACCAGGTGGCTGTACCGTCTCCGATAGCGTGTCTTGAGCGAGCCACGTTTCCGTGAAACAAAGAACGTTACAATCTCTGATGTCTCTCTGGAATGCAACCCGTGCTCAGATTTCATCTACCTTGTTGTCAAGAGACTGGACGTTGGCGAGTAGTAAACTCGGGAGCGGTGCGTAATGTGCCCGTCTACGGAGCCTCCGTTGTTTTCCATTTCCATTTAAGTCATTTAGCAGACGCTCTTATCCAGAGCGACTTACAAATTGGTGCATTCACCTTATGACATCCAGTGGAACAGCCACTTTACAATAGTGCATCTAAATCTTTTAAGGGGGGTGAGAAGGATTACTTTATCCTAACCTAGGTATTCCTTAAAGAGGTGGGGTTTCAGGTGTCTCCGGAAGGTGGTGATTGACTCCGCTGTCCTAGTGTCGTGAGGGAGTTTGTTCCACCATTGGGGGGCCAGAGCAGCGAACAGTTTTGACTGGGCTGAGCGGGAACTGTACTTCCTCAGTGGTAGGGAGGCGAGCAGGCCAGAGGTGGATGAACGCAGTGCCCTTGTTTGGGTGTAGGGCCTGATCAGAGCCTGGAGGTACTGAGGTGCCGTTCCCCTCACAGCTCCGTAGGCAAGCACCATGGTCTTGTAGCGGATGCGAGCTTCAACTGGAAGCCAGTGGAGAGAGCGGAGTTTTGTGTCGCCTGCTGGGATCCAATCCATTGTCCTGGGTGGTGGACCAAACAGAGGATCCGCATCAGGAAAGTCGTATTCCTGGTCGTAATGTTGGTAAATTGACGTTGCTCTTATATCCAGTAGTTCCTCCCGGCTGTATATGATAAAACGTAAGATTTCCTGGGGTAACAATGTAAGAAATAATACAAAAAACAACTAAATACTGCATAGTTTCCTGAGAACGCGAAGCAAGGCGGACATCTCTGTCGGCGCTGGATAGAGCTAGCACTTCATGGCTACAGACATGAGTGTTACGGGTCGGTAGTCATTTAGGCAGGTTACCTTGGTGTTCATGGGCACAGGGACTATGGTGGTCTGCGTAAAACATGTTGGTACTGAGGGTGGAGCTAGAATGTTGGAGTGAATAGCTCTGTTTGAGAGAGGCTCCCACAATCTAACTTAACCTACTTTACAGCACTTTTCACAGTGTAAGTCTCTTTCTAATACAATATTGTAACTTTTTATGTGAACATGCCAAGTAATAGTCGACTAAAGGATAATAAATCCTCATCGGTGGCCTCTTCCCCACCAAAAATGAGACAGACATGGCGGAAGGCACAGGTAATAACGTGACAATTTCAGAACTTATTTGGCTTCAAGGAGAACTACGTGTTGCTCTCGCTGAGGATTTTAAGGCTATTAATTGCTGAACTGGACACCAAAATCGAGAAGTGACAGGTGTTTTGCAGGTACTATTTTATGAAGCTGCCAGTTGAGGACTTGTGAGGCATCTGTTTCTCAAACCGGGGTCTCCCACTCCTCTTTCTATTCTGGTTAGGGACAGTTTGCGCTGTTCTGTGAAGGGGTAGTACAGAGCGTTGTACAAGATCTTCAGTTTCTTGGTAATGCCTCACATGGAATAGCCTTCATTTCTTAGAACAAGAATAGACTGACAAATTCAGAAGATAATTATTTGTTTCCAGCCATTTTGAGCCTGTAATCGAACACACAAATGCTAATGCTCTAGATACTCAGCTAGTCTAAAGAAGGACGGTTGTATTGCTTCTTTAATCAGGACAACAGCTTTCAGCTGTGCTAACATAATTGCAAAATGTTTTTAATGATTAATTAGCCTTTTAAAATGATACATTTGGATTAGTTAACACAACGTGCCATTGGAACACAGGAGTGATGGTTGCCTCTGTACGCCCATGTAGATGTTCAGCCCTTTCCAGCTACAATAGTCATTAACAACATTAATAATGTCTACACTGTATTTCTGATCAATTTTATGTTATTTTAATGGACGGAAAATGTGCTTGTCTTTCAAAAACAAGGACATTTCTAAGTGACCCCAAACTTTTGAACGGAAGTATATGTAATTCATTTTAAGTGTTTTTACCCTGGGATAGCCTGCTAATAAGACCCATAATAGGGAAGAACATTTCTTGAGTGCAATTCGATCTATAGTACATCGACACCATGATAGGAAACGTTGATTTGAACCTTCTGACCAACTAATTGTATTAGGTGTGTTCACACCATTTTAAGCTTTAGCCCCACCCATCTCTTTAAGGATTCACATGTGAGGCCATGTACTAAACAACCAAAGATTGCAAGACTAAATGCTGGATTATACGTAAATTTAGTCTGGAGTGCCAGAGTGTGCTCTAGGTGTTCGTAAACTATGAGCGTTGTCAGATTGTCCGTGAGCACACTGGCCAAGGAGTAGGGTTGATCAGAGCGTCCTAAAAACAGCAGTCAAGCACCCAACCTAACTGGCTAACATTGACTAGCTACTTCCAGACACAAATGAGAGAACAGCTCACTGACTATTTTACTCGGCCTAGCAGAGCTGGTTAGGCTATTTTTATGTTATGCAGGGAGTTGGTGACTGCAACTGTGCTCCAATTACGCTTTTTTTTGCCAATGTTTGCTGACACTGGCTAGAGTGCTCTGAAATCGGAGAAGATAGCCAGAGCAAATTTACCAGCTACGTCTATCGACAGTTGTCACAGTGACATCATAAACATTCTATTGAATAGTTACTTGCATAGTGAAGTCTTTTGTTTAGATGTAGCTAGATAGCAAAAAAATTACCATAATCCCAACTCATAATTTTACCATACTACATGAATCTGCAGGTAGCTAACCAACCAGGTATGATGTTAGCTAGCTAACATTAGGTTATAACTAGCAAATGGCTCTGAGATACGAATTGTATTACCACACAGATCAAACATGTAACGTTAGCTAGCCTGTTAGTCCTATAGGGGCAGTATTTCATTTTTGGATAAAAAGACGTGCCCGTTTTAAGCGCAATATTTTGTCACGAAAAGATGCTCGACTATGCTTGGAATTGATAGTTTTGGAAAGAAGACACTCTGACGTTTCCAGAACTGCAAAGATTTTCACTGTGAGTGCCATAGAACAAAATCTACAGGCAAAACCAAGATGCTTGAGTGACCAGGAAATCAACAGGATTTCTGGAGGCACGTTTTCCATGATCTCCTTATATGGCTGTGAATGCGACAGGAATGAACGGACACTTCCTATCGTTTCCCCCAGGTGTCTGCAGCATTGTGACGTATTTGTAGGCATATCATTGGAAGATTGACCATAAGAGCCTACAATTACCAAGTGTCCCTCACGGTGTCTGCGTGGAAATTGGTGCGCAAAGTCAGGTACCAGTATTTTTCCATCCGAATCAGAGAAGAATGCACGCTTCCAGGGAAGGCATTTCAATGAAGAGCTATATGACAAAACACCTTGAGGATTGATTCAAACAACGTTTTCCATGTTTCAGTCGATATTATGGAGTTAATTCGGAAAAAAGTTTGACGTTTAGGTGACTGAATTTTCGGTTAGTTTCGGTAGCCAAATGCATAGTAACAAAACGGAACGTTGTGTCCTACACAAGCATCTTTCAGGAAAAACTGGACATCTGCTATGTAACTGAGAGTCTCCTCATTGAAACATCTGAAGTTCTTCAAAGGTAAATTATTTTATTTGATCCCTTTGCTGGTTTTTGTGAATGTTGCGTGCTAAATGCTAACGCTAAATGCTAAGCTAGCTATCACCACTCTTACACAAATTATTGATTTTCTCTGGTTCTAAAGCATATTTTGAAAATCTGAGACGACAGGATTGTTAAGAAAAGGATAAGCTTGAGGACAGGCATATTTATTTAATTTCATTTGCAATTTTCAGAAATCGCTAATGTTGCGTTATGGTAATGAGCTTGAGGCTGTAGTCACGATCCCGCATGCGGGATGGGGCGGCCTAAGAGGCTAGCCAGCCAGTACACGTTAACTTGAAATGAAAATGACTTTATTGACAAAATTAGAAACGTGCAATATCTGAAAATGTAGTTAGACTCTCTTACCTGTTTACATGGATGGACACTTCTCCCTCTCTGTCATGGATGCCATGGTTGCCCTTAGTTTGAAGATGTAATCCGGAGACAGGTGTGTTCTCTTTTTGACTCCATCTGCATACTTGCAATCAAATGTCAGAATTTTCTTAATTTCCTTAGCTATCATATTCTTAATCCACTGGTTTCAAAACTTGGTCCTCCAGAAAGTTGAGAGCGACACGTATACAGTTCTGCTATGTGATATCTTTCAAAATAGCCACGTTGGAAAGGATTACCTACACATACTGACCAGCTCATATTATAGACAGAAGTGTACTACAAGGCAGACCAATCCAAACTCATCGCTCAGCATGTCCAGCCCACTCATTATCTCAGCCAATCATGTCTAGCGGTAAGGTTGCTGTATTTGTTCGTGGCTAAACCAACTAGGCTCATAATTTAACACTTGTATTAATGTTTACAGGTTTGGAAACAAGTTTGTTATTAAGGCACATGAAAGTTCCAGAAGGTTTTTCTGCCAAAATGTTTACAAAAACTTTACGTTCAAATGGCGCTCCTGTGAAGTAGGGATGCGTGACATACGCTTAGTTTCCTGAAATGAGTCACATATAATGAAATTATTTACAGATTTTAATCATGGTGTGCACACAGAAATGTAAAATTCAACTAAAAACTCCTAGGAGCCAACGTTTGGATTCAAATTTGCCATGACTATATTCAGTTAATTTGGAAAGTATTCAGACACCTTGACTTTTTCCACATTTTGTTAAATTACTTATTATAAAATAGATTTTCCTCATCAATCTACACACAATAATCCCTAATGACAAAGTGAAAACAGGTTTTTAGACATTTTTGCAAACCTATAAAACAAAGAAAACAGATTGTTTATTTACATAAGTATTCAGATCCTTTGCTATGAGGCTCGATATTGAGCTCAGGTGCATCCTGTTTCCATTGATCATCCTTGAGATGTTTCTACAACTTGATTGGAGTCCACCTCCAATCAAGTTGATTTGATATGATTTGGAAAGGCACACACCTGTCGATATAAGGTCCCACAGTGCATGTCAGAGCAAAGACCAAGCCAGGAGGTCAAAGGAATTGTCCGTAGAGCGCCGAGAGAGGATTTTGTCGAGACACAGACCTGGGGAAGGGTACCAAAAAATGTCTGAAGCATTGAAGGTCCCCAAGAACACAGTGGCCTCCATCATTCTTAAATGGAAGAAGTTTGGAACCACCAAGAGACTTCCTACAGCTGGCTGCCGTGCCAAACTGAGCAATCGGGGGAGAAGGGCCTTGGTCAGGGAGATGACCAAGAACCCGATGGTCACTCTGACAGAGCTCCAGAGTGTGGAGATGGGAGAACCTTCCAGAAGGACAACCATCTCTACAGCACTCCACCAATCAGGCCTTTATGGTAAACTGGCCAGATGGAAGCCACTCCTCAGTAAAAGGCATATGACAGCCCACTTGTAGTTGGCCAAAGGCACCTAAAGATCCCTCAGTCCATGAGAAACTAGATTCTTTGGTCTGAATAAAACAAAATGTAACTCTTTGGAATGAATGCCCAGCGTCAAATCTGGAGGAAACCTGGCACCATCGCTACGTAGAAGCATGGTGGTGGCAGCATCATAATGTGGGGATGTTTTTCAGCGGCATGGACTGGGAGACTAGGTTTAAGGGGAAAATGAACTGAGCAAAGTACTGCGAGATGCTTGATGAAAACCTGCTCCAGAGCACTCAGGACCTCAGACTGGGCCAAAGGTTCACATAACAACAGGGCAACGACCCTAAGCACACAGCCAAGACAATGCAGGAGTGGCTTGGGGACAAGTCTCTGAATGTCCTTGAGTGCCCCAGCCAGAGCCCGGACTTGAACCAAATCGAACATCTCCGGAAAGACCTGAAAATAGCGGTGTAGTGACTTTCCCCATCCAACCTAACAGAGCTTGAGAGGATTTGCAAAGAAGAATGGGAGAAACTCCCCAAATACAGGTGTGCTGAGCTTGCTTGCTTACTTATTTTGCAAAAACTTCTAAAAACATGTTTCTGCTCTATCATTATGGGGTATTGTGTGTAGATTGACGCGGGTGGGGAAAAACTATTCAATCAATTTTAGAATGAGGCTCTATCGTAACAATATGTCGAAAAAGTCAAGGGGTCTAAGTACTTTCCGAATGCACTGAATTGTTTGCCAATTTCTATTGTGAGGAGATTGTCATGCTTTTAATACAGATATCTCTTCAAAGCAAACCCTTCACAATGCCTCTCACTCTTCCTCTCCTTGAACATGGACCCTTTTCTCTCCATCCGCCAAAGAAATCACACCCCCAGTGACAGGGGAACAATGCAAATATGGACTCTCATTTCAGGCTACAATTGCTGTGTGATTGGGTCATTTTCCATGGAGGTCAGAGAGACAATTAAGGCTGGTGTAATAGGAGTGATAGGGGAGAGTCAGGGAGAGGGAGCTACAGTGAAATTGATGGTGTGCAATGAGAGAGGGATAGGAGCAGGGTGTTAAACTGATGGCCTGTGGTGGTACAGTACTGAGACTACTGAAAGCTGATTTATGCTTGATCAGGCTATGCGGTCAGAGGCTCTATGGAGGGTGTGCGCAATTGCGTAACATCGTTCACCACGCTCTACTGGGCGAATCTCACATAGTATGAATACCCTGACTCCTTCCGAGTCCATATCGCCGGTGGCTAATTTTGCTGGTGGCTAATTTTGAGTAATCAAAAAGTTGTGTGTGTCTGTTTTGCTTGTACTGTTTTTCAGAGTTGAGATTTTACTTTGACTTTTGATTGGATTCTACTGAAAGATCAGAAGCCACAGATGTATAGTGCACACTTAAATACTGTTGTAACAATATTACATTTAAATTGACTTTTTACTTCCAGATCTGTACAGACTGTTCCTGGTAAGGCATTCACAATAAATTATTCTGAAGGTCAGTGCCTCTCTGTAGCTTCGTACGAACCATCCGGATCTCGCAAGCTTACATTTCGCTACACAAATCCAAACTGGTCATGACCAGATTCAAATCTTTTGAGCCCCTCCCTTCCCTTCAGGGTATGGCTAGTCCAATCAGTGTTTTCTGCTCATCTGTGGGGGTGGTTTAGTTGAAGATGACAACGAGAAGCGCCTGTATTGGAAACACAAGTCGAAAATCATAACAACAATAGTTCCTCTTCAGGAGGTTGGCGTTGATGCTGCTATAGCATCAGTTACTGTATATCAAAACTGGAGGGCATAACTTCATTGAAAGAACAGCATATAACTGCATTAAAAGATAATCTCAGAGGAAAGACGTTTTCGCTCTTCTCCAGACTGGGTTTGGCAACAGCTTGATTTACTAGCTAGCTCTGCTGCTAGTCAAGAAAAAGAGACTGATCAAGGATCCAATTTTCATTGTTGTGTCGCCGTTGGTCGCCTTCATGGAGTACTAGATGAGGGAGGGTGCGAAGCCTGGGATCACTGCTATGCAGCTCGGTGTAAATAATGAGGCGGACATCCTCCATGGACGTTGCCAGGTTGTATCGAGAACCTCATGGGGATGAGGTTCATGTCACATACAAATGGTAAATATAACTACATCATTTTATATCAAACGAGTCCATGCTATGTTAAACATTCATTGGATTCCTAGCTAGCAGCTCGTTAGCTAGCTAGTGCATAAGTAACAGACTTTCTCAAAGACAATAAGCTAGTGTAGCTCGCTAACTTTAGACATGCTCTAACCTCACGTTACAATGTTACCAATAGTAATGGACAGTATGATGACTTATTTTTGCAAGTTCGTATGTTATTATGTATGCTATTATTCTACTTTCTGACCCTAGACTCTAATGTTGGATCTTATTTTCTTTCAACCAGGGAAGAGGGTGCAAAAGGGGATTAGCCTTCAGAGAGAGCTGGGAGAACTTCGATCCATTGCCAAAGAGGGTGAGTAAACATTGTCACCAAATAAAACCAGTATCAGTTCATGCCCTGGGCTCATATTCCTAAAGTGTCTTAGAGTTGGAGTGTTGATCAAGGACATTGTCCCACCTGTTTGTAACTCCTAAATATGGACCCTGGAAATTTTCACTTCCTTCTCAACCCGATCCTGTCGCCCTCAAATTCAAGAGGAAGCTTAACCAACTGATTTCCCATAATTTAACAGGCAATATCTCTATGTCATACTGAGTTGATGAGCCCCTAGGTCTGTTTGAGGGACATGAAAGAACACAGTCCCTGTGCATTTTTGATATCAGTAGTGTTAGCTAAGATGATGGATAAAACAATTTCAAATAAACTTTGTGTTATGTATTGAGGTTGTGCAGCAGAGCATCATGAGAATTGAATGTGCTGAGATAATCACTTTCTAGATACATTTTTGAACAAATTCTTGTCTCCCGCTAAATTAATTATTGAATTGTTATAAAGACGTGGTTAGGAAACCCACGAGACATAACCAAAGATTGGCGAAGAGGAAGTCTGAACCTGCAGGAGCTATTCTGTCAGGAAGAAGTCATTTTTTACATGTTTAAAACTATTTTCCGTGGAATAGTCTAAGATAATGTTAGCACAGTGTATTGCTAGTAGAGGCAAACGTTGAGCTAGCTAAGAGAGAGAATTACCATCGTCATGGACGGCAGAAACAGATTAGAGACGGACGTCGTGCGGGAAAACAATGTGATTAAAAAGGGAGAAATATACAGAAGTAAAGGAAAGAACATTTATTCAACTGTGAAGACTAACTTGGGAATTAAAAACTGCTAGATGAGTGTACTTGAGGTGGAAATGTCAGTGATTGAAGTGAATGAAGTTCACATAACTGAGGAATATATTTCGGTGAGTGATAATCAGGATCCTATTTAGAAAGGAAAAATGTCTGGACTTGTTGGAAACTTTGGACAGTTTGATGAAAGAATTGAATAGTGGAGCTCATATACAGAACAGTATTAATATTGTGTCCTTGTAAATGACATCAATGGGGGCAGAACTGTTGAGTGTAATGGGTCCAAGAACATTTAATTTACTAAGTAGCCTGCAACAGCCAGACAGGCCAGGTAATAAGACGTATGGGGATATTGGGAAATGCTGAAAGGACACTTTTCACCAAAACTGCTAGTTATTGCTGAAAAGTTTACATTCCACAGACAAAATCAATTAGAGGGGTATCAGTAACAATGTTTGCTGCTTCTTTAAAGAAATGATCAGATCACTGAGATGAATGATGTTCTAAAATACGCCATTAGAGAGAGACTAGTATGTGGGCCACAGAGTGGAGCTACACAAAAGAGACTATTGACTGAAAGTAATCTGACCTTGGCAAAGGCCATTGAAATCAGTGTGTCCATGGAACTACTGTAGCTGCTAAAGAGGTTCAGCAGTTAAGTTCATCAGGAAAAGTGCACAGAGTTGCAACTGATAATCAGAGACAGGGAAATCAAGCAAAGTGGTTCATCAGGCGTCTACATGCTGTTGTTGAAGACATGGATTGCCGAGCATGTGGTACAAAATAGCCACGTCAAACGAGCCTGCAGAAACAAAAAGAGCTCAGAGAAAATGTCGAAGACTGGAAACAAGAGACATTCCAACGAAAGAAAAAGAGACATGTTCACGCTGTTTAGCAGAAGAACACAGAGGTGAGTGACTCAGACGAGGAAGTCACACTGAATATGCTGACTTTTGCTCGGGGCCGAACAGCTACTATGTCTCTCCCTTGCTAGAGGGGCAGCCGGTGCGTATGGAAATTGACACAGGGGCAGCTGAATCTCGTGTCAGACTCAGTTTGCAAAAAGACAATGAAACACCAACTTCAGCCAGCACACATCTTGTTAAAGACTTTGAACAGTTGAATGTCACCATGAGAGGTATCACTGATGTCACAGGAAATGGCCCCGTTTATACCGGTGAATGGCTTACACCACATCAGATCGGCACCGTATCATCCATCCACCAACGGACTTGCACATAGGTTTGCACAGACCATGAAACATGCCTTAAAAGCATCTCAGGGTCAAGGGACACTACACTAATGTTTGAACAGCTTCCTGCTATTCTACAGGAACACACCTCACGCAACCACCAAGGCTTCACCTGCATCGCTACTCATAAAGAGAGAGCTACGCACAAGCTTCAACCTATTCAAACCTCAGAACGCAAAGGAGACAGTGCAACGTCAACAGAAGCGTCAGGTCAAACATTGTGAACTGAGATTAAAGGACAGAGCTTTCAATCCTGGAGAAACTGTCTTAGATTGGAACTACCTCAAAGGACCAAAGTGGGTTCCTGCTACAGTCACTGCTCAGACTGGTCCTGTATCCTACACTGTCCAGACTGAAGAGGACACCATCTGGAAAAGGCACACAGATCAGTTACTGTTGAGTAAAGCAACACAGACAGAACCAGTCGTGAGTGGTCCAGAACTGTTAATGGGTGACACCCTGACCCAGCAGTCGTCACATATGAGCTCACAGTCACGTAACTCAGGGCACTGACCCAGCCGCACCACACAAGTGTGTGACAAGACTGGGACACAGGCGACTCACATGCCTACACCTGTGTCAATGCCACAGTCTGCAGTCAGGTTGACCGCCATTATCCTACAAGAGATAGGAGGGCACCTAGACACTTGGTAGACAGTTCATGTAGGAGGGAAGAAGTTGTTATGTTTTGGGGTTGTACCGCTGAGCATCATAGGACTTGTATGTGTTGAGATATCACGTTCCAAATAAATGGTTGAACTGATTCCTGTCTCACGTCTTATCATAATTGAATTGTTATTAAGACGTAGTTATGGAACCCATGAGACATAACACTTCGCACATACACCCCTGTTAAACATTTTTTTTTAAAATCTGGAAATACACCAGTGTGTCTAATATTTTCAAAAACATCCGATAAGACACAGGTATGCCTTTGGGAACTTTCCCGAACTTCAGGCTATTATAATGGCTATTATTACTTATGCATTGGTGCATGTATTTGTCTTTCAGGTACACCAGTGTTGCCACTCACAGCATCAACATGCAAGAGCAAATCTGCACATCATCAGTGAAGTATTTGGTAACATTGAAGGTGTAGAGCCTACTTTCCATCAGGATAGCTTAACTGAGCCAGATGACGATTACATTGGTTAATATGATGAGGAAGTTGAGGACTTTGGGATGGGAAAACAACACAGCAGCTTCGACAGATAAATTAAAGGGTCACTTAAACAAACGTGGCACCACTGGTCAGCAGTAGGCCACTAGAACCAAACTGCTATAATACAACTGTCATTTTATGGGGGGGATGGGACATTGTTCTATATAGATTTAGTTGAGCGAGAGTTAGTTGAACGACTGTTCAGAAATGAGACTGTGTTACTATCTGTATGTTGTTACTTGTTCAAAAACTGTCATAATGTCACGCCCTGGCCATAGAGAGGCTTTTATTCTCTATTTTGGTTAGGCCAGGGTGTGACTAGGGTGGGCATTCTAGTTTCTTTATTTCTATGTTTTGGCCGGGTATGGTTCTCAATCAGGGACAGCTGTATATGGTTGTCTCTGATTGGGAATCATACTTAGGCAGCCTTTTTCCCACCTGTGTTTTGTGGGTAGTTTATTTTCTGTTTAGCTGTTTAGTTGCCTGACAGAACTGTGCGTGTTTGTTGTCTCTTTGTTATGGTGTTCAGTATAATAAATATCATGAACGCCTACCACGCTGCACCTTGGTTTCCTTCAACCCACGAGAGTCGTGACACATAACTGTTGCTCAAAACTATCTGAGGTATTTCAACTTAACATTATGGATTTTTTTTCAAATTATGATGAGTTAATCAAGAAGTATGAGTTTTAACGTTGTTACAGAATACAGTACAACAGAACAATGATGCATGAAAAGTTATAAAGATAAAACCAGATACAAGTTATACTGAAATACAAAACTTAAATAATTTCAAATGCAGATCAATACGAAATGTTAACAGTGACAACATTAGTTGACTTAGCCTACTCCTTCTCCTTAACTCCTTAACTCCCCATCGCTATCTACCGCTTGGACAGGGTTCGATAGTCAGACTAAGCAGCCCACATCCACAGCTAGCCTGGAACATAAGTTGTTTCAAATCAAACTGGAACATTTCTCCACCACTTCAATTTGAACCTCAACCACCCCCACAACTCACTGTACTTCACTTTTGAGAGACGGTTTCTGTTAACCAAGGAATGCTGTGAACTCTCTGCCTGGTTGGGTTTTGAACAGCTCTGCCTCCCTGATAACCTCCACAAGGGATAGAATGTCCTCGGTCTGATGAGCAGCATGATGGATGCCACTAGACTTAGATACCTTTAACTCAGAGTCTGTGATGTCTATCAAGTACTTGAGGGCACCAATGGATTTGCTTAATCTTGTCTCCCTCTTGCTTTGTCATGTTTGGACCCAGACCCTTAAAAACGACTTCTAGAAGTTGTTGATGTGGTCTAGGTGTAAGTCATCAGGTATATTCTTTCCCTTCCCATTTTAAAACTTGTTCCAGGTAAGACTGTGTGCCATCCAAAGGGAGGAGTGGCATTGACTTGCAAGGTCAGTAGAAGGGTACTGTAGGCTATCTGGACATGACCATAGGCCTTGTAGAACAACAGAGGTACAGTGTATAACTTCAACAACCTCTCCCCATCTCCCTCTTTCACTGCATCCTGCTTGTTGGACAGGAAGAAGCCAAAGCTGAGTCTTACCTCAGTATGTTGTTGTTTTTGGTCCACCTCACTAGTCCTGGTTGCATCTGGCACTGAATCTATTACCAAGTCATATTTTTTGCATGGTTCTCCCTTGCTTTGCTGTATGTGTAGACATTTCTGCAACCTGGCATAGGGCATGGGATGCTTTCTCTGTAGAGGTTGTGTCATGATCGTCTAAGGTGGAAACAGTGGACCAAGGTGCAGCGTGGAGAGCGTACATCTATATTTTAAGCTGTCGCCAACAAAACAATAAACATCAAGCGAAACCGTGAAGCCAATGTATTGCTCACAGGCAACTATACATGGACAACTACCCACCAATACATGTGGGGAAAAAGCTACCTAAGTATGGTTCTCAAAAAAGTGTAATAATGACAATGATAAATACATTTCAAAAGTGTAAATAATGCAATAGACATGACAAAATAACTAATGTTGAATTGTGTTTGATCGTCAACACAACTGAATATCAACATTTAAAGGGTATCTATTGCTTGGACAGTTTCATTTGAGCCACTGGCTTAATCCTATTCTTTAACTTTTATTTTGGATTTTAGTTGGAGACGTGAATCCAATATAACATTTGATAACTTGTTTTTAATAGGCTATTTAATGTATAGCGAAAGTGATATTGAATTTTGTTTTCAAATCAAATTGTATTTGTCACGCGCACCGAATACAACGGGTGTAGACTTTACAGTGAAATGCTTACTTACAAGCCCTTAACCAACAATAGAGTTAAGAAATATATTTACTAAATAAACTCAACTAAAAAAGAAAAGAAAGAGCAACAATGAATAACAATAATAATACAGGGGGCACCAGAAACAGGGGGCACCAGAACTGAGTCAATGTGCGGGTGTACAGGTTATTCGAGATAATTGAGGTAATATGTACATGTAGGTAGGGGTAAAGTGACTATGCATACATGATAAACAGCGAGTAGCAGCAGCTCAAAAAAAAGGGGGGTGTCAATGCAAATAGTCCGGGTAGCATTTGATTAGCTGTTCAGCAGCCTTATGGCTTGGGGTTAGAAGCTGTTAAGAAGCCTTTTGGACCAAGACTTGGCGCTCCGGTACAACTTGCCGTGCGGTATTATATATATATATATATGCCATTTAGCAGAGAGAACAGTCTATGACTAGAGTGGCTGGAATCTCTGGCAATTTTAAGGGCCTTCCCCTGACACCGCCTGGTATAGAGGTCATGGATGGCAGGAAGCTTGGCCCCAGTGATGTACTGGGCCGTATGCACTACCCTCTGTAGTGCCTTGTGGTCGGAGGCCGAGCAGTTGCCATACCAGGCAGTGACGCAATCGGTCAGGATGCTCTCGATGGTGCAGCTGTAGACCTTTTTGAGGACCCATGCCAAGTCCTTTCAGTCCTGGTTATACATCTCGCCCTGCGGCCTTGTGAATGTTGACCTGTTTAAAGGTCTTACTCACATCGGCTACGGAGAGCATGATCACACAGTCGTCCAGAACAGCTGGTGCTCTCATGCATTTTCAGTGTGACTTGCCTCGAAGCGAGTAGGCTTATGTCACTGGGCAGCTCGCGGCTGGGCTTCCATTTGTAGTCCGTAATAGTTTGCAAGTCCTGCCACATTCATCAAGTTTTGCAGCCGGTGTAGTACGATTCAATCTTAGTACTGTAATGAAGCTTTGCCTGTTTGATGGTTCGTCTGAGGGCATAGCGGGATTTCTTATAAGCGTCCGGATTAGTGTCCCGCTCTTGAAAGCAGCAGCTCTACCCTTTAGCTCAATGCGGATGTTGCCTGTAATCCATGCCTTCTGGTTGGGGTATGTACGTACGGTCACTGGAGTCAACGTCATCGATGCACTTATTGATGAAGCCGGTGACTGATGTAGTATACTTCTCAATGCCATCGGATTTGTCCTGGAACATATTCCAGTCTGTGCTAGCAAAACAGTCCTGTAGCTTAGCATCTGCGTCATCTGACCACTTCCGTATTGATTAAGTCACTGGTACTTCCTGCTTTAGTTTTTGCTTGTAAGTAGGAATAGGGACGATAGAATTATGATCAGATTTGCTAATTTAGTCTTTCTTTAATTCCAATTTGTCTACAAATGTATAATTGGTATGTTGGATTCACATCTCCATCTCAACCAATAATTAAAGTTAAAGAATAGGAATAAATCAAATCCCAATTTTTTTCAAGTGCATTTTATTTTATTTGGTCTTATTATTTAACTTATACCAAGACCCTGGGCTACCAAAAACAACATGGTAATGTATTGCATGAGGGCGACCAAAGGCGACAAAACAATGAGAATTGGTTCCTCGATCTGTCACATTTTCTTCACTACCAGAGGAGGCAGGTGGTAAATCAAGCTCTTGCCAACCCAGAAAAACCAAAATATCTTCTTCCCTGAGAAAAGCCTTCAATGCAGTTTTCCGTTCTTTCAATTAAGTTATGCTCTCCTGTTATAACTTCTTCTACAGCAGCATCAACACCAACTTCCTCAAGATCAGCCATACAATGGAGGGAAGGGAGGGACTCAAATAGTTTGAATCTGGTTGTGGCCAGAACCTATCCGCAGCTGTGCAACTAGTTTTATAATTAGAATGTGATACAAAACGTGCTTTAGGACCATACGGACGCCTCCGAGCGGTTGGTTAGGCTGTTTGGAGTGTTTATTCAACTATATATAAAATAAATATATATGTTATGTCCCCCCCACTTCTAAAACCACATTTGTGCCCCTGTTAATCTGTGCAATGAAACAGAATGTAAGCTCGCAAGAGTTCATAGGAGTCTAGTGTTTCTGAGGGAATCAATGAAACTGAGTTGGAGATATGGATGGAGAGATCAAGAACTTGTGAGAGAAAAGAGAGAACAGAGACATACAGACCGAGACAGATAGGGGGGGAAACACACATTAGAACAGTCCCCCCGCCAGGGTGAACAATACCACACTGAAAGTTCCTCTCATATCCTCTTTTCCTCTTTCTTTGCCACCCCTCTCACCATCGCCCCCTCATTTCCTCACCCTTCCCCCCTCCTTCCCATCCTCCCACACTAAGGCCCATTATCACTCTATCCTGGGAGAGAAAATGAGTGGTATTTATAGATCCTATTCCTTGCAGATGTTTTTGTGTCAAAAATGAAATTCAATCTCAAGCTATTATCCATGAATACACAACTATTGTTGCAATCTATTATTATGGAATTAGAAAAAGAAAACAAATATTCTGAACTCAGAAGAGAATATGAGGGGGAGGATGAAAGAGATGGGGGGAGTGTATAGGAGTGGGGTGTTGTCAATCGGGCTAACTCTAGAGACAGGTCCTGCTGCATTATTGATGAAAGTGAATGGCAGAGGTTTTCACTCCGGCTCCGATGTTGGGTCTGTTTGCCTGTCATGTAACATTAATTGACATGGCCCTTGGGGTGGGTGGCACCCATCCATCCATATATCCAATTTCAGTTTGGACCATGAATAATTCACAGGACACTCCATTGAACATACATTGAAATGTCCTGCATCAGATGGAACCTCCTGCTTTTGTGTGCAGTACAGTAACCATGACATACATGATCTATGTGTTATGTTACTACAGTGAAACGCTAGAGTCAGACATGTGATGTTTCACTGTTTATCATTATTTTTGAACCACTTCCAGATGTGTCTGGTCTCCCATCCAGGGACATACCAGGACCAACCTTGCTTAACTTCAGAGGCAAACCAGCAGTGGGATGCCGGGTCCTATGTTGTTGGAATAAATGTACCAAAACTTGCAACTGGAAAAAAGGCAGTGAAAGCAAAGGCCAATGTAACATAACCAAAGACACTGAAAATTGCAGGAAAGAGGGAGGCATTTTAATTAATTGCTTTATGATAAAACAATATTCACCCCCAAAAAAAAAACTTCAGGAGTTTTGCTTGATATTAATGGCACAAAATTAACTCACTCACTAGAGGATTGCACCATATCATAATACTATATAATATTTGCACCATATAATATTACTCTATTAAAGGTGTTTAAAGCGGTAGTCCTAATTAAAACATGAATACTCTGTTTTCCCAACCACAGTATCTGTAAAAAACTGAGGGATGGGGCTGGAGAAATGCAACCCAGACTACGCTATGGATGCAAGTACTAACCATCTATGATATAAAAATGATAGTTTTAACCATGTTTTTAGGCTATACAGTGTTTTACATTTACTTTGTTTACATTGGAGTAAATGTGGAGATTTCTTACATGTGAAACTGCTAATTTGATGTTCACTTTCACATGTGGAATTGCAAGTTCAAGTGTGAGTAACAATCACGTCAATGTTTTTCATACAGTATATGAAACTGCAAATTAGATTGTTACATGTGATTGTTTTTCACATGTGAACTTTTAATTCCAGACAGTTATACCTTCATTCCAAACATGTGCCATCCCGGTAATACTGGCAGTAAACACAAGGGGCAACATTTTCCAACCCCACTGAGCCTCTGTAATTCGAAGGTTACATGTAAAGTACATGTAAAATCCTATAGTGAATGCTAACCTTTTATACATTCTTTGACATAAACTATTTGCAGGACATACATCCCAGCTAATAAAATTATACAAGTAACAAAACAAGTTTGCTGTACACACAAAACATATATAAGACAGCAAGCTTAGAAACGGCAAATGTGATTCTCATATGTGAATTTCTTTCACTTGAAAATGCTATCACACATGTGGAAGTGAGATTTACACGTGGAGTTTTTTTTTACATGTGAAAGGGCAAATGTGATTTTCACATGTGAATCTGCCATTCACATGAGGTGAAAACATATTATTCTCCTCATATGTGAAAAGGTGGTGATGACATGTGAACTAAATTTAATACATATGATATTATGGTTTTACATGCGACATTTAGGTTGGCTCAACATGTGAAAACAGCTATTTCACATGTGAAAATGCGACTTTTACATGTGAAACGTGTTTAATTATTTCAACAGCAACTTTTCCAATACAATAGAATAAACATTCAAATCAGCTATCCCCCTAGAGTCGATTGATACACCTGTGCATCAATCGAAGTAACATAATAAACAACATTGGATGAATCTCAATCCTCAGCATCCACCTACTATGTATGTCGCACTTCCGTATCTGCGGTGAAAGGTGGCAGAGCTAGGGCGGTGTTTGTCAGACTGAGACATCCCAAAAATCTGACTTCACACGTAAACGTCTGCAGCTTCCGAACGGTTTGACCTACAAAACTATGGTGAGCACTCTATGGAAAGAGAAGACTCAAGAACCTGATGGTGGTTTTGTTCTACATCACCCACAAGTGTCACAGGTAACCGGTACCGTTTTAAAAAAATGAATGGAAGTATGAAGGTGGGTTAAATATGTGTTCAAATAAAATTATGATAATATTTCCTGAGCTTTCTTGTATCTCCTAGATATAGGTCAGACACTTTACAAACCTTGTTTCTTATTATACATTTTTTGACTGACTTTTTTGCCATTTATAAATGTGTTATTCAATGCGTTTCTCTGGGCTATATTAGTCAAGTCCAAATTAAATATTTTATAAAATATAGTTTTATATATATTTTTTATACCTAAAGGGGTCCTAAAATTTTAATCAAATAGCTAAATGATCCCCCCCATCCACCACAGCTTAGACTTTTAAGAATGAACTCATTATAAGATGAAAGCACAGTTAAAGAAAAACTTCCAAACAAAGCTCATGTTTTGCAGATACTTTTTTAATTGAGCAGAACCTTCATTCTGCTGATGCAGCAGCATCGGATCACATTGTGTGAATGCAGAAGGAATTAAATTGGTCATGCAAAACCAGCCCCTTTAGAACAAACCAATTCATTATTTTCAGGCTTCAGTAGACCAGTGAAACGTAATTTATTGTAATCATTAATGGAGCATTCTGTTGGGGTCCGTACAAGAGAGAGCCGAGAAAAACACCCAGGGCTCTATTTTAACAAACCTTATTCAATGGTGAGTCTAAGCGCTAGCGGTAGCACTATAGATCCATGGGTGTGTGAGAAATATTTATTGCTATTTTCACAGCCATTATTATGAGCGCAATAGCTGGCGGTGGGCGAAAAGGGCTGGGTTTGATGAATAAACAAGTTGTAAGTGTAACGAAGGCTTGGCCACTCACTGGCAATCAAGGTGCAATCGAGATCTGTTTGTTATTGACAGTATTTGCATAGTAATAAACTCCAATTTCGGCAGGGGTAACCACATATTATCCTCCTAGTCCATTATTGTTACAGGCATTGGTTTTTCCATTTATATTTCAAGACTGGACGTTAGCACATGGGACGCGCACAGGTTTGTCATCTCGTTAGTGGGTAGGTGTTTCACCTCTGCTGACCCAGTGTCACGTTCTGACCTTTATTTCCTTTGTTTTGTCATTATTTAGTATGGTCAGGGCGTGAGTTGGGGTGGGCAGTCTATGTTTGTTTTTCTATGTTTTTGGGTATTTCTATGTTTCGGCCTAGTATGGTTCTTAATCAGAGGCAGGTGTCATTAGTTGTCTCTGATTGAGAATCATACTTAGATAGCCTGGGTTTCGCTGTGTGTTTGCGGGTGATTGTTCCTGTCTCTGTGTTTGCACCAGATAGGACTGTTTTTGGTTTTCCACATTTATTGTTCTGTTAGTTATTTCATGTCCAGTTCCTTTATTAAAGAACATGAATAACCACCACTCTGCATTTTGGTCCGCTTCTCCTTCACCACAGGAAAACCCTTACACCCAGGTGATATTTAAGAATGGCTGGCCCAGTGCTCCAGTTGTCTTGAGAGATGTAGAGGGTTAACCCCTTTAGTTGTCTCTCCCTATTTGATTTATTGAAAAAAATACCTTTATCTGATCTTCCCTGTTTTCATTTTGCTCCACTTTTTGGTGTGCTTCCTGTCTTTAAGTTTGGTGTGGGTTTTATTTTTGTTTGCCTGTTTTTTTTGTCAAATTTAGTGGGCACTCATGGTGGGTGTCTTTAAGGTTCCAGTTGTTGTTGCTAGTCAACTTTCAGTGGACACCCCCATGAGTCTCTTTCAGAATCCCTCCTAAAACCCCATCGTTTTGGCTGTTGTCAGTGACTGTTCGTTCCCCCTTCTGTTTGAGCAACATTATTTGGTTTTCCCGCTGGTAAACGCAACAATTATGGATTGATACTACAGTTTATTAAATAACATGGGCTCATCTCTCATTTCAAGATGGGCATATAGCCTACATGGAGGTGTTTTTACACAAAATAATAACAGGAGCTGGCAAAAATATTGTAATAGCTTACATATATTTATAGATAAAATGGGATGTCCGCTCACTGTCCTGCCAAACTTGATTTTTTTAATCAAGCTTTGGTGATAAAAGTTTATTTCAAAGAGGTCTCATGAGGAAAGCCTTTTATCGATAGTCTTGACTACATGGCGAATGCATTGGGCATGACAAAAGAAACAGAGGGGAGGTTATGCTTTGTTTTTAATCAAATTCAACAAAATGGGAGAAATCATTAGTTTATGTTTCTAAAGATGAGGTTAATGGGCACAAAAAACACTCTCTTGTTCCGTGTGCATAATGGGCACTGCGTCACAGCTGGATAGGATGAGCTTCATTTGTCAAAATCTATGTGACAACACAGGGTTTTTTGCCCTAACACTACACAGCTGATTCAAATAACCAACTCATCATCAAGCTTTGATTATTTGAATCAGCTGTGTAGTGCTAGGGCAAAAAACTAAACGTGCACCCAGGCGGGGCCCCAGGACTAAGACCATCGATAAAAGGTTTGGCTCGGGAGACGGCTTTATCGCCAAAGCTTTATTAAAAGATAAAGTTAGGCAGCAGCAGGACAGTGAGCGGACATCCCATTTTTATCTATAAATATATGTAAGCTATTACATTATTTTTGCCAGCTCCTGTTATTATTTTGGATGTGTAAAAACCCCTCCATGTAGGCTATATGCCCAGGACCGAGTTTGGGAAACCCTGCCATAAACCAACTGCTTCACAGCTAAGATCAGCTTTCGATTGGACTTAAATGTCCCCACCAGCTCATACTGAAATTGACACTTTGGTTGTGCGTTGTTACCTCTGGAATTGTGATGTATTGTTAGCATGTGTATTTAGTGATATTTTTAACTGCAAGTCAGCATGATCTATTGGCAAGTGCTTTAATATAAATGTGGCAGCAATGTATGAATGCAACGACATTCTACATTTATCAACTGGGTTGTGTTTCGAAAGTACAGTTGAAGTCGGAAGTTTACATACACCTTAGCCACTCAGTTTTTCCACAATTCCTGACATTCAATCCTAGTAAAAAATTCCCTGTCTTAGGTCAGTTAGGATCACCACTTTATTTTAAGAATGTGAATTGTCAGAATAATAGTAGAGAATGATTTATTTCAGATTTTATATCTTTCATCACATTCCCAGTGGGTCGGAAGTTTACATACACTCAATTCGTGTTTGTTAGCATTGCCTTTAAATTATTTAACTTGGGTCAAATGTGTCAGGTAGCCTTCCACAGGCTTCCCACAATAAGTTGGGTGAATTTTGGCCCATTCCTCCTGACAGAGCTGGTGTAACTGAGTCAGGTTTGTAGGCCTCCTTCCTCGCACACAATTTTTCAGTTCTGCCCACAACTATTCTATAGGATTTAGGTCAGGGCTTTGGGATGGCCACTACAATACCTTGACTTTGTTGTCCTTAAGCCATTTTGCCACAACTTTGGAAGTATGCTTGGGGTCATGGTCCATTTGGAAGACCCATTTGCGACCAAGCTTTAATTTCCTGACTTATGTCTTGAGGTTGCTTCAATATATCCACCTAATTTTCCTCCCTCATGATGCCATCTATTTTGTGAAGTGCACCAGTCCCTCCTGCAGCAAAGCACCCCCACAACATGATGCTGCCATCCCCGTGCTTCACGGTTGGGATGGTGTTTTTCGGCTTGCAAGCCTCCCCCTTTTTCCTCGAAACATAATGATGGTCATTATGGCCAAACAGTTAGATTTTTGTTTCATCAGACCAGAGGACATTTCTCCAAAAAGTACAATCTTTGTCCCCATGTGCAGTTGCAAACTGTAGTCTGGCTTTTTTATGGTGGTTTTGGAGCAGTGGCTTCTTCCTTGCTGAGCAGCCTTTCAGGTTATGTCGATAAAGGACTCGTTTTACTGTGGATATAGATACTTTTGGACCTGTTTCCTCCAGCATCTTCACAAGGTGCTTTGCTGTTGGTTTGGGATTGATTTGCACTTTTCGCACCAAAGTACGTTCATCTCTAGGATACAGAATGTGTCTCCTTCCTGAGCGGTATGACATCTGCGTGGTCCCATGGTGTTTATACTTGCGCACTATTGTTTGTACAGATGAACGTGGTACCTTCAGGAATTTGGAAATTGCTCCCAAGGATGAACCAGACTTGTGGAGGTCTACAATTTTTTTTCTGAGGTCTTGGCTGACTTCTTTTGATTTCAAAGAGGCACTGAGTTTGAAGGTAGGCCTTGAAATACATCCACAGGTACACCTCCAATTGACTCAAATGATGTCAATTAGCCTATCAGCAGCTTCTAAAGCCATGACATTATTTTCTGGAATGTAAACTTCTGACCCACTGAAATTGTGATACAGGGAATTATAAGTGAAATAATCTGTTTGAAAACAATTGTTGGAAAAACGACTTGCCAAAACTATAGTTTGTTAAAAAGACATTTGTGGAGTGGTTGAAAAACGAGTTTTAATGACTCCAACCTAAGTGTATGTAAACTTCAGACTTCAACTGTATACAGTGCCTTCAGAAAGTATTCATACCCTTTGACTTATTACGCATTTTATTGTTACAGCCTTAATTCAAAATATACAGCATATATGTTTTTCTCAGCCATCTACACACAGTACCCCATAATGACAGTGAAAACTTTTTTTTGTATTTTTTAAAAATGTATTTAAAATGAAATACAGATATTAATTTACATAAGTATTCACATCCCTGAGTCAATACATGTTATAATCAATTTGCGATTACAGCTGTGTCTTACTGGGTAAGTGTCTAAGAGCTTTGCGTTACAAATGCAAAGAGGCTTGTTGTGCAATTAAACTGAACATTTTTAATTCAGATGTTGACCACTTGTTCAAAACTCACTCATCCAATCCTTACACCTGTGTTTACGCACAATGTGCATGATGTTTCCACCCCCATGCTTCACAGTAGGTATGGTGTTCTTTGGATGCAACTCAGCATTCTTTGTCCTCCAAACACGACGAGTTGAGTTTTTACCCAAAAATTATATTTTGGTTTCATCTGACCATATGACATTCTCCCAATCTTCTTCTGGATCATCCAAATGCTCTCTAGCAAACTTCAGACGGGCCTGGACATGTACTGGCTTAATCAGGGGGAGACGTCTGGCACTGCAGGATTTGAGTCCCTGGCGGCGTAGTGCGTTACTGATGGTAGGCTTTGTTACTTTGGTCCCAGCTCTCTGCAGGTCATTCACTAGGTCCCCCCGTGTGGTTGTGGGATTTTTCCTCACCGTTCTTGTGATCATTTTGACCCCACGGGGTGAGATCTTGCGTGGTGCCCCAGATCGAGGGAGATTATCAGTGGTCTTGTATGTCTTCTATTTCCTAATAATTGCTCCCACAGTTGATTTCTTCAAACCAAGCTGCTTACCTATTGCAGATTCAGTCTTCCCAGCCTGGTGCAGGTCTACAATTTTGTTTCTGGTGTCCTTTGACAGCTCTTTGTTCTTGGCCATAGTGGAGTTTGGAGTGTGACTGTTTGAGGTTGTGGACAGGTGTCTTTTATACTGATAACAAGTTCAAACAGGTGCCATTAATACAGGTAACGAGTGGAGGACAGAGGAGCCTCTTAAAGAAGAAGTTACAGGTCTGTGAGAGCCAGAAATCTTGTTTGTTTGTAGGTGACCAAATACTTATTTTACACCATAATTTGCAAATAAATTCATTAAAAATCCTAAAATGTGATTTTCTGGATTTTTTTCTCTCACTTTGTCTGTCATAGTTGAAGTGTACCTATGATGGAAATTACAGGCCTCTTTCATCTTTTTAAGTGGTGGAACTTGCACAATTGGTGGCTGACTAAATACTGTTTTGCCCCACTGTAGGTATTCCTCTTGTCCAGATTGGTTAGGGCAGTGTGCAGTGTGATTGTGATTGCGTCGTCTATTGACCTATTAGGGCAGTAAGCAAATTGGAGTGGGTCTAGGGTGTCAGGTATGGTGGAGGTGATATGATCCTTGACTAGTCTCTCAAAGCACTTAATGATGATGGAAGTGTGTGCTACGGGGCGATAGTCCTTAGCGAAAGTCCTTACCTTAGCTTTCTTGGTAACAGGAACAATGGTGGCCCTTTTGAAGCATGTGGGAACAGCAGACTGTGATAAGGATTGATTGAATATGTCCGTAAACACACCAGCCAGCTGGACTGCGCATGCTCTGAGGACGTGGCTGGGGATGCTGTCTGGGCTGGCAGCCTTGCGAGGGTTAACACGTTTAAATGTTTTATTGACGTTGGCTGCAGTGAAGGAGAGCCCCCAGGTTTTGGTAGCGGGCTGTGTCAATGGCACTGTATTGTCCTCAAAGCGAGCAAAGAAGTTGTTTAGTTTGTCTTGGAGCAAGACATCGTGGTCCGCGACGGAGCTGGTTTTCCTTTTGTAGTCCGTGATTGACTGTAGACCCTGCCACATACCTCTTGTGTCTGAGCCGTTGAAGTGGTACTCTACTTTGTCTCTGTATTGATGCTGAGCTTGTTTGATTGCCTTGCGGAGGGAATAGCTACACTGTTTGTATTCGGTCATGTTTCCGGTCACCTTGCCCTGATTAAATGCAGTGGTTTGCGCTTTCAGTGTTGCGCGAATGCTGCCATCAATCCACGGTTTCTGGTTGGGGATTGTTTTAATAGACGCTGTGGGCACAACATCACCGATGCACTTGCTAATAAACTCGCTCACCGAATCAGCGTATTCATCAATGTTATTGTCCGAAGCAATGAAGAACATATCCCAGTCCACATGATCGAAGCAATTTTGAAGCATGGAATCCAATTGGTCAGACCAGCGTTGAACAAACCTGAGCACGCGTGCTTCCTGTTTTAGTTTCTGTCTATAGGCTGGGAGCACAAAATGGAGTCGTGGTCAGATTTTCCGAATTGGGGGTGGGGGAGAGCTTTATATGCTTCGCGGAAGTTAGAATAACAATGATCCTGGGTTTTGCCAGCCCGGGTCGCGCATTCGATATGCTGATAACATTTAGGGAGCCTCAAAAGAAAGTGCATGGTTATTGATTGCCTTGGTTTCCAAATATTCACGTCTGGACTAGAGATTGAGTGGGTCGAAAGGGAATTAGACTAATTGTTTTAAACTTCTCTATTTTGCCAAGTAAAGTTTTACGGTTAAAACGTTTATTGGGATGTATAGGCTGTGTTTGTTCTGACAATTAGCCTACCTATTTGAAAACAATGGCAGCCTACCTGTGTTGATTTCGATCATAGGCTGGAAATAGGCTGGAAAACTCGAGGAATGAGGTAACTCCGATTTCAAGAGAGAATACAACTGTTTACAATGGCTTTTCATCACAATTACGCTGGCGAACACTACACTACGCTACTCTCGCGTACCCAAAATTCACATAGTTGACAGATGTCCCTCCGTGTGATTTGGGCTTATGTTAGCTGTGTGACAGTGATGTGTTATGTAGGCCTTATGAAGGATTGAAGGAACGTGTCAGAGAAGATAAATAAAGAATTCTGCTTAATAGACAATGAGATAGAGTGAGGTCATATTACACTGGCATAATGACTTTGTCTTCCTTTGCTTGTTACATTCGGACACTCTAATCAACAATTATGTATTTTTTACTCATGTTTATGTGGCAAAACCCTGGCGGCCAAATAAATTCATTTTCTGTGTATGATTAAATGGTTGATTATCTGGCACTGTTTCCCCTTACTGCCCAGTTTATTTGGCTGATTAGCAGGCTGAGAGAGTTAGGCAATGTAAACCACATTCAGCTCAATAGCCTTTTTATGGTTCAGAGGGGTTCATGATGCTAACACTAATTGCTGGGTTGATTAGTGAGGTGTCTGAATCGCCTCTTTTCTCTCCCAGGTTCTATTCTGCTGTCCCAGTGTGCCTGGAGAAGGCTAGGTGTGTGCGCGTGTGAGCACGTGCGTGCGTGCTGATCGTGGGTGGATCGTTTCAGTAGGACAGCAGAGGCACTAATCGACTCGCGCTTTTCCACCACTGTCAGCCCTTTCCTGTGAGCTGCAATAAAGATAGATTAACTTAGAGACAATCAAAACATTTTTCGATTCACCACCCTCTTGGCAATAACATGTTTCCAGGTGGTGACAGTAAGAAGAAAACTATCTAAACAACGAGAGGGAGGAAGGCTGTGGCCCACGCTGGTATGCCTTATGTAATAGTCCTGATGTGATATCTATGGATTTCTAATGGAGAGACCCACGGGAGTAGTACGCTATGGATACGGAGAAATATGATACGGTAGAATATAGGTGGATGTATATGTTCCTCTCTTACAGAAACAATGTGTTCTTTAGTCCTGGGGGATCTTTCAGTGTCAACGAGTTGGACACAAAATGTAAATGGGTGATTTTCAAAGGGGACTATCTCAAAATACTGATTTTCTTTTGAATAATTTAAATTCATTGCTTGCTGTCCAACAGAGGAAAACAAACGCAACAGTCCCGAATTGCCATGTCCTTCAGACATACTACCGGTGTATTATAGATTATGAATGTTAACACTGAATACAATCAAACGGAAATACTCTCTGACAGGCTACCTGTTGTGTGTGTTTGTAGTGTTTGCGTAACATCTGTATTTACATGTTCCTATGAGTTGTTCATTTAGTGTGGATTTGCATATTATTCAACTGTGTTTGCATATCACTGTGTCTGAGGATCCACAAGCCAGCAAGTCTGTTCCAGTGTGTGGTGTGTGTGTGTTTTTGGTTTTACTATCCTTGTGGTGACTCACAAACATAGTAAAACATGGAAGATTCGGACATTTCCCCACACGGAAAAATACTAGTTTAGGCTTAGGGATTAGGGTTAGGAGTTAGGTCAAACATGTTTTTGAATGGGAATCAATTGTTTGCTCCACACAAATCTAGTAAAACAAATGTTTGAAATTGTGGGTGTGCATTAATTTGTGTGTTTGTGTGTGGATGTGCATGGCTCTTCGAGTGGCAGCCAATCATTTCCATCAGACCCTTCCATCAGCCTGTGTGGTCATGGCATGGAGGCAATGACAGAAGGCAGATGTTAAGATGGCCTGATGTCTGTGTTCACATCCACGAGAGCTGTAAATATGCAGCGGGAAGAGGAAATACACAGCTGGTTAGCCGGTCACTAAGTCAAGGACATTGACATGCATTAACTCACACTCCAGCTCCTCCTGCTTACCATAGTTCTGTCTGAATAAAGTAGTACTTATTGTAGTACATGGTAAGTAGGCTTATATTTGCATGGCATATGCTCCTTACGGAGTAAAAGGGTTTAAGTCAAGTAAGGCCAGGCTCAGAAGAGCAACAACATGTTATTGGTCAAAGCTTTCAGAGAGTTTGCTGTGGTCAAATCAAATCAATTCAAATTGTATTTGTCACACACACACACACACACATATATATATACATATATATATATATATATATATGAGGAATAAGAAATAAAAGTAACAAATAATTAAAGAGCAGCAGTAAAACAACAATAGCGAGGCTATATACAGGGGGTACCGCTTCGTCGAGGAAATCTAACCAGTGCTCCTGCTATTGGGGCACAAATAACTGACAAGTTAATATAGACATAACTTGTCAGTATGTAATGAAAAAATTTCCCCCGTGGGGATTGGAAGGATTGGACAGAGTTCACATTTCCTTTGTTAGTTGGATGTTAGAGCTTACCATAGCTTTCCGTTGAGCCTTTTGAACAGTAAGCATGCATCTTGTTAGGGATGCCTGAACATGATGCTCTACGAGCTATATCACCTTCAGATCTGACTGTCCAAAGCTCTTATATGTGACTACTTCACCAGTTCCCCAATCACTGTGTGGATGTTGTCTTATTTACTTCCTGAGAGGGAAAAAGTATCTGGTGGTCTGCTCTGGTACAAGGGAGTTGTTGGGAAGAATATAGCAAATTGCACCTCTGTGGAAAGATTTTCATCTGCTGTAACAATGGGGGTGTTTTCTCTAGAGTTTAATGTATGTGAGAGTTAGTGACCTGTTAGTGACCTGCAGAGAACCAATCATCCACTTAGCTGGTGGAGAGACTTAAAGTGTGTGTGTGTGCCCCTGTCAGACATGCGGGCATGACTGCGTTTAATGTGTGTCAGGTCATAATCAAATTTAGATGATCAAGATTTAAGCCTGGACTGTTTGTGAAATTGATTTTATCAACAGAGACAGAAGTCAAATGAAGACAGAGGGAGTGATATTTACACAGATTGGACCTGGGCTGGACTGACTTATTTTACCCAGCATGCACTCAGGGCCTGTAATGTCCCCCTTGTTATTTGCATTGCAAATAATGGGCTAGAATGGCAGAATACATGCCTAGCAGTACTTTTCCCTCTCTCCTACCAGTTATGATTGTTTATCATCTGCCTTTAGCTGTCGGAGGGGCACAACACATACAGTGGGGTGAGCAAGTTTTTGATACCCTGCCGATTTTGCCGGTATTCCCACTTACAGAGCATGTAGAGGTCTGTAATCTTTTTTCATAGGTACACTTCAACTGTGAGAGACAGAATCTAAAACAAAAATCCAGAAAATCACATTGTATGATTTTTAAGTAATTAATTTGCATTTTATTGCATGACATAAGTATTTGATACATCAGAAAAGCAGAACTTAATATTTGGTACAGAAACCTTTGTTTGCAATTGCAGAGAGCATACGTTTCCTGTAGTTCTTGACCAGGTTTGCTATGCTATGTCTGGCGCAAACTCAACACCTCGCATCACCCTGAGAACACCATCCCCACAGCATGATGCTGCCACCACCATGCTTCACTGTGGGGATGTTTTTCATCAGCAAGGACTGGGAAACTGGTCAGAATTAAAGGAATGATCGATGGTGCTAAATACAGGGAAGTTCTTGAGGGAAACTTGTTTCAGTCTTCCAGAGATTTGAGACTGGGACGGAGGTTCACCTTCCAGCAGGACAATGACCATATGCATACTGCTAAAGCAACACTCATATAGTTAAAGGGGAGACATTTAAATATTTTGGAATGGCCTAGTCAAAGCCCAGACCTCAATCCAATTGAGAATCTGTGGTATGACTTAAAGATTACTGTACACCAGCAGAACCCATCCAAATTGAAGGAGCTGGAGCAGTTTTGCCTTGAAGAATGGGCAAAAATCCAAGTGGCTAGATGTGCCAAGCTTATAGAGACATACCCCAGGAGACTTGCAGCTGTAATTGCTGCAAAAGGTGGCTCTACAAAGTATTGACTTGGGGGGGTGAATAGTTAAGCATGCTCAAGTTTCCTGTTTTTTTGTCTTATTTCTTGTTTGTTTCACCCAAAAAAATATTTAGCATCTTTAAAGTGGTAGGCATGTTGTGTAAATCAAATGAAACAGACTCCCCCCAAAATCTATTGTAATTCCAGGTTGTAAGGCAACAAAATAGGAAAAATGCCAAGGGAGGTGAATAATTTCACAAGCCACTGTATAACGATGTTATCTTTGTGTTCATCTGAGACTAACTAGTGTCCTCCGATTGGCTCATACTTGGGCTTGTTTGGTTTGCAACTTGAGATGTTTCAGTGCGTGCGTGGCATCTTGATGTCAAGCCATGTCAACTCTCACAGTCTCTCACATATCTCTTATGTCTACTATATTTCTGAATCCAACCATCAATTTTGTCTTTGTTCTTTCTCCAGAAACTATGCCTACTGGCGACTACTGAGGAGGACATCTTTGCCCATCTGGGTTTGGAGTATGTGGAGCCTTGGCAGAGAAATGCATAAGCATCATCCTCTCACAGACACCCATACAATACCACCTTTATACATACAGTACATTAGGGGTTCCCAACTTTTTAATTCTCAGCCCACCTTCCAACATTGGGAAACACATTTTGCAATGGGGTGGAGAAATATTTTGCTGTTTTAAAGCTAATTTCCTGCAGTTCTACAGATTTTGGCATGTCTTACGTGTGTTTATGTAATATCTGAGTGAGTTAAACATTACAACAAAATGAATGGGCTAAAAACCTAGCTACAAATCATTAGCTGACATGGGCTAGTTGATTTGGACATTTCTGACAAGTTATAAATCGCTATCTAATAACTGACATGACAAAAGGAAAAACTGCTGATGCACCACCCAATTTAGAAATGTCAACTTTCAAGAGTAAGTTGAAAGCCCTACTGAGTTCCTTAAAAAAATATGTTTTGGGGAACACCGCACCACCCCTGCCATCCCCTTGATCCCCCCGCAGTTTGGGAACCACTGCAGTACATAATTCCCATCTGTCTCCCCCCTCGGCTACACACTACTGCAATCTCATTTCAAAGAGCCTAATCTGGGTTGATTTTTATACTTGTGTTCTGTTGTCAGACGACATACTGATGTATGATTCATGATTATATTCTTTTCATCATGCCTGGCTTTTTTCTCTTAGCCTCTTACTAAATAAAAATTCTGTTCTGTCATTCAAAACCCGTTTTTCTCTGAGTATTCTTATGTGATTGATACATAACTACATAAATCAAATGGCTACGAGGTAAAAAGGGAAGAGGAGAGGGGCATAAGCACGGGCAAGAGAGAGAAAGTCCCTTGTTGAGTAAAATGGTTGTAATCACCCTCCTCCTGGCAGGACAGCGCTCGAAGTGAACCGGAGCCAAGCCTCCTGGGAATGGAGAGGAGGGTAATGAGCTGCAGATAGAGGTGCATTCAGCATCCCCGTTTAGCCTCCGTTAGTGCCTCCACATCCACTGGAGGGCATTTACAGTAGCAACCGCCCACTAATGCTACAGCCTCCTCCCCTCAGTCTGCTGTGTCGCAATGAATCCCTTCCCTAGGTGCAGGAATGAATTGTGCTGATTAAGGCCAATCAACCGTACTGGAGATACTGCAATCACCAGGGTTCATATGACAGGTCAGTTTACGTTGTAAATACAGTCATTTACAGATGTAGAATTTTAATTTGAGACAGTTTGCTACAGCAGGAAAATAATCTTGCAGCAACAGGAAATGCGCATTATTATGTGGATTATAATTAATGGACATTTTTGTAGGGGTTGAGAATGTTTTTCTCAAATCAAGTCAGAAATTCAAATTCAGAAATTCCAAAGTGGAATCAAGTCAGAAATTCCGACAAACTTTCGAAACCAATTGGGCATTTCCTGCTGTGCAGAACGATTCTCGGCAACAAAGGAGTGATCAAATTAACATGCTACATCGGCAGTAAGTGTTGCTGTTTTAAGGGCCTCTTTTTAGGAAGCATGCTATTACTCTTCTTATGGTAGCTGTGCTGGGTCATACAGATTCATCTGCTGAAGATATAAAGAGCACAGTCCTCCAGCTGCACAGTAGCATGGCCTGCTGTCCTGTCCACAACCTAGCCCAGTTTCCCATGATGCTCAGATCAAGCACATCCCATGATACCGCTGAAAGATCACTGGGGCTATCACATCCTAGTGAATCACCCTATTTAAAGATATTTAAGTAGAGCATAACAGGCACTTTGAGGACTCGACCCCAGGGCCTAGCTCTCCCTCTCACCCCCCTCTCTCCCCTATCCTGGCTGGTCGGTCAAACAGAGAGTCACACTAACTGCATTCTGAGACAGGCCTACACAGTGGTGTTGAAACTGGAGCTCTATCTGCCTTTCTCTGGAGGCCTGGGTCATTGGGTTGTATAATAATAAAACGATGGCGATGAACGTTTCACTGTCCAGCTGAGGCAGCTTATCTAATACTGCATGGACAAATACTTTTTTAGCTGTGATGTCTTCAGTAACTATGGGAGGGATTCAGATCCGAGTTACCAGTGCGTAAATTGAACATAATTCAATGTTTATACACTTTTCTCTCTACCCGTATTCTGACCTTGAACATGGGAAAAGCCAGTGCCAGCATGGGAAAAGCCAGTGCCAGCAAGGTACACATTTGAATAAGGATACGATGAATAAGGTTTGCACAACCTGTTGGTTCCAAGTGGAAAAACATCAAATACATTTTTGCCTGACATAAATAACACCGTTCTCTATGCACTGTCATTTACTAATTGGTTAAGAGCTATTGATTGGGAATTTAGGCTTGGTTTCTGTACAAGCACTTTGACAACTGCTGATGTAAAAAGACATTCATAGATAGTGGTTAAATAACATTTATTCAGATAAAATAAAATGTATTTGTCACATACAGGTGTTGAGCAGATTTTATTGTGGGTGTAGCGAAATGCTTGTGTTTCTAGCTCCAACAGTGCAGTAATCTCTAACAAGTAATATCTAACAATTTCACAACAATACACACAAATCTAAAGTAAAGGAATGAAATTAAGAATATATAAATATTTGGGTGAGCAATTTCAGAGTGGTATAGACTAAGATACAGTAGAATAGGACACAATACAGTATATACATATGAGATTAGTAGTGTAAATAATGTTAGCATTGTTAGTGACTAGTGTTCCATTATTAAAGTGGCCAGTGATTTCAAGTCTATGTATATAGGGCAGCAGCCTCTAATGTTTTAGTGATGGCTGTTTAACAGTCTGGTGGCCTTGAGATAGAAGCTGTTTTTCAGTCTCTCGGTCCCAGCTTTGATGCACCCGTACTGACCTCGCATTCTGGATGATAGCGGGGTGAACAGGAAGTGGCTAGGGTGGTTGTTGTCCTTCATGATCTTTTTGGCATTCCTGAGACATCAGGACAGGTAGTTTGCCCCCGGTGATGAGTTGGGCAGACCGCACCACCCTCTGGAGAGCCCCGCGGTTGCGGATGGTGTAGTTGCCGTACCAGGCGATGACACAGCCCGACAAGATGCTCTTAATTGTGCATCTGTAAACGTTTGAGGGTTTTAGGTGCCAAGACACATTTCTTCAAGTTCCTGAGGTTAAAGAGGCACTGTTGTGCCTTCTTCACCACACTGTCTGTGTGGGTGGACCATTTCCGTTTGTCAGTGATGTGTACGCCAAGGAACTTGAAGCTTTCAGCCACTCCCAAAGAGCTCGGTGCGTACCTGCGTAAGGTAAGTCTGAATATTAATTAGAACCAAAAGCGGCCATCGGCGGCTTTTCTTTAAATCGCTATAGCAGATGCGAACATCCTAGTTTTTTAAACAATAATATCTGTGTCAATATCGCAATATAAAATTGCTAACAACCTGTTGTCGTATTCACGTGGTTGTTGTCATCAACCAGAAACCAGAAACTGGGCATGCTGCCATTTTGAATAAAAAATACAAATCATTCCTCAAAATGACGGCCCCCGAAGTAGACACAACTTTTCACTGTGAAAGAGGCTTTATCTATGTAGGCTAGTGATACGGATTCTCACACGTCCTTGCACTTTGAAAAGTGATGATCTTGAGTGAAATAAGTAAACAGATATATGTTTGGTGTTGTCATTGTTTGATGCTGTGAAACTTGAGGAATAGCTCACAGATTAACAAATGCTGTCATGTCATGATAACTTGGTACTTTAGTGGTGGATCTTGAATGATTGCTCTCTGTCTCATAGAAATAGTTGCAGTGCTTAGTCGTATATAATCAGCTAACTAGATGTTTGTTTTGTCTTGTTTACACCTATGTAATTCATTTGGAAACTGTCCCAGCTTCGTAACTAACCAGCTAACATTGGCGAACTGTAGTTAGTCTGTCAGGCAAGAGTTGATTGGAGGAGAGAGAGAGAGTGAGTGTGTGTGTGTGTGTGTGTGTGTGTGTGTGTGTGTGTGTGTGTGTGTGTGTGTGTGTGTGTGTGTGTGTGTGTGTGTGTGTGTGTGTGTGTGTGTGTGTGTGTGTGTGTGTGTGTGTAATGGGAGGCCTGTACCTATATCACACAATTTATTATGGAGAACCCTTATTAGGAAGAGAGTATGTGTATGGTTGAGAAAAAAGAAAGAGGAAGGAAGAGAGACAGTGTGAGGGAGAGAGAAAGTTGATGTTCCTGACTAAAAATGTATTCTATTTGTTGCTCTTCTCCTTTTCCTCTGTTACTCTGCTCCTCTAGGTCAGTGAACGTGAGGTAAGTGATTCTGAGAGTCAGGGCTCAGCAGCAAAAGGCAGGGAGAAAGAGCAGTTAGAGATGATTGGAGGGATAGAGATGTGGCGAGAGGGAGAGTAGAGGGAGAGCAGAAGAGGCGAGTGAAGGAGAGGGAGAGGAGAGTGGAGGGAGAGGAACACGGAGAGGAGGAAGAAGAGGAGGGAGAGGACGAAGCAGAGGACGAAGCAGCGGGAGAGGAGGAAGATGAGGGAGATCACACCCGAGAGGGGAGCCTACGTTTCCATGGCATGTGTCTGCCCCAAGTCCCACCACTCACCACACAGTCTGGGCCTAAAGTGCATTCAAAATGCAGCTTTTGCATTCACTTTGTGACATGGGCACAATGGCAGGAAGAGGGGAGCCAAGAATGTGGCACCGGGGTGTGTGGACCGAGTTACAACTCATTTGAAGGCAGGTGAAGTTTGAAGGGCACAAGAGAGGCTGTGTGGTGTGCATCCGAAGTGGATGCAGGGCGAAGAGTGGGAGATGTGTAAAACCCTCCTTTAGGTGCTCTACTGTTCTGTGCCACTTTGCAGGGTGGGGCTGTGCTTCCACAAGTTCCATTACATGCTGTAGGCTAAATGCAAACACTAAAGTGACTGTGTGAAATATGAATTTATCCTACAAATCATTCATTGTCTCTGAAGAGGTTATGTATCTTCCCTCTTTATCTCTCTCTATCTAATATTTGTTACATCCACTGAATTGTTGTCAAAGTAGGCTACTCTTTCTACATTTCAACATTTTGTGTCAGGCTTGGTCTGTACTAAATTTTATTGAGTGAAGTTACCTACATTTAAGGGATAATGCCCGAGAAGCCGGTGTTTGGAGGATATATTGACAGGGGTGTTGTCAGGCCCAAGACTAAGTGTTTTGTGGACAATTCATTTTTTTTTTTTCTGACCCAGGCAGAATTTACCCAATGCAATTCCCAATTGTTTGTGCAGTTCAAGTCTGCAGATATTTGCGCAACTCCCGTCAGAACAAGATCTGCACACGTGTTCATATTTTGCGTCTGTTGTCCGCATCACAGTCATTGTTGTTTGTGTTTCCAATAATAACTTTGGAAATGTGTGCCTTTCTTTCAAAGTAAGTGCCTTTTGCGTTATAATAGTTTCTGTATGTCGTGTTATGCCTTTTTTACTGCAGCTCACTGCATGTATGGAGCATAATATATTTGTGTATATTCCTTATAACTGCGGTGTCACGTCCTGACTTTAGTTCAGTGTTCAGTTTAATAAATATATTATGGACGCTTATCTCGCTGCGCATTGGTCCGATATTTCCTACTCCTCCTCAGAAGAGGAGGAAAATCGTTACAAGCAGACACACGAAGAAACCTTACTCATTTCATAACCTTTATGGTGTTATGTTCAATCATGCTTATGTAGCTAGCTACATTCTTCTATTAGCTCTGTAAAACAATGCTAATTGAGTCCAGGAAGTATTATCTTGTGTTGTATTTTGAAGCTACCCTGGCCTTGTGACTCCCAAGTGGCGCAGCGGTCAGCATCTTAGTGCTAGAGGCATCACTACAGACACCCTGGTTCAAATCCAGGCTACGTTTCTATCAAAGTAAGTGACTTATTACGTTATAATAGTTTCTGTATGTGATTTGTATGTCCATTTACCAAAAATACCTTGTTCGGTAATCATCTCACCTGTTAGACGGCGGTGAACTATGTGGCCATTGAGGGCAGCAGTGTCAATCAGATGGAAAAATATCTTCTTATCCCACTTTGTCGTTTTCCAAGTGCATTCCACAAAGCTGCTTATCATGTCTGTCTTATCCACTGCCCCCTTTTTGAGGTTATAGTCAAGCACACAGTCTGGTTTGATTTCTCTTTCTCCCGTCAGCTGGTCCACCTTCCCTGTGGCCGACATCGTTGCAGTATGGACAGTGCAGAGGACATGGACGTTTCGTTTGTCATGCCACTTTACTGCCAGCTGTTGACCGTTCTCCTTGAACTCCACCTCCCCTCTCTGCATCTTCCTGCATCCGAATGCCGGCATCCCCTTCCTGTTCGACCCGACTGTGCCACAAGCCCCTGTGCTGTTAGAGAGCAGATGCTGGAAGACTGTGGGACTGCTGTAACAATTGTCCACATACAAAGTGTGTCCCCTGCTGAGATGAGGAGCCAGCATGGTCATCACCACGGACCCGACACCCCAAGCCCCTCAAAATGTTGGATTTCAGTGGTGGACCCTTCGTAAACTATAATGTCCTGGACAAACCCTGTCTTCACGTCGCACATGACAAAGAACTTGACCCCAAACCTGTGCCTTTTGGAGGGAATATTGACGGAACGCCAGCCTACCATTCCATAACATCAGGGACTCATCAATCCATAGGTCCTTGTATGCCACAAAGACCCAACCAAATGCTAATGTCAGGCTGGTAAGAACATTTCTTATTTGGTATAACGGGTCATTTAGGATGGCAGTAGCATAGTTGATGAAATGCAGGCATCGCAGCAGAACTAGGAAGCGGTCTTGGGAAAAGAGGTTGGCAAAGAAGGGAGTTGCAAACATAGGATCTGTGCTCCAGTATTCTCTTAGGGAGTTCTTTACTATCCCCATGAGAAGGACTGTCACCAGGAAGGTATACATTTCACTAATTGTGGTTGTCACCCATTTAGCAAGTTCCCCCCCCACTCCTGGCTCTCTTCTCCTGTAGCTCCAAGACATAGCGATTGGTCTCCTCTACTATGTTTCCCACCAGCTCCTCTGTCAGAAACAACTTGAAGCACTCTGCCTCAGATGGAAATGGCTAGGAGCGTTGCACTCCAGACTGGGACTCATCAAAGCAAACAGCAGGGCCAGGTTGGGGTGAGATGGCTCAGGCCTTCCAGCTGAACCTTTCCACAGAACTCCTGTACTTCATCCACTGTCGGTCTGCCTCCATCACTACCAGCATCTTCAAAGGGACCTGGGACTTCGTCAGTGGACAAGGAGTCCTCAGATTCAGGGTTCTCAACGGCTACAAGGTTGGGGAGCAGTTCCTCACTGTCAGAATCTGATTCCTGACTTTCATACTCAGACTCATTGTCAGAATTAAAAACATCTCCAGAATTTCCGCATTTGTGAGTTGTCTCTTTGTGAAAGACATTGCTAATTCTACAGTTTATCTCACTAGCTATAAACATACAGCAATAACAACACTGAATGGCTCAGAGTGGGAGTGAGAGGTTATGTGATTGACTGCCGGCACGTGCCACTTGTATCAATAAATCACTATCAGAAAATGTTTAGTGTGGTAATTATTTACATATTTACTGTTTTATTCACATGTTTTCAAGTTCTATTGACAAATCATTTATTTCGATTCTTGCATAGATTGTAATGGGCACATATTATGTGTGTAAAATACTTTTTTGATGGTTGTACTGATTATGATGAGCTAAGCTAATTCCAGCTATGTGTGGAGCCATGTTTGACATACAATGCATTCTGGGTATCAGACCAGGTCTGTCGGACCAAAGATGTTATAACAAAATGAGGTGATTAAGGGTTCACAATTTTTTTGAGAACTTCCGGAAGTGAATGGTGGGATGTGAACGATGGTAGACGACACACCCCTAAATTTCGCGGTCTGCAATTTCACCAGATGTTGTCGAGGTGGGTCACTAGCGCCCCACCTAGCCCAAAGAGGTTGTTTAAGCCGTTTTCTAGTGACATTTATTTGGATACATCCTTAACAATGAGCTAAGGAGGAGTGATTTCACCTGGCATAGAAAATCTGCAACCTTGTCAGGACACTGTTGGTCAGAGGAGCTAGCCAACAACAAACGTCTTGTTTGTCAGGTCAACCAGCATTTTTGTTCTCAGCTCCTGCTTTTTCCAGTCTCTCTTTTTCTCGCCCTCCTGGTTTTGACCCTTGCCTGTCCGGACTCTGAGCCCACCTGCCTGACCACTCTGCCTGCCACTGACCCTGCCTGCCGACCTGCACCTTTGCCCCACTTCTGGATTGTTGACCTCTGCCTACCCTGACCCTGAGCCTGCCTGCCATCCGTGCCACTTCGCCCCGTGCCACTTCGCCCGCGCCGCACTGACCTTATGACTACGGGATCGACCTTCACCCTCTGTTGGGACCAGAGACCAAGTCGATGGAGAACTACATTTGGGACTCCCTTGCTGCAGGATTCATCCATCCTTCTTCTTCTTCCGCCGGCTCAGGGTTCTTCTTTGTGGAGAAGAAGGACAAGACCCTGTGCCCGTGCCTCGACTACCGGGGTCTCAACAACATAACGTTGAAGACCCGCTACCCGCTACCACTCATCCCCTCAGCCTTCAAGCCACTCCAGGGGGCCACCATGTTATCCAAGCTGGATCTACGTAACACCGACCACCTGGTGCAGATACAGGAAGGGGACGAGTGGAAGACCACCCTCAACATTCTGTGAAGGGAATAGTACACAGCGTTGTACGAGATCTTCAGTTTCTTGGCAGTTTCCCGCATGGATTAGACTTCATTTCGCAGAACAAGAATAGACTTTCAGAAGAAAGTTCTTTGTTTCTGGCCATTTGAGCCTGTGATCGAACCCACACATGTTGATGCTCCAGATACTCCACTAGTCAAAAGAAGGCCAGTTGTATTGCTTCTTTAATCAGAAAAGCAGTTTTCAGCTGTGCTCACATAATTGCAAAAGGGTTTTCTAATGATCAATTAGCCTTTTAAAATGATAAACTTGGATTAGTTAACACAACAGTGATGGTTGCTGATAATGGGCCTCTGTATGCCTATGTAGATATTCCATTAACTTTCAACTTTCAAAAACAAGGACATTTCTAAGTGACCCCAAACTTTTGAACACTGCTCAAAAAAATAAGGGCAACACTTAAACAACACAATGTAACTCCAAGTCAATCACACTTCTGTGAAAACAAAGTGTCCACTTAGGAAGCAACATTGATTGACAATAAATTGCACATGCTGTTGTGCAAATGGAATAGACAACAGGTGGAAATTATATGCAATTAGCAAGACACCCCCAATAAAGGAGTGGTTCTGCAGGTGGTGAACACAGACCATTTCTCAGTTCCTATGCTTCCTGGCTGATGTTTTGGTCACTTTTGAATGCTGGTGATGCTTTCACTCTAGTGGTAGCATGAGACGGAGTCTTACAACCCACACAAGTGGCTCAGGTAGCGCAGCTCATCCAGGATGACACATCAATGCGAGCTGTGGCAAGAAGGTTTGCTGTGTCTGTCAGCGTAGTGTCCAGAGCATGGAGGCGCTACCAGGAGACAGGCCAGTACATCAGGAGACGTGGAGGAGGCCGTAGGAGGGCAACAACCCAGCAGCAGGAAAGCTACCTCCGCCTTTGTGCAAGGAGGAGCAGGAGGAGTACTGCCAGAGCCCTGCAAAATGGCCTCCAGCAGGCCACAAATGTGCATGTGTCTGCTCAAATGGTCAGAAACAGACTCCATGAGGGTGGTATGAGTGCCCGGCGTCCACAGGTGGGGGTTGTGTTTACACCCCGACACCGTGCAGGGCGTTTGGCATTTAACAGAGAACACCAAGATTGGTAAATTCGCCACTGGCGCCCTGTGCTCTTCACAGATGAAAGCAGGTTCACACTGAGCACATGTGACAGACGTGACAGTCTGGAGATGCCGTGGAGAACGTTCTGCTGCCTGCAACATCCTCCAGCATGACCGGTTTGGCGGTGGGTCAGTCATGGTGTGGGGTGGCATTTCTTTGGGGGGCCGCACAGCCCTCCATGTGCTCGCCAGAGGTAGCCTGACTGCCAGTAGGTACCGAGATGAGATCCTCAGACCCCTTGTGAGACCATATGCTGGTGCGGTTGGCCCTGGGTTCCTCCTAATGCAAGACAATGCTAGATCTCATGTGGCTGGAGTGTGTCAGCAGTTCCTGCAAGAGGAAGGCATTGGTGCTATGGACTGGCCCGCCCGTTCCCCAGACCTGAATCCAATTGAGCACATCTGGGACATCATGCCTCGCTCCATCCACCAATCCAAGTCCATTTGCCACGTTGCACCACAGACTGTCCAGGAGTTGTAGGGAGGTCATACAGGCACGTGGAGGCCACACACACTACTGAGCCTCATTTTGACTTGTTTTAAGGACATGACATCAAAGTTGGATCAGCCTGTAGTGTGGTTTTCCACTTTAATTTTGAGTGACTCCAAATCCAGACCTCCATGGGTTGATAAATTTGATTTCCATTGATCATTTTTGTGTGATTTTGTTGTCAGCACATTCAACTATGTAAAGAAAAAAGTATTTAATAAGAATATTTCATTCATTCAGATCTAGGATGTGTTATTTTTCGTGTTCCCTTTATTTTTTTGAGCAGTGTATATATAATTTTTATGGAAACACAGACTGGGTCTCAACTTACAAGTGAGAGTGAGAATAGTAGAATACACCAGATGCCATTTAGAAATGTGTTTGTGCATTAGCTTTTCTTTTGTTATTCCAGTCACTGACAGTAGTTAGCCATGTCAGCTAAGAATTTTTTGATTGGTAGTTAGTCTAGCCAGCTAAATAAACATAGAGTAATCATGGCCGAATACCGACCAGACACTTCAAGAGGGCTGTGACCTCCAGAGGACACCCATTGAATTTCAGAGTCATTCTCGCTCAGATATCATATTAACATGGCATAAGTCATTACAAAATGTGTAGAATTGCAGGATTTTATTTTTAAACTTCAAAATCATCTCTCCATGACCCATGACAAAATGTGTAGAATTGGAGGAAAATAGCTGTAAAACAAAAAATGTTCTCTCCACCCTCAAGAGGGGGGGCACTAAAATGTTTTGTCTCGAGGTGCGGTCCCCCCCCAACCAAATCTCGGTTAGGGACCCCAAAAGGGACACTACACCTTTACAGCTGAAAATGGACTTGGATGCTTTTGTGTGCTGTGTTTGAAATCCTTTGTAAAGAGTATGGGCATACTGGAAGTGTGTTTGTGTATATGCTTGTGTTTGTGCATGACAGTACACTTCCCAAGATCATATACAGTGCCTTGCGAAAGTAATAATATAATAATAATAATAATATATGCCATTTAGCAGACGCTTTTATCCAAAGCGACTTACAGTCATGTGTGCATACACCTTTTGCCACATTTCAGGCTTCAAACATAAAGATATAAAACTGTATTTTTATGTGAAGAATCAACAACAAGTGGGACACAATCATGAAGTGGAACGACATTTATTGGATATTTCAAACTTTTTTAACAAATCAAAAAATGAAAAATTGGGCGTGCAAAATTATTCAGCCTCTTTACTTTCAGTGCAGCAAACTCTCTCCAGAAGTTCAGTGAGGATCTCTGAATGATCCAATGTTGACCTAAATGACTAATGATGATAAATACAATCCACCTGTGTGTAATCAAGTCTCCGTATAAATGCACCTGCACTGTGATAATCTCAGAGGTCCGTTAAAAGCGCAGAGAGCATCATGAAGAACAAGGAACACACCAGGCAGGTCCGAGATACTGTTGTGAAGAAGTTTAAAGCCGGATTTGGATACAAAAAGATTTCCCAAGCTTTAACCTGTTAAGTCGACCCTCTACTTTTTCGAACATTCTGTTAAAAATCGCGCAACATTTCAGCGCCCTGCTACTCAGGCCAGGAATATAGTATATGCATATGATTAGTATGTGTGGATAGAAAACACTCAGACGTTTCTAAAATCACGGCTGTGACTATAACAGAACGTGCGTTTCATCGAAAAGTGCAGGAAAATCTGATGACTGAAAATGGAAATAAATATCCTTGCGCTACTTCCAGGAATTGTTCAAAGTGAACCGAATTAAATGAGGCCGAGGTTGCAGTGCCTACAGCTTCCACACGTTGTCTAGAGTCTTGTCATTTGATTCAGCTTTGATTCTTGGTCTAACCGAATCAAAGGAATCGATTCCCTCCGGTCTCCGACCGGATGTTTTGGTCGAGCTCTCTCCAGACATTTTTTCGAGACGGACACCTATAGAATTGACATCGCCTCCTGATGAATTTTATCGCTTATTAACGTGTACTAATACCTAAAGTTGCATTACAAAAGTATTTCGAAGTGTTTTGTGAAAGTTTATCGTTGACTTTTTGAATAAAAAAAAATGACGTTACGTTATGAAACGCTATTTTTTTCCGTTTATCACACAGTCTTCATAGATCGATATCTAGGCTATATATGGACCGATTTAATCGAAAAAAAAGACCCAATAGTGATTATGGGACATCTAGGAGTGCCAACAAAGAAGATGGTCAAAGGTAATGAATGTTTTATATTTTATTTGTGCAGTTTGTGTAGCGACGGCTATGCTAATTATTTTGTTTACGTCCCCTGCGGGTCTTTTGGGGTGTTACATGCTATCAGATAATAGCTTCTCATGCTTTCGCCGAAAAGCATTTTAAAAATCTGACTTGTTGGCTGGATTCACAACGAGTGTAGCTTTAATTCAATACCCTGCATGTGTATTTTAATGAAGGTTTGAGTTTTAACTAATACTATTAGCATTTAGCGTAGCGCATTTGCATTTCCAGAGCTCTAGATGGGACGCCTGCGTGCCAGGTAGGAGCAAGAGGTTAAACATCCCAAGGAGCACTATGCAAGCGATAATATTGAAATGGAATGAGTATCAGACCACTGCAAATCTACCAAGACCTGGCCGTCCCTCTAAACTTTCAGCTTATACAAGGAGAAGACTGATCAGAGATGCAGCCAAGAGGCCCATGATCACTCTGGATGAACTGCAGAGATCTACAGCTGAGGTAGGAGACTCTGTCCATAGGACAACAATTAGTCGTATATTTCACAAATCTGGCCTTTATGGAAGTGGCAAGAAGAAAGCCATTTCTTAAAGATATCCATAAAAAGTGTCGTTTAAAGTTTGCCACAAGCCACCTGGGAGACACACCAAACATGTGGAAGAAGGTGCTCTGGTCAGATGGAACCAAAATTGAACTTTTTGGCAACAATGCAAAACGTTATGTTTGGCGTAAAAGCAACACAGCTCATCACCCTGAACACACCATCCCCACTGTCAAACATGGTGGTGGCAGCTTCATGGTTTGGGCCTGCTTTTCTTCAGCAGGGACAGGGAAGATGGTTAAAATCGATGGGAAGATGGATGGAGCCAAATACAGGACCATTCTGGAAGAAAACCTGATGGAGTCTGCAAAAGACCTGAGACTGGGACGGAGATTTGTCTTCCAACAAGACAATGATCCAAAACATAAAGCAAAGTCTACAATGGAATGGTTCAAAAATAAACATATCCAGGTGTTAGAATGGCCAAGTCAAAGTCCAGACCTGAATCCAATCGAGAATCTGTGGAAAGAACTGAAAACTGCTGTTCACAAATGCTCTCCATCCAACCTCACTGAGCTCGAGCTGTTTTGCAAGGAGGAATGGGAAAAAAGTTCAGTCTCTCGATGTGCAAAACTGAGAGAGACATACCCCAAGCGACTTACAGCTGTAATCGCAGCAAAAGGTGGCGCCACAAAGTATTAACTTAAGGGGGCTAAATAATTTAGCACGCCCAATTCTTCAGTTTTTGAGTTAAAACCTCTTAAGGTTAGTATGTGTGGATAGAAAACACTCTCACGTTTCTAAAACTGGTTAAATCACGGCTGTGACTATAACAGAGCGTGTGTTTCATCGAAAAGTGCAAGAAAAACTGATCACCGAAAACTGGGAAAAATATCCATGCGCCACTTGCATGTACTGTCTATGGGAAACCAAATTACATGGGGCTGAGATTGCAAGTCCTACAGCTTCCACACGATGTCGCCAGTCTTGTCAATTGCCTGGGCTTTGTTTCTTGGTCAAACGAGTAAGAGAGAGCCCATTCCTTCCGGTCTCCGACAGGATGTTTTGGAGGAGAAATTTTCGACCATGATTTCAAGACGTGGAGCTATTGAATACACATCGCCCCGTGATCAATTTGATAGATTATTAACGTTTACTAATACCTAAAGTTGGATTACAAAAGTATTTCGAAGTGTTTTGTGAATGTTTATTGTCGACTTTTTTAATTTGAAAAAATAACGTTGTGTTTTAAAACAGTGTTTTTTCCTGGATCACACACTTTTCATAGATCGATATTTAGGGTATATATGGACCGATTTAATCGAAAAAAAATACCCAATAGTGATGTTTATGGGACATCTAGGAGTGCCAACAAAGAAGCTCGTCAAAGGTAATGAATGTTTTATATTTTATTTCTGCGTTTTGTGTAGCGCCGGCTATGCTAATTATTTTGTTTACGTCCCCTTCAGGTATTTCGGGGTGTTGCATGCTATCAGATAATAGCTTCTCATGCTTTTGCCGAAAAGCATTTTAAAAATCTGACTTGTTGGCTGGATTCACAACGAGTGTAGCTTTAATTCAGTACCCTGCATGTGTGTTTTAATGAACGTTTGAGTTTTAACGAGTGCTATTATCATTTAGCGTAGCGCATTTGCATTTCCAGATGGCTAGATGGGGCGCCTGCGTGTCGGGTGGGCTTAAGAGGTTTGACAAAAGTTTGAAATATCCAATAAATGTCGTTCCACTTCATGATTGTGTCCCACTTGTTGCTGATTCTTCACAAAAAAATACAGTTTTATATCTTTATGTTTGAAGCCTGAAATGTGGCAAAAGGTCGCAAAGTTCAAGGGGGCCGAATACTTTCGCAAGGCACTGTAGGTTTGCATCATATTATAGCCTAGGGAATGGCTGTCACAGCAACTGTATGGGCTTTCACTCCCAACGCAATGTGACACATTACTGTCCAATCAGCAACACTGTCACAACATCACTGTGCTGCTTTACTTACTGACAAAAGTTTTCTTTCTACTCAACCATCACATAAACTAAACGAGGAGAGGAGACAGAAATAGATTAGGTTGAAGGCAGGTAATTTCATAGTTGCTTGAGTAAACTCTTCGGTATTGTATTAGAGGACAGTGATTTATTGGATGTGCTGTAAGTGCTAGAACGCATCATGTCTGGGCTAGTTAAAGCCAATGGAGGAGGGTGACAGAATAAGGACACTGTGTATCCTTTCCTCTCAAGTCCTGTCAGGCCGTCAACTCACTCGGAGAGAAGTGAAACCGATACATGTCTGCAGTCGATGTGAAAAAAAAAACAAGGTAGAGGGGGAAATACTCAGATTGCTTGGCTTCACAGCTCGGAGATATTGGAGTCTCCCACACAAGGAATGACAGGCATTTAGAAGGACCTGCTGCTGGCCCTGCAGGATGGTCTTTCATGGGTGAAAACAATCAATCAATCTGATTTCTACTCTAACTCCAACTTTTTCCTTTCATCTTTTCTCTCGTCTTTTCTAGGTAAGGTGCCATTTGGTCTCCATCAATTGTCTTCATCAGTACAAAGAGTAATGATAGTATCAAGGTTTCACATTTTCTTTAGGAATCATATCTTGTTCATGAAAGGATAAATAAAAGGGAATCAGAAAGGACACCGTGCTTGACCTGACAATGACACTGAGCGTGCTGTGGAGTAAAGTGTGGCATGGATCTACCGTACAGTGTGTGTGGATTTCCGTGATAAATTACCTGCATCCTGGTTCCTGGGGTGGGTGGGCCGAGCCTCAGGAGGTGTCCACCTCCGCAGGTGGAATAGGAGAGAATGGAGAGAGATGGAAAGAAAAAAAAGGAGTAAGGAGGAGATATGCCATCTGCTCCACCATGTCACCTTGCTACCCTCCACCTTCTGCTGTGTCTAAAGGAGGGGCTGTGGTGACCTTCTTGCCCTTCCTCAAGCTGTCTTCAACCCCCATTCTCTACCCTCCCTCTCTCAGCCCACTGTCTGGTCTGGCAGCCACGGCCCTCCAAATGTCCTGATAGGCCCACCACCTTCTGGAGATTGTAATTAGGCAGAGATGCACATTTTGTCGCTCTTTGAATAGAGGGCCAATCGTTTAACCCCTCCCAAACCCCCCTGTTGACCTGCTGTATTTTTAGACATCACCTCATTTCACGCCATGGTAAACACCTTCGCCTGGAACCTTGGGGGCAAGACCACAAATTCGACAAGGTGGATTTTTTAAATAATGGAGTCTCTGATTCAGAGCAATTTTAGAGTTGATTCATGTGAAAATTGAGCCGTTAGCATGTCGGACCAGCAGGGCATTTACTCAGGTGCATTTAGGCTACACAACTGTGTCTGTGTGAGTAAGTGCATAATGTCTATCAGAGCAGGTGAGTGTCTGAATCAGTATTGCTCTGGTAGTTTCTCTCAGGCCAAAAATGCCCATGTGTTCTATGAGTAGTAGGCTTCCTGACATACAGTATGTGGCTCCTGCATCAGGGTCAACCTCTTTCCACAGGTCATTCTTCCATCAGGTATGATTTGCTGAGATTCTCTTTGGACCCTTTATGTCTGTTCTGCCTGTGTTCCCCTGACCTGACAACTCAACCAGTTCGACCCCCTAAGCAGACAAGACACACTAAGATAAAAACAATCTAACAACCAATTGTAAATAGTGTAACACTAAGTGAAAATAAACAGCCATCAGTTTAGTTTAAGTTAACGTCAAATGTGATGGTGATAATTAGGCAAGAAAAGACAGTTAACAGCATGAAGAAAAGGCTGCGCACAATTTGTAATGTGTGATGATGGCACCTGATTAACCCCTTTAAGTTCCAAGACTTGAATCACAAAATGAATCTCTGGGGATCTTTAATTGTCAATCTAGTCCTGTCCTAATTCATCTAGCTACATTTTTTTTAACACACATCTCAATCAATACATGAGAGCTCATCAAGATTTTTATTTTACCTTTATTTAACCAGGCAAGTCAGTTAAGAACATATTCTTATTTTCAATGACGGCCTGGGAACAGTGGGTTAACTGCCTGTTCAGGGGCAGAACGACAGATTTGTACCTTGTCAGCTCGGGGGTTTGAACTCGCAACCTTCCAGTTACTAGTCCAACGCTCTAACCACTAGGCTACGCTGCTGATGATGAGCATCTCATTGGTTCGTGCCCAACACTATTCTTCACACTCAAGCTGCATCTTGATTTGACAAATTTCAGTCTGGAGAATGTTATTGTGACGATCATTATTCAAGGACTTTGAAAACGCAGTGGTCAGACTTACTGTCCAAAGTAAATATCAAAGCAATCAGAGAGACGGAGACAAACAGGCCTGATTAGTCTGCCTAGTCCTCTCTTCCTCTCTTCCTCTTTCCCCCTCTCACTCTCTCTCCTTTCCCTCTTGTCTCTCCTCATCTCATATCACATTTGCTCAATTGCATAGGGCTTGCTCATGCTTTCTTCCGAACCATAGTGTCATTTTGCAGTTGTGAAAACCCATGACGGGCTTTTGAAATGAGTGGTTAGGACGTTCTCCCCACCCCACTACTCCCTACGGTGCTCTCTGCAAACAACAGGACATATAATCATGTGTGCGATTAACTATAATAAATGGCATCTTTAAATTGGCTACACTTGTTACCTTCCAATTCCCTCTTATCTACACTCAAAACACCGCTCTCACAAAATAACCATGGAGATGTTGAAGCAAAGACGATTGCATGAGATTATGAGAATTAAGTGATCAGGGAAGCAATAAGACATTGAATCAAACCAGAATCAGCACATTTACTCATGGCATTTACTTTGACAGGGACAGTGCACATTCATCAACATTTCAGTGTTCACATTCATCTAAATCTGCTGGAGTTAAAACAGAAGAGCAAACTGTCATCCGTAACTCAAGCAAGGAATCATGCCAACAATACCAATAGAAGTGTTAGCCCGCTCACTAATTTGCTGTAATATCAGGATGTGGTCTGGATGATAACCTTGCGGCCTGAGTGAGGTAAAGCTCCTGAAGAGATATTGACAACAGTATGACCCGTCACGCTGAGACGGATGACCAACTGCTATGATGTTACTTGGAAGAGGAAATCGAGTTTCCTCCCACCTCACATCACCTCTCACTATTATGAACGTCATAGGTTTATGGCGGCGCCGCAAAATTCACGTTGCCTCATAGCTTACAGAAGGGGGTTGGAGAATGTAAAGGTTGTGGTGCTAGATCTTGGTGTGAAATCTATCATTGATCTCCAACCCTAAGTGTCCTGTACATTGTAACATTATAATGATCCATGGCCTTGTACCCTCCAGCTAATATAAGTGATATTTTACATTTTAAAAAATTAATAAATTATAATTTCTTGGTAGGGCCCACGCGTTTCGAGTTACAGAAAGCCAGAAATGAGTTGTTCCACAGGGGGCTGAGGAGGTGATAGGGACATTTGTTTTATTCTCCCACTGTCACACCCTGATCTCTTTCACCTGTCTTGTGCTTGTCTTCACCCCCCACCAGGTGTTTCCCATTTGTCCCCATTATCTCCTGTGTATTTTTACCTGCGTTTTCTGTTTGTCTGTGCCAGTTCATCTTGTCTTGTCAGGTCGTTCCAACGTTTTTCCAGTTTTTCCCTTTTCTCAAGTTTTGTTTTCTAGTCTTCCCGGATTCTGACCATTCTGCCTGCCCTGACCCTGTGCCTGCCTGCCGTTCAGTCCCAGATTGACTCTGCCTTGGATTTCTGACCTCTGCTTGCCCTTGACCTGCCATTTGCCTGCCACCTGTTTCATAATAAATATCTCAGATTCTAACTGTCCGCCTCCTGTGTCTGCATCTGGGTCTTATCCTGAGTCGTGACACCCACTCGTTTCTTGCTTCTCTCCTCCTTTTCTCTCTTCCACTCCTCTCCAGCTTGGAGGAGAACAAAAAGATCTCATCTGTGGTAGTGTATAAATAACAGTTACCGTGACGACGGAAAACTAGTGTAACACACCATCTGGCTCTCCACCGATGTGTGCTGCTTCAGACGCAGCAAAGGAGGAGGATCACTGGATGGAATCACTCAAGATGGTTTTGTCGCTTCTGCTCCTCAAACTCAAGAGGGGTGCCGTGTATGAGCCAAAGTAAATCTATAGCAAGGAGTTTTCGTTCTAATGAGGGGGGTTCTACTAAATTACAGTAACATATTTGTTACTGCAATTGTTTAAAAATGGTCATACTGTGGATCATTTAGCTCTTTGAGTTGGAATTTTAGGACGCCTGTAGGTATTCCCCAATATTTATATTTTGTATGATTCGATGAAACATTCAATTTGGCCTTATTGCTATTAGCCCCTAGAAAAACATTGAATAACAGATTCATACATGTAAAAACATATACTCAGAAAATAAATCAAAAGGAAGTACTGTATGTTTTGAAGTGTCTGTCCTATATCTGAGAGTGGGCGTCGTATAGCAAAACAACCAAAAAGTATGTGAGAGTCTCAGCTTTCGATGGTGGGGTCTGAAATACACCTCTGTAGCTCTGCTTACATTCCACTGCAGATTCAGAAGGCCGATATTGTCGGATTCAGTGGATTGAGACTCAGTCCATGCAAAAAAACATCTCTATCTTAAGCAGACGGATTTTGATGGGGATTCTTTTATTGTAATTTGATGTCCATGCAGGTGCGGACATCGACTCTATGGGGTACTACTATAAAGTGAGCACTATTTATACTTTAGAAATACTTCATAAATGTTTTGAGTGAAAAGTGTAATTTCTGCCATAAAGACGGGCATGCCATTGGTAAACATTCCTGCAGTACCTGGTAAAAGAAGAAGCAGAGAACACAGGATGTTTAAGGAAATATGTATACATGTGTGAATAACTAGCTTACTAACATTTACTAATGTGTGAGTAATGATGAATAAACTTTAGCTAAACAAATGCCCTATGAATAGTGTATTACGGACCATTTAAAAAAAAAGTATTACCCAATCTTTATACTGTTTCTGTGTCACTTAGGCTTAGATACTGTCACGAAAATGAACTACCTACTCCCTGAATTTTCCTTAGTGTTGATATCACGTGTTAGGGAAGACCCAGACGCAGACAGTGTCGAAGTAACACAAGTGTATTACTATAACAGGGGGCAGGCAAAATGACAAGTCAAGGGCAGGCAGAGGTCGGTAATCCAAATCAGAGTCCAATAGGTACAGAACGGCAGGCAGTCTCAGGGTCAGGGCAGGCAGAATGGTCAAAACTGTGAAAACAGGAACTATAAACAGACAGGAGCAAGGGGAAAACTGCTGGTAGGCTTGACGAACAAAACAAACTGACAACAGACAAACAGAGAACACAGGTATAAATGCACTAGGGATATATACACTAGGGCGAAACCTGTAGGGGGGTGGAGACAAGAACAAAGAATGGTGAAGCAGATCAGGATGTGACAGTTGAGGTCTTTTCTGCCTGGATCTCCTCCTCTGTCTCCTCTTTCATTTCTCCCATATCCCACTCGGATTGATTTTCATCATTCGCATGAATCCCAATCGATTCTTCTTGCCCTAGCAAGTACCATTACTGATAATTTATCATCTACGGCTGTGAGAAAATAAATATTAATCAATGTAAGCTTTGCAACTAGCAAACTTGTTCTTCTTCAAAGCCAAACAAAATGAGAATTTGGCTGTGTTCAGGTCTCATTATTAAGATGAGCATGGGAACAGACGTTATACAGAGCTATTGATCACAGCGTGAAGACAGGCCTACACAGATAATACCTCCATGGAATAAAAATTATCTGTATCCAGCAGAGAAAAATACTTCCTTTCACTTGCTCTTTTGTTCTGTTCCTTTGATTCTCAGGGGCAGTCCAGACTCCATAACTTGTCAGGAAGGCAAAATGTAAAACCACAATGGTGACCATATAATCAATGGTTTTCAGGAATGTTTTAATTAATACATTTTGCCCAAATGTTTTGTTGGTTAGTTTAATAATTAATTTGAGATTCAGCAAAAACAATTTAACTCACAAGGTTAGTAGTTCAATGTTTCCCGTTATATTATTATCCTGATCACAATATTCCAGCAAATAATTAGTCTGATTTCACTTTGCTTCTCAATCCCTGTAGGACCAAAGCGCAGCTCTAATCCAAGCAGACACGGAGACTGACAGAAGAGAGAACACGTGATCGAGAGGGATAGAAAGCAGTTTGTGAGCCTGAAAATACATGATCTAAGTGATTGATAGGTGGTATTCAGCAGTCATAAAAGTATACCTTACTAATTTGAGTGCCTCAACAGCACTAGCTTCCTTCCTCCTCTTGGTACATTGACATCAATACAAAACCTAGAAGGTTATTGGTCCCTAGACTTACACAGTAATTGTGACAACTTCCAGAGGATGTCCTCCAACCTACCTGCTGTAGCTCAGTTGGTAGAGCATGGCGCTTGTAACGCCAGGGTAGTGGGTTCGATTCCCGGGACCACCCATACGTAGAATGTATGCACACATGACTGTAAGTCGCTTTGGATAAAAGCGTCTGCTAAATGGCATATATTATTATTATTATATTATCAGAGCTCTTGCAGCATGCACTGACATGTTGTCCACCCAATCAAAGGATCAGAGAATGAATCTACAGTAGTACTGAAAGCATAATCTACAGCTACCTAGCACTATAGTGCAAAAATGTGGTGAGTAGTTGACTCAGAGTGAGAGAAAGACAATAGTTGAACAGTTTTCAACAAATTAATTTCTTCAAAAATGAAGGAAAAGAAAGAGCGAGAAAGAGAGAGAGGGAGAGATTGTCTTTTTTTCTCAGTTTCACTTACTTAGTTTAGCCTACTCAAACACCCATCAAACAGAGGGATGCTATGTTAGCTAGCTGGCTATGACTATTCAACACAACACTGGAACTCTTCCAAGTCAAGGTCAGCTTTTGGTTGTATGCTCACTGACTATGCACAGTAAAGTTACCGCATGACTGTAGTGGGTTTACTAACACATTAGTTCTATTAGCTATGTTGACTAGGACGTTACTTTAGCTAATATAGGGACCACGATATAGGCTGTGTGTAGCGGTTATAATATGGTTTGGCTTGGAAAGCCATATTCACCTGGTCACATACAGCTGATGTGTCGTGCATTGAAGTCCACAAACAAAGGGAAAAGGTGAGAGGAGGAAAGTGCAAAGAGGCGAGAAGGAATACAGGGTGGCACCTATGACATCAAATCCTGACTCTGCCATCAGCATGACGCAATAGGAACCGCGATTCATTGGACCGAGCAATGTTTTTACACTCCTCAATTGTCCAGTGTTGGTGAGCCCATGCCAACTGGAGCCACTTCTTCTTGTTTTAAGCTGAGAAGGAGTGTCCCATCCGTGACAGGATCAACGAGTTGTGCGTTTATCCACGGTTCTTGCCATTATCCTTCAACCAAGAGGGCGTTTCTGAGATACTGGATCCGGTGTGCACCGACGATCATACCACACTCAAAGTCGCTTAGGTCCCTCATTTTTGCCCATTCTAACGTTCAATCAAACAGTAACTAAATGCCTCGATGCCTATCTGCCTGCTTTACATAGCAAGCCACCGCCATGTGATTCACTTTCTGTAGGAGTGATACATTTCCATGAACGGGGTAGTGTACCAAATAAACTGTCCAGTGAGTGTATTTTATTTTATTGTATTTTTTTTTAATCAAGGGTGCCAATAAATTTGGACCTGAAAGTGAAGCAAATATATATTTTTGGGGACCTATACTCTAGCAATTTGGATTTGAAATATAATGTTTTACATTTATGTTTCATATTAGCTTAACAGTAGAGAATGTCATCTTTTATTTGAGGGTATTATCATACATATCTGTTTTACCATTTAGAAAACATTTGATGTAATTCACTTGAATAATATTTGTCTAAAGTTTTAGTAGTCAGAATTTTAGTATTAGTCCCATATTTCTTACAAAAAATGACTACATCAAGCTTGTGACTTACAAAAGAATCCTGTGCTGGTCAAACACACGTGTGATCAAATCACATGCAAAAAAATATAAATGTTGTTGTTGAAAGGCTGTTGAAATGTTCACATGAGTCAGACACATGTTGTCTTTGGACACGTGTGAAGATTCACATGTTAATAATTTGTGTTTTCCCTTGTAAAAAAAACACACATTACATTTTTTTCACACCTTTATTTTTCACCACTTCTAGTTAGATCTGGTCTCCTATCCAGGGAGTGACCAGGAGTGACCCTGCTTATGTTCATAATACAGCCAGCAGTGGGATTCAGGGTGCTAGGTTGCTGGAATGAATGTGCCAAAACATGCAAATAGAAAAAGGCAGCAAAAGCAAGGACCATGGAAACATAACCAAAGATAGGGAACGAGGGAGGAATTTCAATTGTTTTCCTTGCAATATTTTTAATTGTAGCTTTATTTAAACTAAGCAAGTCAGTTAAGAACAAATTCTTATTTACAATGACAGCCTAGGAATAGTGGGTTAACTGCTTTGTTCAGGGGCAGAGCGACAGATTTTTGCTTTGTCAGCTTGGTGATTCAATCTAGCAACCATTCAGTTATTGGACCAACGCTCTAACCACTAGGCTACCTGCTATCAATACTTTTGTCACGCCCTGGCCATAGAGAGGCTTTTATTATCTATTTTGGTTAGGCCAGGGTGTGACTAGGGTGGGCATTCTATGTTCATTTTCTATGTTTTGTATTTCTTTGTTGTTTGGCCGTGTGGTTCTCAATCAGAGGCAGCTGTCTATCATTGTCTCTGATTGAGAACCATACTTAGGTAGCTTTTTCCCACATGGGTTTTGTGGGTAGTTACATTTACATTTACATTTAAGTCATTTAGCAGACACTCTTATCCAGAGCGACTTTTGGTGCATTCACCTTATGACATCCAGTGGAAGAGTCACTTTACAATAGTGCATCTAAATCTAAATCCTCCCTGAACTGTTTCATCTCTTCTTTTAGTTTCTGGACAGTGTCCTCCTCTTGAAGCTTGTTCTCTCTGAGTTATATAACCTCTGCTTCGACTCGAGAGAGGGTGTTGTGGAAACATTGCATAGCAGGTGTTCTTATTACATTTACATTTAAGTCATTTAGCAGACGCTCTTATCCAGAGCGACTTACAAATTGGTGCATTCACCTTATGACATCCAGTGGAACAGCCACTTTACAATAGTGCATCTAAATCTTTTAAGGGGAGGGGGTGTGAGAAGGATTACTTTATCCTATCCTAGGTATTCCTTAAAGAGGTGGGGTTTCAGGTGTCTCCGGAAGGTGGTGATTGACTCCGCTGTCCTGGCGTCGTGGGGAGTTTGTTCCACCATTGGGGGCCAGAGCAGCGAACAGTTTTGACTGGGCTGAGCGGGAACTGTACTTCCTCAGTGGTAGGGAGGCGAGCAGGCCAGAGGTGGATGAACGCAGTGCCCTTGTTTGGGTGTAGGGCCTGATCAGAGCCTGAGGTACTGAGGTGCCGTTCCCCTCACAACTCCGTAGGCAAGCACCATGGTCTTGTAGCGGATGCGAGCTTCAACTGGAAGCCAGTGGAGAGAGCGGAGGAGCGGGGTGACGTGAGAGAACCGTGGGAAGGTTGAACACCAGACGGGCTGCGGCGTTCTGGATGAGTTGTAGGGGTTTAATGGCACAGGCAGGGAGCCCAGCCAACAGCGAGTTGCAGTAATCCAGACGGGAGATGACAAGTGCCTGGATTAGGACCTGCGCCGCTTCCTGTGTGAGGCAGGGTCGTACTTGCGGATGTTGTAGAGCATGAACCTAACGGGCCAATGTTAGTTGAGAACGACAGGGTGTTGTCCAGGATCACGCCAAGGTTCTTAGCGCTCTGGGAGGAGGACACAATGGAGTTGTCAACCGTGATGGCGAGATCATGGAACGGGCAGTCCTTCCCCGGGAGGAAGAGCAGCTCCGTCTTGCCGAGGTTCAGCTTGAGGTGGTGATCCGTCATCCACACTGATATGTCTGCCAGACATGCAGAGATGCGATTCGCCACCTGGTCATCAGAAGGGGGAAAGGAGAAGATTAATTGTGTGTCGTCTGCATAGCAATGATAGGAGAGACCATGTGAGGATATGACAGAGCCAAGTGACTTGGTGTATAGCGAGAATAGGAGAGGGCCTAGAACAGAGCCCTGGGTGACACCAGTGGTGAGAGCGCGTGGTGAGGAGACAGATTCTCGCCACGCCACCTGGTAGGAGCGACCTGTCAGGTAGGACGCAATCCAAGCGTGGGCCGCGCCGGAGATGCCCAACTCGGAGAGGGTGGAGAGGAGGATCTGATGGTTCACAGTATCGAAGGCAGCCGATAGGTCTAGAAGGATGAGAGCAGAGGAGAGAGAGTTAGCTTTAGCAGTGCGGAGCGCCTCCGTGATACAGAGAAGAGCAGTCTCAGTTGAATGACTAGTCTTGAAACCTGACTGATTTGGATCAAGAAGGTCAGAAAGAGGTTAGAGCACAGGGTAGGGCAGTGTGAGCAGAACCAGCGGTGTCGTTTGACTTAGCAAACGAGGATCGGATGTCGTCGACCTTCTTTTCAAAATGGTTGACGAAGTCATCTGCAGAGAGGGAGGAGGGGGAGGATTCAGGAGGGAGGAGAAGGTGGCAAAGAGCTTCCTAGGGTTAGAGGCAGATGCTTGGAATTTAGAGTGGTAGAAAGTGGCTTTAGCAGCAGAGACAGAGGAGGAAAATGTAGAGAGGAGGGAGTGAAAGAATGCCAGGTCCGCAGGGAGGCGAGTTTTCCTGCATTTCCGCTCGGCTGCCCGGAGCACTGTTCTGTGAGCTCGCAATGAGTCGTCGAGCCACGGAGCGGGAGGGAGGGCCGAGCCGGCCTGGAGGATAGGGGACATAGAGAGTCAAAGGATGCAGAAAGGGAGGAGAGGAGGGTTGAGGAGGCAGAATCAGGAGATAGGTTGGAGAAGGTTTGAGCAGAGGGAAGAGATGATAGGATGGAAGAGGAGAGAGTAGCGGGGGAGAGAGAGCGAAGGTTGGGACGGCGCGATACCATCCGAGTAGGGGCAGTGTGGGAAGTGTTGGATGAGAGCGAGAGGGAAAAGGATACAAGGTAGTGGTCGGAGACTTGGAGGGAGTTGCAATGAGGTTAGTGGAAGAACAGCATCTAGTAAAGATGAGGTTGAGCGTATTGCCTGCCTTGTGAGTAGGGGGGAAGGTGAGAGGGTGAGGTCAAAAGAGGAGAGGAGTGGAAAGAAGGAGGCAGAGGGGAATGAGTCAAAGGTAGACGTGGGGAGGTTAAAGTCGCCCAGAACTGTGAGAGGTGAGCCGTCCTCAGGAAAGGAGCTTATCAAGGCATCAAGCCCATTGATGAACTCTCCGAGGGACCTGGAGGGCGATAAATGATATGGATGTTAAGCTTGAAAGGGCTGGTAACTGTGACAGCGAAATTCAAAGGAGGCGATAGACAGATGGGTAAGGGGAGAAAGAGAGAATGACCACTTGGGAGAGATGAGGATCCCGGTGCCACCACCCCGCTGACCAGAAGCTCTTATGCAGAACACGTGGGCGGAGTAAAACAAGCTTATATGTTGAGTTCTGATGGGGTATAACAGTTGAACTAGGGTCATGAGGCATCAGTACATCTCATTAATATGTACAGTAAGTCTAAAAATGGATGTAGCAGCTAAGGATCGCCCCTTTAACAGACAGTGACGTTCATACAGAAGAACTATGTCGCCATTTGAACGTGATCCATTAACCTGCCCTCCACTGTTCTGTGAACGTTCTGCAAAATCGGTCCCTCGTCCCACATTTGGGCTTTTAAGATGCCGTCACCCTAAGTCCACTGCAACATGTTAACACCATCTTTTAAAATTTCTTTTTTTTTACATAGGAGAAGAATAACATTATTGCAATTCCAAATTTGAAAGTGAGATTTTCACAGTTGTAGTTTTCTTAAATATGAAACCGCTAATTGTATTTTCACGTGATTGATTTTCACAGTTTTTTTTTATTTGTATGAGTAAACGGCAAATGTGATTTTCACATGTGACTGTTGTTCACTAGAAGATGGAATTCCACACGTGAAAGTGAGAATTTCACGTGAATATTTTTCACATATGAAACTGCATATCCAATGTTTTCATGTGAGTTTTTTTTTTGTCCATGTGAAACCGCACATTTCACGTGTACATGCCATTCACGTGAGGTGAAAACATATTATTCTCCTCACTGTGAAAATGTGTTGTTAACCTGTGAACTCTATACTTACTACACGTGAAAATATGGTTTCACATATGACATTTAAGCTCACCATGTGGAAACAGCTTCAGTAGTTCACATGTGAAACTGCACATTTTAGGTGTTTGTTTGTTTTGTAAGAGTACAAACCTCTTGGGCCTGTTTGCAGTTTGTTTTGGATTATGCTTTGCCCAATAGAACTGAATGGTTAATAATGACTTGTGTCATTTTGGAGTCACCTTTATTGTAAGTAAGAATAGAAGATGTTCCTGAACACTTCTGCTACTACGATGATGGATAAATTAATTGTGAATAATGACAGATCATAAAGTACCTCCCTTGTTATTGGTAATGGTGAAATGTTAGCATGTTTTGTTGTAGTTTCTCACATCTTAATCATTAAATGGCATTATCAGGATGTATTTAGTAGTGTTCAGAAACATGTTATCTACTTACTTAGAAATAAAAATGACTCCAGTCATCATTCAGTTATTGGGCAAAAAAACCCAACCTAAAACACAACCAAAACTGCAAATGCACCCGACGAGTTTGGAGAGCCACAAACTTCACCTAGTCATTGCGTGCAAGGAATATGGGGTTGTCATATTCTTTACAATCATATGCCTGGCAACTACGTTCGCCGCTGTCGTCGACGTGGCTGCTGCCGTCGTGGCCGCTGAGCTATAAGGTTGAGCTTCAGTGGGGCAAGGTAAGTCGTAGTCTGTGTCTGAGAGACGATAAAAGAGAGAGAGAGAGAGAGAGAGAGAGAGTGCGTGTGTGTGGGAGAGTGAAATTAATATTACAATGCACTGTCATAAACTGACAATTCTGTCTATTATTGTAGGCAGTTGCTATTGAAGATCCTTTTTGGCCTCCATATAGAATGGACACAATGGGATTCACATTGATCACCTGTTATCATCACCAACACATCATCCCCCCTTCCATCACCAATATGCATCTTTCTGTATCACTGGATGCATGTCTTAATAATAGTGTAGTAATATTTCATTTCCCTCCATGTATTGACAATAATACTCTGTTACATTCCCAATAAATGAACCGCTCTTAGAGAGTCGCAATGTGAATGTTTCTCCATAAATGTTTACTTTGTCCTGATAGATGATAGATCATGTTAGTGGATAAACAATGATGATGTGTATTCATGGCAGCAATTATGTATTCGTGAGATGGTGTTTTGTGATCCTCCAATGAACCTATTGCAAGTGGCATGATATTAGCCGTGCTGCCATGGTGGGAGGACGTACAACCCGCAATCTCTTTGCTCATCTCATTGACATGCTTTCCCTGATTGACTTGGTTGTAATTAATGGTGGGCAGTAGCCAGTTTTTCCCACTGTCCATAAATAATCCAGACTGAATATCTGTCTGTTTCATTATTGTTTTACTTTACTGATTCCATCAAAACCACTTCCTATATTTCTAATGAATGGTGTTTTGCAAACCATATTTGTCAGAAATTGGACCACCTTCAACCAATCGGTAGACTGCTGCTGGGTGACAATACAGCAGAGCAGAAAAGTCAAACAGCACCATACAGGGGAGAAAATAGGTGAAGAAATGTCATCGGATTGCATTAACAATTTCATATCCTCTGTATTGATGTTCACTTAACAGAGAACTGTGTTTAATCACATTTCACTACACTATCAATTGTGTGAAGTTGATGGGTCTTTATAAATCGTTACATTTATAGAATTGTTGTAACGGTTCTCTTCTATCTCCTCCTCTGACGAAGAGGTGGAACAAGGATCGGACCAAAATGCAGCGTGATGATGATTCATGATATTTTAATGAAGGAAAAAACTATACATGAAGAAACTAGAAAATAATGAAATGTGAAAACCGAAACAGCCCTATCTGGTGCAAACACAAAGACAGGAACAATCACGAACACAATATACTTCGACCAGGGCATGACAATTGTCTATTTCACTAATAGTCCACCGATTATTTAGGATTTGATCATGCCTGCTGAACCAACTTTATGATTTGAGTTATTAATAGTTCCCACTGGGCACAAACTGATTTAATCATAATTTCCACCTCATGTCAACAGAAGAATGTAATGTGAATCAACGTGGAAAACTGTTTGGATTTCCAAAAAGGAATGTATGTCTTTTTAAAAATTTAAATCCAATGACCGGTTAACATTTTTGTTGATTTTACTTTGAATTCCCATTGGTTGACAATTCTAGATGTTGAACTGACGTCTGTGAACTGAGGTCTGTGTCCAGTCGGTTATACTGTATTTGTCAGTGATATATATATATATATATATATATATATATATATATATATATATATATATATATATATATATATATATATATATATATATATATATATATATATATATATATATATATATAAATAAGCTACAACATCTAAATGGATTTGACAGCACTGTCAGTAAGGTTTCCGACAGATATGGTACAATTATAATAATTATTTTTACTACTATTATTATTATTATTATTAATTATATCCCATGGCATTGGTATGCTTACACCATCTCTTCATTTATCTGAGGAAATAATTGCTTCAGTATAAGATTCATAACATCTCTGATCACAGAACAATAAAGATCTCAGCACAATGATAAACGTTCAAACATTTGGTGGCAGCGCTGTGATCCAGTATCCACCTTGTTCTCTTTATCTCTCCTCATTTCATTCAGATTATTTGCCCCCGTTTTGCCCACACTAAGTCACTGAGTGACAAAGCTTTGTGAGTGACAACCAACAGTATAACTTGAAGGTTATTAGCTCTGTGAAGAACTCTTGATGTACACTTTGATGTACAGTATCCTTCTTTGCAGGCGGTGTAAAGACTTGTACTTTTTATTTTTTTACCAAGGGTGCTCTCCTCAAGGTTATTAGCTCTGTGAAGAACTCTTGATGCCACTTTGATGTATCCTTCTTTGCAGGCGGTGTAAAGACTTTTTAATAATTACCAAGGGCGCTCTCCTCCATGCACCATCATGAAATTGGGCATAATTAATGCAGAGGTGTCTGCACTGTATGGGCTTTTCCACTTCAAGTGGGATTAAATATAAACAGATTCACAATTAAAGATGCATTTTGTTTGCAGCCTTCGCCCCTCCTCCAAAGCCTCCTCCTCCCCTGAGTCTCGTTTGTAATTCCGCTGTAGTCCCGCTAGCACAGGTGCAGCCCAGAACCTTGACTTGGACCAGAAACACTCCATCCGCTATGAAGCACAAAGCATTAGAACTTCAAAAAACATGAATCATTCACATCTCCAAAAAAAGACAGCAGCATGTTTGTGTGTATCTGTGTGTGTGTGTGTGCGTGCATGTTCTCTTTGCAGCAAAAATACACAAAATTCATGATAAAGCATTTAATATTCAGTGTGAAATGGAGGCCTGCTTAATGCTGCTTGACCCTGAACTATATAAAGAAACCATTACTTCAGATGCACCTGGAGCCGACTGCAGTCCCATGCACAACTCTAATAACCCAGGTAGCAAAAACACATTCTAAGAATCATCAGAGCATGGTTAGAGTGTGATTGTCCTATGGTTAACTGGCATAACACCTTCCCACAACTTGTGACAGGATAGTTGCTTGGCTTTGGAACAAAGATTGACACGTTGATTGACACGTCACGTCATCAGATTTGATGGCTGCAATCCCATTAACGGGATGATATAACAACAGCCAGTGAAAGTGCAGGGCGCCAAATTCAAAACATCAAAAATCTCATAATTAAAAGTATAGAGTGCAGTGATGTGTCCTAAAAGGAGCATTGGTGGCAAATCTGATGGCCGAATGGTAAAGAACATCTTGCCGCTCGAGAGCACCCTTACCTGCCAATCTATAAATGATCTCTCCGTAATCTAGCATGGGTAGGATGTTCATCTGAATCAGGGTTAGTTTGGCAGCTGGGGTGAGAGAGGAGCGATTATGATACTGGAAACCAAGTCTAGATTTAACTTTAGCCTGCAGCTTTGATATGTGCTGAGAGAAGGACAGTGCACCGTCTAGCCATACTCCCAAGTACTTGTATGAGGTGACTTCCTCAAGCTCTAAACCCTGAGAGGTAGTAATCCCACCTGTGGGGAGAGGGGCATTCTTCTTACCAAACCACATGACCTTTGTTTTGGAGGTGTTCAGAACAAGGTTAAGCTTGTTGGTCACTAGAAAGCTTTGTTGTAGAGCATTTAATGCACGGAACCCGGAACCCGGTAGCGGGCTGAAATTCCACAACATACTTTGATCCTACATAAATAGTCATATTAAACATTCATGGAAATACAAGTGTCTCACATGTATCGAAAGCCTAGAATCTTGCTAATCCAATTGCTTTGTCAGATATAAAAAAGGATTTACTGCGAAATAATACGATGCGATTATCTGAGGATTGATTGACTGTATTTTAACCCAATGACCACTGATCGTCTTGAAATCTAGCTGGGTAGATAGCCAATGAGCTGAGGTAAATGGCAATATGCAATGTTTATGTGTTGGAAAACCAACCCATGTAGTAAACTCCAGAGTAAAGAGAGTCATTCACTATTGAAGTTTTATACCGGAAGGAGCTACGCATATTACGCGCAGCATTGTTTGGTAAACGCGCAGATTCAGCTGTTTATATATCAATCAGTATGGCGACTAAGTCAGGGAAAGCTAAATGTAAGTCTAGATATACAGATGTACACACAATTTTAGAAGAAATTGATCGGAAAAGTGAGATTGTTGTAGGACGATTCATTTAGCGATTCCCAAGTGCAGGAATATTTTTTGAACAGAGGACATGTTTTGGACGGAAGTTACCAGAACATTAAAGGACGAGTTCACCTTATTGGAAGTTCTTCTCACGCTAATGCCCTTGTTTGAAAGTAATAATATAAAGTATTATTTGTGATTTTTTATTTATTTTAGAAGCAATATATAAAAATGTAATGAAATTAAATGTGAGATGCGTGTGTCTGCCGCCCTGCCCCAACCCACATGAAATAGCCTATTTGAGGCTGTTAAGGGGAGGGCAGGCCCACAACAATGGCCAAAGTGAAATGGAGACAGTAGATCTAGCAGGTCTATCATAATATATTCAACCTTATGTTCCCTGTACTCTATATATATATATCTGTTTATTATACCTGTTGATACTCACTTTACAGCAGAAAGAGACTGCTATGGCACCTGGCATCGGCAGCACAATATTGTGTAGGGCTTTGGCAAAGTGGGTGGGGTTATATCCTTCCTGTTTGTCCCTGTCCGGGGGTCTCATCGGCTGGGGCCACAGTGTCTCCTGACCCCTCCTGTCTCAGCCTCCAGTATTTATGCTGCAGTAGTTAATGTGTCGGGGGGCTAGGGTCAGTTTGTTATATCTGGAGTACTTCTTCTGTCTTATCCGGTGTCCTGTGTGAATTTAAGTATGCTCTCTCTAATTCTCTCTTTCTCTCTCTCGGAGGACCTGAGCCCTAGGACCATGCATCAGGACTACCTGGCATGATGACTCCTTGCTGTCCCCAGTCCACCTGGCCTTGCTGCTGTTCCAGTTTCAACTGTTCTGCCTGTGGCTATGGAACCCTAAACTGTTCATATTTACTCTTGAGGTGCTGTCCTGTTGCATCCTCTACAACCACTGTGATTATCATTTGACCCTGCCATGTTCTGTTATAATCTCCACCCGGCACAGCCAGAAGAGGACTGGCCTCCCCTCATAGCCTGGTTCCTCTCTAGGTTTCTTCCTAGGTTTTGGCCTTTCTATGGAGTTTTTCCTAGCCACCGTGCTTCTACACCTGCATTGCTTGCTGTTTGAGGTTTTAGGCTGGGTTTCTGTACAGCACTTTGGGATATTAGCTGATGTATGAAGGGTTATATAAATACATTTGATTTGATAGAGGACTGAGGGTCTTCCAAATATTGAAAGTGTGTAAATAGTTACCCATGTTATTTTGTAAATGTATATATTTTTTTCTTGTGTGTGTGTTAGAAAACCATTTTGGCATTTTGTATATAGTTATTTGTTTCAAAATGTGTACCTTCACCAATTTGGCCACTTGGGTACATTTGGGCTACTTGTGTGGGACACCTGGGTGACTTCATGATAAATGTCATGTTGGACACTCATTTTGGAAGTTATCATTCTGAAACTTTGCACAAGTACTGTTGCCCTCTATGTTTTTCAATGAAATTGTCCCCATCATCCTATCTGAATGTTTGTTTATCTTGTTCATTTTAAAGATGATGATACAACAATAAAAATAAAAAATGTATGTTTTTTTCATTGTATTATCTAAACCACATCTATTGTGTTATATTCTCCTACATTCAATTCACATTTACACAAACTTCAGAGTGTTTTCTTTCAAATGGTACCAAGAATATGCATATCCTTGTTTCTGTGCCTGAGCACACAGTTAGATTTGGGTGGAAATTGAAAAAAGTAAGGGGGTAGCTCTAAGTGGTTTTAACACATGAAATAGGGTGATGCCGTATGCTTTTCCTCCTATGGTATGTTGCCTACCCTCCCTTTTCCATTTACACGGAGTAAGGAAATAGGGCCTCCCCCTCATCTTCAAACCACTCGATGACCAGTGATGTTCCAGTCGGCAGTTACACTGTTTTGCACCATAGCGAACAAAGCAATTCTCTACCCTCATCTGGATGCTATAGTCCTTGGCGTCCCTGAAGCCAGTTTGAGGACCTCACTCTACCAGCCACTGTTCATGCCAGCAGTTTGCCCCAGGGTTTTTCAGGATAGCTGAAATGTTACATACGTCTCGTGTCTGAGCCGCTGAATTGTGACTCCACTTTGTTTCTATACTGACATTTTGCTTGTTTGATTGACTTGCTGAGGGAATAACTACACTGTTTGTATTCGGCAAAAATCCCAGTCACCTTTCTCGATGCTTCACACTTTCAGTTTTGCACGAATATTGCCATCTGTCCACGGTTTCTGGTAAGGGTAGGTTTTAATAGTCACAGTAGGTACAACATCTCCTTTGCACTTCCTTATTATCAGAGAACCGGGATTACGAAAGTAACCTTAAATTATCTTTTAAGTCAGTTCTTGGTAATATACTGGCAATGTTCTAAAAAATATATTCTGAATGTTACCAGAACATTAAAGGACGAGTTCACCTTATTAGAACCAAATCTGTGTTTTGGATGTAAATGGCATCATTTAGAAGTGCCAAGACACTTTTTTTGCAATCTCACATGTTTTTGAGAGGTTTACCTCACCAGCGTTATTCTTCCAAATGCTTGTTCAGCAGTTACAGGGGCACATGGACAAAGGCTCCAAAAATTCACAAATTAGTAATTGCAATGCTCTAAGTATACATAGTGATGCAGGTGTTTAGATGTTGTTTCATTTCGAACGTTATCTGAAAAGTATTATTGTGTTTTATTGTGAAGCTCTAGCAGTTTCCCATATCCGGCTGTGTTGCTTCTCCATGTAGCCCACGCATGCGCACACTGAACAGTTGAAAAGTATAGTGGGCTACACAGAGAAGTATCGCTCGATGCACATATCCTCTATCTTGATAAGTTCCTCTCTATGCAAAAGCAAATGAGACATTACATTCTGATAGATTAAATTAACAGTTTTGTATGGGATTGGATGGGATTGGAACCAGGTGTGATACAAGACAAGACAAAACCAAAGGAAAATGAAAAGAGGATCAGCGATGGCGAGAAAATCGGTGACTTCGACCACCGGACACCGCCTGAACAAGGAGAGGGACCAACTTCGGGGGAAGTTGTGACAAATTAAAACATTTAAAAAGTTATATATATTTTTTCAACTATACTGCATATATTCACGTCACCAAATAATGTATTAAAACACACTGTTATGCAATGAAGGTCTACAGTAGCCTCACCAGCACTCTGTAGGGTAGCACCAGGGTGTAGTGTTAAACAAATCTAAATATACAGTTGACTCTCCTTCTTGGTCAAATAGCCCTTAGATAGCCTGGAGATGTGGTGGGTCATTGTCCTATTGAAAAACAAGTGACTGTCACACTAAGCGCAAACCAGATGGGATGGCATTTCTTCTGCAGAATGCTGTGGTAGCCATGCTGGTGTGCCTTGAATTCTAAATAAATCACAAACAGTGTCACCAGCAAAGCACCCCCACACCATCCCACCTCTTCCCCCATGCTTCACGGTGGGAACCACTCATGCGGAGATCATCCGTTCACCAACTCTGGGACAGATTTGCACTGGTCTAATGTCCATTGCTTGTGTTTCTTGGACCAATCAAGTCATACCTTCTTATTGGTGTCCTTTAGCAGTGGTTTCTTTGCAGAATTTCATCCATGAAGGCCTGATTCACACAGTATCCTCTGAACAGTTGATGTTGAGATGTGTCTGCTGCTTGAACTCTGTGAATCATTTATTTGGGCTGCAATTTCTGAGGCTGCTAACTCTAATGAACTTATCCTTTTCAGCAGAGGTAACTCTTTGTCTTCCTTTCCTGTGCCGGTCGTCATGAGAGCCAGTTTCATCATAGCACTTGATGGTTTTTGCAGCTGCATTTGATGAAACTTTCAAAGTTCTTGACATTTTCTGTATTGACTGACCTTCATGTCTTAAAGTAATGATGGACTGTTGTTTCAAATTGCTTATTTGAGCTGTTCTTGCCTTAATATGGACTTGGTCTTTTACCAAATAGGGCTATCTTCTATATACCACCCCTACCTTGTCACAACACAACTGATTGGCTCAAACACATCTTTTTTTTTAAATTCAACAAATTAACAAGGCACACCTGTTAATTTAAATGCATTCCAGGGGACTACCTCATGAAGCTGGTTGAGAGAATGCCAAGAGTGTGCAAAGCTGTCATCAAGGCAAAGACTGCTTTGAAGAATCTCAAATATAACGTTTAGTTTGTTTTGTTGATCACTTTTTTGGTTACTACATGATTCTATATGTGTTATTTCATATTTTTGATGTCTTCACTGTTATTCTACAATGTAGAAAATAGTAAAAATAAAGAAAAACTCTTGAATGAGTAGCTGTGTCCAAACGTTTGACTGGTACTGTACATGATTGCTCAGGAACTAGGAACTCGTGTAGGCCTGTCATTTCCAAGGGGATTATTTTTGAAGAGCATAATTTCCGCATGCATTTAAAATCCGCCTACCCAAAATCGTGATTGCTTGGAAGAGTTGTCTGTCTGAGGAACACCCTCCCCAGAATTTTATTCACCCCTTTGGAAGGTGCAGAGGAAATCCCCAATGGTCCCCAGCCTTATTGTTGAGGAAATCCCCAGCCTTATTGTTGGTCTGGGATTTTCCGAGACTATAGGTAAATGCTGATCACTAATCGCTGTTTGCAGTGAGTAAAGTATTGATCCCCATGCTTTTAATGCATCCACAAAAGGACCTTTACGTGCATTTACCTTCCACTACACCACTGGTTATAATAACATGTACAGTGGTTCCTCCTTTAAAAGTTGCGAGCTCCAGACCACAGCAAGGTGGAGTTAGAGCACTCATTATGCATTTGGTTGCCACGGTTTTTATATGACCAATCATGTCGAGTGGTTCCAATGACAAATTTGACGCGAGCCATCCGTCACTCGTGACTTTCTTCAGCAAAGTTTGCTGACAAAACATTCCGGTGGAAGCAAAAGTAATTATAACGTCATAACGAGTCAAGCAAAAAATGTACAATTGAGAGGACTATGTTAGTTAATGTAGAGACAAACGATTGTGCATATATCTTTGTCATAAAGTTCATTTATGAAAATCGCTATTTAGCAAGTTAGCTGACTAGCTAAAATTAGCCAGCTAGCTAGCTAGTGCTAAGACATGAGTATGAAATTGTAATTCGTGTTCTTTAATGTTTTAGGGACTCCTGAGAAAACCAGCAAACCAGTCTGTCATCTTGTGAAACAGTGGATGTAAAGAATCTAGCTAGCTAAAGCATTTACTGCAAATTGAATGTACAATTGTGTGAGCTTGCCTTGCTTATATTTGCAATGCAATGCAGCTGAAGCAACATAGCTCGCTAACGATTTATTTGCTTATTGTGTAGTGGAGGATAAAAATAACCGTATGCCTATGGATGTGTAGCTAGCTACAGTATGTAGCCGATCTGTGTATAGACCCTAAAACGTTTGGTATGATTATTAGTTCAGAACCTATGAACCTCAGCTATCATAGTTGTTGTATCGACTTCAAGTCTGAATGGCATTAATGAAGCCTACGGATTGAGTAGAATATAATACTTTATTGTGCCAAGGATGCAAGTCCTATATACATGTACTGTAGTTATTACCAAGCATGAGATCCCCACATTGTAGCCTGTACATTGAATATATTAACTGATCATGTACTCTTCCTTGGCAAATAAAGGTGCGGTTCAGGTATGAATCTCTGAGACATTCTTTTTCAGTCATATCCAATAATGCTGTGCCTGCATGTATGTATTACAATTATACACTTCAACTGTGTTTACCACTCCTGATACTGGGACATCAATGATTACACATTGTAACTATGCAATAGACTAGAAACATGAATTAAGTTAAGGCTGATTTGTAATTCATATATACAGAAAAAACAGCAGTCTACACCTCCTATGCATATCTAACTCCCTTCATCTGCATTCATCTGAGGACACAGGATAGGTGTAGTATTTCAATGAGATAATTGAGTTAATTTCAACCAGTGGAGAATGTGAAACGCTTTATTGAAAGTTCATTATCCAGGTGTTATAAATATACAATACATGCATTATAAATATAATAAATGTAAAATAATTTTATAAATACAAGTTCAATCTGTACATCAATGTGCATATGGTGTGCATTATAAAACAAAGAGGATGAAAGAGGAGGTGGGGAGAGAGGTGTAGAAGACAGAAAAGGAATGAGGTAAGATAGAGGAGCAGGGAAGACCGCATATGATTAATGAATTACAGTACTATCCTAATATTCTCTCGGTTCATCACAATTACATAGTGTCTCTAGAGGTGTCTCCGAACCAGTCTCCTAACCAGCCTTGGGCTGGAAGGTTATCTTAAGAGCAGGTAAGGTGGCGATGATGGGACTGGCTTCCTCTCTCACATCAAAACATACCTGCAGAGAGTGACAGATGGATAGAGACAGAGCATTATTTTTTTAAACCTTTATTTAACTAGGCAAGTCAGTTAAGAACAAATTCTTATTTTCAATAAGGGCCTAGGAACTGTGGGTTAACTGCCTGTTCAGGGGCAGAACGACAGATTTGTACCTTGTCAGCTTGGGGATTTGAACTTGCAACCTTCCGGTTACCAGTCCAACATGCTACCCTGCCGCCCCGGTGATTAAGCTTTGTTTTTTTAAATGATCAGTCATCATAATCATCAGGAGGTGAAATGCAAAACTGACCTTGGATCATTAACTCTGGGACTACTACATCTCTGTCTGTATTTCAATGTAAAGCATTTCTTTAATAATACTTCCTGTTGACCCGACCAATTGACCTCTCACCTATGATCATGCTGTGCACTCTGTGTCACAGTTCAGATGCGGGAGGGGTTCACCAACACAGCTGATATAACCTAGAGGATTTAGGGGGAAGGGGGAGAGGGATGAAGTGAAGGAGAGAGACTGTTACCGAGAAAATAAGGTAGTTAAAGAAACTGTGTTCAACAGGAATCTGTGTGTGTAGTCTCACCTGGTGTCCACACTAAGTGACTACAGAGTACTTTATGCTGAAAAACAGACACATGAGGACAAAAAAATAGAAGATAATGTCATTATTAGACTTTTACATTACCAGATCACAAATGAATACATAAATACCACTTGAAGCTTGATGATGACTTGATCATTTGAATCAGTTGTGTAGTGCTAAGGCAACAGCTGGTGAGGTGTCAGGTTGACCTCTGTACTTAAAGGGGGATTATTCCAACTCTCTGTGAAACACTGCAGATCTGCCTGCAGACAAGGTAGGAACACATATCCCACACAGAAGAGGTGGAAAGAATTTGACAGGTCAAGGTAGCCTTCTTCCCTCAAACTGTGCAGAAAGTTGAAAAGGATTTGTGGGGGGGGGGGGCTAATTTCTGTGGTCCTGTGGTCTTCCTCCATGAATAGTGATCACTGAGGTGGGTCCGAAGTTATAGAAATGCAAGTTGTGTGTGCCTCTGTGAGTGGTTACTGACTGTATGTGATGCATACACCTATCCGAGTGTACCTGAAACAGTTAAATATAGAGGGCTATGTGTCTCACCGCTTGGTTATAGCAAGGCTAACCCCCAGGGAAATCATGACTTGGCAGCAACAGAGGCTTGATAGTCCAGTGAAAATGGCTGTGTTTATGTGATGTAAATCTGAAAATTAGCAGCTGACATCTTCAATGAATGCATGTGAGACAGGTTACATGTACAACAAGACAGGCAGAGAGGAAGAGAGAAAAAGAACACAGAACAGTTTAATTACCTCTGGTAACTTTTGCCCAACAATAAAGCTTCCATAGCCTGTTCCTCGGACAGTGAACATACATCTGGCAATATCGACATTTTCGACCCCTTGATCAGCTCTCACTCTGAAAGTAAAGAAAATAGCTTATTTTTTATGTAGATATGAAAACAATAACTGAGATATGACTGTTCAATCTAAAGCAGCAGGTGTAATTTTCAGGAGACGTCAATACAGCACAGAAAGCTTAACACCAGACTGGTATTATGGTTGTTCATTAGGTGATGGGAAATATGCAATATGCATACAAAATTATACCTGCACCATCTACACTCTGCAGAGACTCCCTAACTTTTCGCCATTGTACACGGAAACACTCAAGAAATTGTCAAAATGGAGGGTGGTTGATAGCGAAATTAAATTTTTGTTTTAAAATACATTTTTTGTTCTCAAAATAATTTTGGGGAATAAAATGCATAAAGTGTTGAGCTCTATTACAAAATATTTGATTGCCTCGTTTTTGCTTTCAGAACAATTATTTTTGATTGAAAATAAAAAGGTTTTGCTCTCGACAAAAAGACACAAATGTACCTCCATAGTATATAATAATTTTCCTGTGAATAACCAGACCTTCATACAAATTTGCTATGCAGAATTCTTGACATGAAACCGAAGGTGCTGCCATATCCTGCCAGAACGCCCACAAGCAAGCCACTCGGCCGGAGAATGGCGTGTGGAAGAGGGCGAGGAAAGAGATGGGAGTAACAACAATTTGTTGCAAGTTGTTGAGGGGAACTAATAGCTGAACAATAGGCTATTCATCCTTTACTAAAGAATAGTCTAATAGCAGAGCTAGGTGTGAACCCCCCCCCCTATCACAGACCAGATTTGCCCTAACGACTGAGGGGGAGTTAGAGCACTGATTATGCTTTTGGGTCCCAAAGCACTACTGTATCTCTAACTGACAATGAATGGTAAATATAAACCAAATAATAAACTGATAATTGTGCACTACTTCAAATGAAACAAGCAGGGAGCACATTTTGAATCCTCAACATTCTTGCCCGAAGTTCAGCTCGCTAATCAACTGTGTACCAAAAGCATGTTCAAGCCGCAGAGTCGATAGAGAGTGTCTTCGTGGTAGCTTGCTACTCAATATAATAAAGTAATTACTTTTTAAATAAGTTACCTTACACGTTATGTTAGTTGACATTTTGTTAGCTACGCTGTCCTTATGAACCACATAGCATATCATTACAGCAGTATGTACCGGTATGTTAGCTATCTACCTAACGTTAGTAGTTATACATCAAACTTGCCAGTATATTAACTATAGGCTATCTAACTACCCAATGTTTATTGACTTGATTATTCCCGTCATTCTTAGCTAAATGGTATAGTCATGTGCATTCTCAATGGACATTCGGGTACTTTCGTATATTCGCTCTGGCTATCTACTCCGATTTCAGAGCACTCTCGTCTGAGTGTACCAGAGCACAGAATAATGAATTTACAAGCGCTCAACACCTGTTGAATATGGCCGGTGTCAGTAAACGTCTGTAAAAAAACGTAATTAAATTGTTTCCAGCAGCACAGTTACAGTCACCAACGCTCTGGTTAACACAGAAAAACTGCCTAACCAGTTCTGCTAGAGTGAGTAAAATGGTCAGAGTGTCACGGATGTGTGGCGAGACAGACCAAGGTGCAGCGTGATTAAAGTTCCACATATTTATTTAAGTGAAATTTCCAAACAAAAAGAAACAAACAACGAACCGTGACATCAGAGGTGCAACATGCACTAACTCAAAACAATATCCCACACAGGAGGTGGAAACAGGGAACCCTTAAGTATGATCCCAAATGAGAGACGACGAACCTCAGCTGCCTCTAATTGGGAACCGTACCATGAGCACCAACATAGAAATAATACACCTAGAACACCCCCTAGTCATGCCCTGACCTACTATACCATAGAGAACCAAGGGCGTGAGAGTACCCCCCCCCCAAAGGTGGCCGCAAAACCTGGTCGTAGCCCCCGCCCAGACCCCAGATCCGGCCATGGCGCCGGGTTGAACGTGCCTGGTCTGGGCACCGGCGCAGAGGATGTAGCTGGACTGGACCGAACCTTTGACCGCCGCTGGAGGTTCCGGACTGTGGACCGTCGCAGGAGGTTCCGGACTGTGGACCGTTGCAGGAGGTTCCGGACACAGAGTGGTCTCATTTGTGTCTGGAAGTAGCTAACAAGCTAGCCAACGTTAGCTTGGATGCTTTAGAATTTAAGAACATTCCCATAGTCGAAAAATGTCTAACTAATAATTTGTTATGATAACTTGCGAGCAAGAGGTTGCATAGCAACAGCATCAACTTCCGGCAGAGAAGTAGAGAAGGCAAAGAGCAAGTATGCTCAACTGAAAGTTTGGTTACACTACAATTAGGGTGTGGAAATGTTATGCCCCTTAGATAGTCCTCCAATCCTCTTATGCTGTAGCCTATTCCCGACCATCACTTTGTACGGCGCCATATTTCCCTGAGAGTTTCCATTTTCATTTTTCTTGGAATAGAAACACCATAATATTAATCAAATTAATTAAGAGAAATTTCTTAAAATCAACCCCATATACTATGTTATTTCAAAATAAAATAAAAAATCTCTGGTAATGCCAATATGGAAGACTATCAAATGCTTCTCAAAGATGCCCTCTGGTGGTCAAACTAGCACTCACTCGCATTAACAGAAAAAATGACTGACAAATAAATAACGTGCCACAAAATGCTGCAGCAGCCCGCAAGGTGTGCTGCAGTATGACACAACTTTTAAAGGAGGAACCATTGTAATTTACCAGTATTTTCCAGAGAGAAAGTGGAGAGAGTACTAACATGGAACCAAACCGGATGAGCGCGTGCGCCATCGTGCGCTATCGTGCATACATTTATTTTACCCCGCACACCAAACGCGATCACGACACATTGGTTAAAATATCAAAACATATATAAAAACTCTGAACCAACGACATTAATTTGGGGACAGGTCGAAAAGCATTAAACATGTATGACAATGTAGCTAGTTAGCTTGCTCCTGCTAGTTAATTTGTCCTGGGATATAAACATTGAGTTGTTATTTTACCTGAAATGCACAAGGTCCTCTACTCCGACAATTAATCCACACATAAACGGCCAACCGAATCGTTTCTAGTCATCTCTCCTCCTTCCAGGCTTTTTCATCGTTTAACTTATATGGTGATCGCATCTAAACTTTCATTGTATTACCACGACTACCGGCAAAACAGTTCAGTCTTTCATTCACCCACGTGGATATAACCATTGAGGAGATGGGAGAGGCAGGACTTGCAGTGTGATCTGCATCAGAAATAGGAATGAGTTCTATTTTAGCCCTTGGCGTCACAGACGCTCGTTGGCAAGCTCGAGCAATGTGGTTGCAATAATTGAATAACAAGGATTTCTAAATGTATTTTGCGACGCTCGTGCACGCGACATGTCCGGTCTGGTCAGCATGTTAGGGCAGTAATTGACATTGTACGCTCACGCCTCTACCCTGTTTCACCCTCATTGTTCCATCGATGATTGGCAGCGGCATGTAGCAATCACAACGTTTTAAACCAAAAAATGTACAGACCAAAAATGAGAACACCAGCAATTATGAAGAAAGATAATAATTCCCAGGATAAAAGCACATATGGGAAAGGAAAGTGAGAGGATGCATTGAGTTGGAGAACCATTCTAAAGCTTCCGGCCTTGAAATGTGAGTTTATACCAATGTGATTTATGTTTGCATTGTGCTAAATGGGGTGTGAAGCCAGTCTTTCCTTTTCAATTTTAATCATTTGATGATCTCTCGTTGGGGGATGGCGGTGGTGGAGCAGCACTCTACTGTTAACGGGGCCCATGTGTTGGAGTGTATGGAGTATTGAGGGACAAAGGTGGGCGAGGCTTTCTGCTCTAATTGATATCCTCATTGTTCCTACTCTGTCATCCATGGCCCACTGCCTATACCACAATAGCAACTCCATCGGATGAATGTGCTACAATTCACAAAGTATATCAGCGCAGAGCTGTATGTCTTAGTGAAATAAAATGTGACAGCGGGAACTATCGAGGAACCTGAATCAGTAAAATCATCCTCTCAAAAGTCTACCTACATTATGCTTTGTCCATTTCCCACTCTGCTCCTTGGTCAGTACGTGTCACATTGTGATGATGGAAACAATTTGCATAGTGAAACAGGAATGTAAAAAGTCTCAGCCAGACAAGATGTAAATCTATGCCAGGAACAGTGGGTTGAGCTAAATGGTTCAGAAAATTTCCTCAGAGAAGCATATGATTTATTGATTATACATTTACATACATCTTGTATGTATATCTTTTTGACCTTGCTTTGGTTTAGTCATGGAAGCCCAGATCCCCTTTGGTCTCCGTTCCAAGGTTCTAACCAAGCCCAGCCTGCTTAGTTTTGATATTTGTCAGCAGTAGTGTAAAGTACTTAAGTAAAAAATACTTTAAATTCTACTTAAGTCATTTTTTGGGCTATCTGTACTTTACTTTACTATTTATATTTTTGACAACTTTTACTTTTACTTCACTAGATTCCTAAAGAGAATGATGTACTTTTTACACATACACTTCTCTGACACTGAAAAGTACTCGTTACATTTTGAATGCTTAGCAGACCAGGAATATTGTGAAATTCATGCACTTATCAAGTTAACAAGTGGTCATCCCTACGGCCTATGTTATGGCGTACTCACTAAACACAAATGCATCTTTTGTAAATAATATCTGAGTGTTGGAGTGTGACCCTGGCTATACATTTTAAAAAGAAGAAAACTGTGCATTCTAGTTTGCTTAATATAAGGAATTTGAAGTGATTTATACTTTTACTTTTGATACTTAAGTATATTTTATCAAATACATGTACTTTTGATACTTAAGTATATTTAAAACCAAATTGTTTAAAACTTTTACTCAAGTAGTATTTTACTGGGTGACTTTCACTTTTACTTGAGTAATTTTCTATTAAGGTAGCTATACTTTTACTCATATGACAATTCTGTACTTTTTCCATTTCTCTTTGTGAGTGACTATTACCAATGTGCTATCGTGAGAATGATTGTTGAAAGATCACTTAAGAACTAAATAGATGTACTATTGCTATCAAAGTCATTCCAAAGAGTAGGTTTAACAGAGCAAATGAACTGTGACCATACTTTATTACTCATATCAGGGGCGTCATTCCAGCTAAATTTAGGGTATGGCAAAGTGACAATCTTCCAAGGATATATTTTTAAATTGAAGCTCATTTACTGCATTTCTACACAGTTTAAAAGCTATTACATGCCATTTGGAGAACAGCAAAAACAAGCAAAATTGACTCAAGTCATTATCATCGTGTTGCTGTAGCTTCATTCACCTCAGTTAATAGGGGACTTAAAGTAGAACTGACAGCATTATAACAACATGAAATGTTATAAAAAAAATATGCTCATATACACCACCAAGAAGAATATGACACCATTTTCTGTACAAGCCAGCTTTTAAATATGATAATTTTCATGTTTTCATAAAGTCATAGAATGCTTGGGAATGATGTATAGTAAGGAATTTGTGAACATTCTACAGCAATACAGAGTGGGAAAGCAGCTGTGCGTTTGGACAAGTAGTAGACACTGCAATAAATAAAACCGAATAAAAACATCTGTCTTGTCCAGGACCGGAGTTTACGCAGACCAGTGCGCCATATCCAATCAGAGCTACAGCAGGCATTTATGCAAATAAGCCATTTGCCACATGGGCCTACCATCATACACTTTGAACTGGACTGTGTGTTTACAGGCAGTAGCAACAGCACGACTTTAGATAATTAGAATGCATTCACAAAATACACCAGAATGTATTTCTGCAAATATGTAAATACCAGAGGTGTGGACTCGAGTCACATGACTTGGACTCGAGTCAGACTTGAGTCACAAATATGATGACTTGCAACTCGACTTTGACTTTAACACCAATGACTCGTGACTTAACTTGGACTTGAGCCCTTTGACTCAAACTGACTTGATACCCTCCCCAAGCCCAATATTAAAAATGATGCTATTAAAAAAAGCATAAACTCTTCATTTTAACGAATTACAGTTTGAATCGGACAGCAGCCAATCAAATTGTGCCAGCTGGGGAAAAGTTGTGCGTCGTAGTGCAGAGGAACGTCAGCAGGTGAATTTACATGGAGCTCTTGGAAAGATGATACCCAAAATTATTATTTTTGTTTATAAAGACTACGCTGTATCAACAAAGAACGGATTGCAACTTGCAAAACACGCGGGAAGAAAATGACAGACGGAGGCACAACAACTTCCAACTTTGTTTGACATTTGAAGCTGCACAAAGAACGGTAAGACGTGGCTAATATAGCCGACAGCTAACGTTATATCATTTATAACTTTGCTATTGTAGCATGTAGGTTAATGTAACGTTAAATCAATGAGCCTCCACACAGTCAGTCGGTGCGGGAATGTGATCATTGCACCCAAGATTGAGCTACAACTGGCTAGGCAGTTGGTAGCCTAAATCCTGCCTGATGTTACTGTTGTTCCTAAAACCATTGACATACGTTAGCCTACTGTGACCACACACAGAGAGGGTGTGTGTGTGGTTTAAGTTTGGGTGATTGTGTACAAGCCTACATCGCCTCATTGGCCCCATAGTGATCCTTGATAGTTGATCGCTAAAGGGGGTCTTTCTCATGGCTACCCATGTATTTCCATGGAAATGTAAAGTTTATTTGGAAAGTAATAAATATATATATTTTTTAAAGCATTCATGATTTGCGTGAATGTAATATACTATCTATTACTAATATACTAACTATTGTTACAAATATGAAATGGTGTTACATTTGGTGAAGAGCACATTATGACTTATTTAGAACTCGAAACTCAAAGTTTAGGACTTGAGACTTGACTTGAGACTTGTCGGTCTTGATTTGACACTTGACTCAGACTTGCCTGTCTTGACTTGGGACTTGAGTGCTAAGACTTGAGACTTACTTGTGACTTGTAAAACAATGACTTGGTCCCACCTCTGGTAAATACTCTCACACAAATGAGAGAACACCTCACTGGCCATTTTACTCACGCTAGCAGAGCAAGTTAGGCTGTTTGCATGTTAACTAGAGGATTAGTTACTAACTGTGCTGCTGACTACAATTTACAGTATCTTCGGAAAGTATTCAGACCCCTTGTAACGGCGTTTGTTTGTCGAAAGAGAGTCGGACCGAAATGCAGCGTGGTTGTTACTCATGTTCTTTAATGATTGATCGCGATACATGAAATAACTTAATAAATACAAAAAAACAACAAACGGAACGTGAAACCTAATTACAGCCTATCTGGTGAACACTACACAGAGACAGGAACAATCACCCACGAAATACACAGTGAAACCCCGGCTACCTAAATATGGTTCCCAATCAGAGACAACGAGAAATCACCTGACTCTGATTGAGAACCGCCTCAGGCAGCCAAGCCTATGCTAGACACACCCCTAATAAACCACAATCCCAATGCCTACAAAAACCCCAATAAGACAACACAATAAACCCATGTCACACCCTGGCCTGAACAAATAATTAAGGAAAACACAAAATACTATGACCAAGGCGTGACACCCCTTGACCTTTTCCACATTTTGTTAAATTACAGCCTTATTCTAAAATGGATTAAATAAATAAAAATACTCACAAATCTACACACAATACCCCATAATGACAAAGCTAAAAAAGTTTTGGGGAATTCTTTTGAAAATATAGTACATAAAAACAGAAATACCTTATTTAAATACAGTAAATACAGTAAGAATTCAGACCTTTTGAAATGAGACTCGAAATTGAGCTCAGGTGCATCCAGTTTCCATTGATCATTTTGAGATGTTTCTACAACGTTTCTACAACTTGATTTGAGTCCACCTCTGGTAAATTCATTTGATTGGACATGATTTGGAAAGGCACACCTGTCTACAGTATATAAGGTTCTACAGTTGACAGTGCATGTCAGAGAAAAAAACAAGCAATGAGGTTGAAGGAATTGTCCATAGAGCTTCAAGACAGGACTTCGTCATGGCACAGATCTGGGGAAGGGTACCAAAAAATGTCTGCAGCATTGAAGATCCCCAAAAATACAGTGGCCTCCATCATAAATGGAGGGGGGGGCCTTGGTCAGGGGGGTGACCAAGAACCTGATGGCCACTCTGACAGAGCTCTAGAGTTCCTCTGTTGAGATGGGAAAAACTTCCAGAAGGACAACTATCTGTGCAGCACTCCACCAATCAGGCCTTTATGGTAGATTGGCCAGAAGGAAGCTACTCCTCAGTAAAAGGCACATGACAGCCCACTTGGGGTTTGCCAGAAGGCACCTAAAGACTCTTAGACCATGTGAAACAATTTCCACGACTGGATGAAACCTGGCACCATCACTACGGTGAAGCATGGTGGTGGTAGCATCATGCTTTGGGGATGTTTTTCAGCGGCAGGGACTGGGAGACTAGTCAGTATAGAGGCAAAGATGAACGGAGCAAAGTACAGGGAGATCCATGATGAAAACCTGCTCCAGAGCGCTCAGGACCTCAGACTGGGGTGAAGGTTCCCCTTCCAACAGGACAACGACCCTAAGCACACAGCCAAGCCAACGCAGGAGTGGCTTCTGGACAAGTATCTGAATATCCATGAGTGGCCCAGCCAGAGCCCGGACTTGAACCCATTCGAACATCTCTGGAGAGACCTGAAAATAACTCTGCATCAACGCTCCCCATCTAACCTTGAGAGGATCTGCAGAGAAGAATGGGACAAACTCCCCAAGTACAGGTGTGCCAAGCTTGTACTGTCATACCCAAGAAGACTCAAGGCTTAATCGCTGCCAAAGGTGCTTCAACAAGTACTGAGTAAATGGTCTGAATACTTATGTAAATGTGATATTTCATTTTTTTATTTTATACATTTTCTAAAATTTAAAAAAAAGAATGTTTTTGCTTTGTCATTATGGGGTATTGTGTGTAGATTGATGAGGGGGAATTTTTTTTTAAAAATCAATTTCAGAATAAGGCTGTAACATAACAAAATGTGGAAAAAGTCACGGTGTCTGAATACTTTCCGAATGCACAGTAATCCCTTTTGCATACGTTTCCTGACACCAGTCATATTCAGTGGTTGTTGCGCATTCGTAAATTCATCAGGTATTCTGCGCTTTGACACACTCACACCAGAGTGCTCTGACATTGGATAGACAGAGTGAATTTACAAACGCATCCTGGATAACAATTCTTCAAGTTAAGCTAACTAGCTAGCAAAGCAATTCCTATTTAAATAAAAGTTCAATCAAATAAATGTATTATAATCTAGCTGTAGTCACCAAAAAACAACGAGGGGGAAAAGTAGGTCACTCACCCACTGCGCCAATGACATGACATCCTCCCAACAGCTTTATTTTTAGCTTGCTAAATGAATAGTTAATTAAATAAATACCCTTGCCCTTGCTAGTTTGACTGTATTGACATTCCCAGCCTTACTAGAAAAGCAATTCTTATTTCTTACTAGATAACCAAATGACATCGAGTCATTGAAACTAAAACAGTGAATTACATTAATCATGCATTGAACTGGCCTCCCGAGTGGCACAGCGCTCTAAGGCACTGCAGTGCTTGAGGCATCACTACAGATCTGGGTTCGATCCCGGGCTGTGTTGCAGCTGGCTGAACCGGGAGACCCATGAGGTGATGCACAATTGGCCCAGAGTTGTCTGGGATAGGGGAGGGTTTGGCCGGTCGGGATGTCTTTTTCCTATCGTGATCTAGTGACTCCTGTGGCAGGCCGTGCACATGCATGCTGACACCGCGCCAGTTGTATGGTGTTTCCTCAGACAATTTGGTGGGGCTGGCTTCCGGGTTAAGTGAGCAGTGTGGCTTGGCAGGGTTGTGTTTTGGAGGACACATTGCTCTCAACCTTCACCTCTCCCATGTCCGTATCGGAGTTGCAGCAATGGGACAAGACTGTAATGACCAGTTGGGGAGAAAAAAGGATAAAAATGTTTTGAAATCATGCAATGAACTGCATCCATCTATTCTGCCTTAATGTACGTCATGGAATTTTGAGTCAAATATAATCTATTTTTTAAACTTCTTATGAAGTTGGTTTTGTATTATAAACTAGGAGTTTGACATTTTTTACTGATATGATTGTCTGTTTCATTATCTGCAAAGTAGTTAAAACGCTGTCAGTTCCACTTTAACATTCTACAAACATGTCATACAAGAATTACCTGCCCGCTACACACTAGCCCAGAACCGGGATCAAAACCCTAGCTTAGTTTCATGTTGAGTCAAACAGCAGTTACCATCTACTGCAGACATCTTTACTTCTGCAATGTGTTGAGAAAAAGTCCCACTGTTCCCTGCAGCTGCGTCCATGCACTCTCCACAGAGACGAAAAAGCAAAGCGAGAAGTTTCACTCTCGACAACATCTGTCTAAAATAAGCCCAATGATTTTTGGGGGGGTTTATTTTGGACCTTAAACTTGCCTCCTGCTTCCCACCTTCAGGACAATGACTCCCATTCTTATGGCGGAGACGTGAACATCTCATCATTATGTGCAGATCTCTACTTTCCATAAAGCCCTTCAGACATACAAACAGATATCCCTCCCACTCCCAGGTGTCAGCATGTTCCAAAAGTCAGCCTTTAATGCCACTTTCTACTGCTAAACTGCATTTGCCTTTTAATCTGAACTGGAGTGATTTTAGTAGCCTATTTTAAATTGTTGGTGTTGAGCCATATCCAGTTGACGCACCTGACTCATATATCATCAATGATGCTATTTAGGCATATAGCATTTGCAAATTCATCAACATATATTTTTTCAATTCAACCCAGGATTCAACTAAAAATAGACAATACAAGGCCTAAGGTTTCGATCTCTGGTTGATTTGTATATTTGTGCTATTGTAACGGCGTTCTTCGTTTGTCAAAAGAGAGTCGGACCGAAATGCAGCGTGGTGGTTACTCATGTCTTTAATTAAGGAAGAGTGATACATGAAATAACTATACAAATGCAAAACAACAAAACGGAACGTGAAACCTAATACAGCCTATCTGGTGAAACTACACAGAGACAGGAACAATCACCCACGAAATACAAAGCGAAACCAGGCTACCTAAATACGGTTCCCAATCAGAGACAACGAGAATCACCTGACTCTGATTGAGAACTGACTCAGGCAGCCAAGCCTATACAACACCCCTAATTAGCCGCGATCCCAAATACTACAAACCCCAATACGAAAATACAATAACATAAACCCATGTCACACCCTGGCCTGACCAAATATATAACGATAACACAAAATACAATGACCAAGGCGTGACAGCTATACTGCTATTTGTGATATTGAATTGTATTTGGTTGTCAATGCAACCACATATAAACATTTGAAGGAGATGTATACTTCAAATGTTAATATTTGGTTGCGTTGACAACCAAACACAATTCAATATAACTTTTGAAATGCAATACATTTAGTTTATTCATTAACTTGTCGACAAGTTAACAAAATGATATGTTGAATTCACATCTCCGAACTCAATGGAAAATAAAAGTTCAAGAATGGGATTCAGCCAGTGAATCAGAAGGAACCATCCAAGCGGTAGATACATCTCCTTTACATTTTGATATTTGGTTGCGTTTTCAACCAAACACAATTTAATATTACTTTTTGTAATATGGTAAGTTACAGTGCTTAAAATTCAGGCTATCTTACAAACTAATGTAACATTAAACATTAACATGAGTAACGCATTCATCACCACATTTTGAGGGTACGGTAACTATACATGTCTTCTTATGTAATCATATAAAGCGTGCAATGTTCAAACTAACATGGCGTTCATAGGTCGTCACAGGTTTGTGGAGATCTTTACACTTGCTGTAATAATCTCAAACTTGCACCATGTAATCTCAACTGCAATCCAGGTCGATTGGTTATGCTATTGGATGAAGCACAAGTGATAACATTAATCTGTTGTATAAACAAAAACAAAATATCTGACATTGTATTCCAATTTGGAATTTGGTTTTGCTTTTAGGTGGTTGAAAGCATAGTGATAACACATTGTAAATTCAAATCATTTTGCCATTTCTTTTTTGAGTGGGTGAATATAGGTTGTAATCTCATTGATCAATGTCTCAACCAAACATTACCCAGTTATCCACGTTGAAATGACGTGGTGTGCCCAGTGGGCTAATTCTTCTGAGCCTATCAGGATGCAGCTCTGAAAGCTACTTTGCTGCTTTAGGGCCGACACAAACTAAACATACATAGTTGTACGCACGTGCGTGCGCTTGGGTAGAGTCAGTGCATACTACAAGGATGAAAAACGACACTCACGTGCTGCATTATGTTGCATTTGGATTTGTTGTATAGGCTTGTAGAGGCTTTTAGGGCCACCCTACTGAAGGGGTATAGAGCATTTACCCTGAATCACCTGTCAGCCCAACAAATTATTCAGTCTGTATGTTGCCGAGCACATTCACACATTGGTGTTATGGAGAGTTCATCATCCAAGTGCTCTGCACAGGTGGACTCCCAACCCCCACGGGTTGGTTAGAGAAGCAGTTGGCACCTCATTCGAATACTAGTGTGTGGGTGTTGCGTGTGAAAAACTGACTGTGAACGGTGTGTGGTAAAGCATGTGCTCTTCTGATGAGCCTCTGAAAGGTTTGGATGAATCAAATCAAATTGTATTGGTCACATGCACATTGTTAGCAGATGTTATTGCGAGTGTATCGAAATGCTTGTGCTTCTAGTTCCGACAGTGCAGCAAAATCTAGCAGGTAATCTAACAATTCCACAACAACTACCTAATACGCAGAAATCTAAGTAAAGGAATGGAATTAGAATATATACTGTATGTAGGCAACAGCCTCTCTGTGTTAGTGATGGCTGTTTAACAGTCTGATGGCCTTGAGATAGAAGCTATTTTTCAGTCTCTCAGTCCCAGATTTGATGCACCTGTACCGACCTCGTCTTCTGGAAAAGGCTGCCATACCCAACTCTGTGGAGATCGCATGGGCCTCAATTGTAATCCATGCTTGAGACCTGGTTTCAGGAATTATAATTCTAATGTTGATGAGTGATAATAAATAAGAAGGTAGTTTATTCAGTAGTGCTTTATAGTCAAACACGAGAGCATGTTGTTCTCGTCTCATGGGCAGCGAAGTCCAACCCACATTTGATATAAAACATTTGATATGAGTTCTGTAGCTAGCACCTGTAATAAACCTAAGTGCGCAATGATAAGTAGCATCTAGCGATTTAAGTGTGGATGCCGTAGCATGCATGTAGATAATATATCCATAATCTATAACGGACATAAAAGTAGCTTGCATAATTTATCTTCTATTTGTAGAGGACAAACATGTCCTGTTTCTATAGAGGAAGCCTCGCTTGCTTTTTTTGCCGTTTACAAAGTTTGTCAACATGCATTTTAAAAGACAGCTTATCATCCAACCATATCCCTAAGTATTTATATGCAGATACCTGATTAATTCGAGAGCCATCTAAGCTCATAAGTGCAAGTGTTTTCTCAACCCACCCTTTGAACCTATTCAAAATCATAAAATGTGTTTTCTTTGCATTTAAAACAAGTTTCAGCTGTATAAAAAACCCTTGTAATATCTTAAAATCTGTATCCATGACGGTGTCATCAGCATATAGATGAATTTTACACTTTCTTATCTCATCACCGATATTGTTTATGTAGAGAGTGAACAGTAATGGACCAAGTATAGAACCTTGTGGGACCACTATGTTTAGGTCTGAAGCCAGACTGATTGCTAGAAAGAGTATTGTTAATTAACAGTTAAAAATGATTGTAGTTGCCTATTCACCAATGACTCTAGAATTTTTGCCAAACAGGAGAGCTTAGAGATGGGCCGATAATTCATCCAATCACCTCCCTTGAGGAATGGTAAAAACAAAAGCTGTTTTACGACTAATGTTTTCTTACGACGAATGTTTGATTAAAGATATGTGTCACTGCACTAGCAATAATACCGTACTCAACAAATTAGATGCAGTCTATCACCGTTTTGTCACCAAAGCCCCATATACTACCCACCATTGCGACCTGTACGCTCTCGTTGGCTGGCCCTCGCTTCATACTCGTCGCCAAACCCACTGGCTCCATGTCATCTAAAAGACCCTGCTAGGTAAAGTCCCCCCTTATCTCAGCTCGCTGGTCACCATAGCATCACCCACCTGTAGCACGTGCTCCAGCAGGTATATCTCTCTGGTCACCCCCAAAACCAATTTTTTCTTTGGCCGCCTCTCCTTCCAGTTCTCTGCTGCCAATGACTGGAACGAACTACAAAAATCTCTGAAACTGGAAACACTTATCTCCCTCACTAGCTTTAAACACCAGCTGTAAGAGCATCTCACAGATTACTGCACCTATACATAGCCCACCAGTGTTTTACTTGCTATATTGTATTTACTTTGCCACTGTGGCCTTTTTTTGCCTTTACCTCCCTTATCTCACCTCATTTGCTCACATCATATGTAGACTTGTTTCTACTGTATTATTGACTGTATGTTTGTTTTACTCCATGTGTAACTCTGTGTCGTTGTATGTGTTGAACTGCTTTGCTTTATCTTGGCCAGGTCGCAATTGTAAATGAGAACTTGTTCTCAACTTGCCTACCTGGTTAAATAAAGGTGAAATACTTTTTTTTTAAATAGGTGCCGCACACTTGAGTAAATATGGATCCAGATTGTCAGCGCCTAACGATTTCTTAGAATCTATAGTAGATAGTGCAGATAAGACCTCATCTTCTGTGACCTTTTGAAAATTAAAAACCGGCTCACTGTTTTACACATCAGCCGAAGGCAGAGGGGCTGAAACAATAGACCGGTCAGGATAATGTTGGTAATTTTTTATTTCAAAAAGAAAATCAGCAGAAATAAAGTGCTTATTAAAAACATCATTCATTTCAGTTCGGTCACTGATGATCCCAGATTCTGATGTAATTTGCTTCGGCAGGGAAGTCGAGGAGTGGAACACTCGTCTTCTTCCCCTGAGGAAGAGTAGGAGAGATCGGACCAATGCGCAGCGTGGTAAGTGTTCATAGCTTTTAATGACGTACTAGAACACTGAACAAAACAATAAATAACAAACGAACAGTCCCGTAAGGTGAAAGCCAAAAAAACACTAAACAGGAAACAAGCACCCACAATTCAAAAGTGAAAACAGGCTACCTAAGTATGGTTCTTAATCAGGGACAACGATTGACAGCTGCCTCTAATTGAGAACCATACCAGGCCAAACACAGAAATCCCAAATCATAGAAAAAAGAACATAAAACAACCCACCCAGCTCACGCCCTGACCATACTAAAACAAAGACATAACACAAGAACTAAGGTCAGAACGTGACGAGGAGTTTCCTCGTTTAAGTGAGTTAACAGTTTTCCAGAATTTAGAGGGATCACCAGCAGACTGTCATAGCGTCAATAAAATACCTAGATTTGACGTTTTTTATTCCTCCGGTCCATTTATTTCTCAATTACCTTAAAGCAGCCAATCAGCTGTTTCACCAGTTTTCCTCACCAAGGCCCATGCTGGATTCTTTTGTAGGTAAAGGATTTTCAAATCAGAGAAGAACCAATGATTAGTTTGATTTTTTACCCTGAGTCGCTTTAACAGGGCCATGGAGGTAAAAATTTATGAAAAGAAAGAGAGCGCTAAAATTGGGTCCGTTATGCAGTTTATGGATAAAAGCTCTGAGTAATAAAGGTCATGGGATAAAGGCTTGCTCTGAGAAGTGTTTATCGTTTCTCTTTAGAATTATACGGGGGTCAGTGTTTTTTTAGCCTAGTATCTCTTATACATGCAATAGGGCAGTGGTCACTAGCTATGTATTTGTAAGGTGTATTTGTTAAGATAAGGTCTATTATTGTAGATTTCTTCGGGTCTTCTGGATTAGGACAGGTAGGTATAGTTATTAGTTGAGTAAGATTTAGCTCGTTACAAATGTCTTTTAATTTAAATGATGCTGGCATCAGCCAGTCCAGATTGAGATCTCCGATAATCAATAATTCAGAGTTTGAATAATTAGACATAAACTTAAACAATATGCATAGAGCAGATACCGGAGCTGAGGGAGGGTGATAAACTCCCACTAGCATTAATAGTACATTATGGCCAAGGACCACATTTAGAACTAAGCAGTTTCGGAACAGAAGTTGAAATGGACACAGTGACATCTAGGTTGCATTTAACATATATGGCAATACCCCCACCTCTACCCACTCTGTCTGCTCTGTAGATATTATACCCGGCTAACAGAACATCTGAGCCTGGAACAGAGACACAGAGCCAGGATTTAGATATAATCAATATGTCAGCATGTGATTGTGAGACCAGTATTTCAATAAAATCAAACTTTTGGATCAAGTTTCTAGCATTCAAATGAATAATTCCAAGGCCACTGTTTCGAGAGCTCATATCAGATGGAACATTCAAGGTAATATTAGATGAGCGACGCTTCCTCGTGTAGCTACTGACAGGCCTGAGTTGGATGGAGACGAGATTACTTCTAACAATACCCCTCTGCCTGTGTGAGGAAGTGGCAACAAGGTACCTTGACAATAGTGTAACAATAACATAAAGTCCATCAAAAGTTTCATCCATGTTAGCAGCACCTGTAGAGCTATATAAAGCTGTGGGGGGAACAATGAGTATAGTCTGATGGGGAATCAACCAATTCCGGGTATCAACCCCTATGGCTATATATTGTCAATTCTCACATGCTCTGTAAGAGGCTATAGTGAGAGCCAGGTTTGAGGAGAGAATGCTTGTACCATACCTATTCAGCAATTCATCAATTCAGTCGATGTAGAAAAGCTGTAAAATTGTCCACATATTGTATGCTTATTGAACAACAATAACCTTTAAGCCAGATGTTTAGCTGGTGTATACTACTGAAATGCTTATCCGTAGAGTGTGGAAACGGGAGTGGACCTGAAATAATGCATTGTTTAAGTATTGTATGAATCAGTGATTTAAAGTCCTTTAGAAGTTGCTCAGATTGCTGTAGGTTAATATAATTTTATCCTACATTGACAGTGATAGTTGAAGCAGTCGGGTGTTCACTAATGAGTAGGGGAATCATACAGTCGGTGTCCTTGATCCGGGCACCCATGTAACAGATGGTCTCTGCTTTCCTAATAGAAACATTATGGATCATGGATGAGCCCACAATAAGGACAATGGGACTGCTGCTTGGTAAAAGAAATTAAGTTGCGTCTCTCTTGAGTTATCGTCCTCCTAGAAAGTTGTTTGGGGCTAGTTGTAGGGCTGTTTCGTTGTAAATTGTTTAGATGGCAGGGGGTCCACTTGTTTCCGGGCAGAGTTGTTAGTTCCTTTGGGGTCAGCAGCAGAAACCTCAGACTCTTCCAATACCCGGTATCTGTTTCCCAGTTCCAAGGCATCACTTTGCCTTGACATTTTCCTGCCAAGGTTTTTGGGTTTCAGTACAGAAATCCATGGCTCCTGAGGCAGAGCAAAGGGAGTGGAGCAAACCGGGTGCTAGAGAAAAGCTCCCAGGAATGGTCAAGGCTCTTCTAGTGGGATCAAAGTATGTCTCACAGCTGCAGGTTCTTCCGAGGCCGTGGTGACAAGCCATGGGCAAGTGGCTTCGTTCACCACGTTTTTGGCGGAATCAAGGAAAGAGTCAATCAGCTGTTCATCTTCTTTAATCTGCTGAAGAATAGACACTCTACCCTCCAATTCAGCAATTTTCTGGATCAGTTGTTGGCAATTGGCACATCCAGGGGTGAGTATGGTCAATATTCTGAGTCGTTAGCTGGCAAAGCTAACTAGTTTGGCGTGGGGGTATGGCCAAATCGAGCTAATAAGCTAGCCAGCGTTACGGCGCTACTGCAAGTCCAATACGATTTTCTTTGCAAATAGTCTGTTTGTAACTCCACAATAGGGGCTTTGTGTTTTGAGATTACCTCTGTAAGGCAGGGCTGAATAAGGCTTGAACACTATTATTGCAGACAGAGTGAGTCTCTGCAACTTATGTGACTTGTTAATTTACTCCTGAACTGTACATTGCATCAAATCATCATCTATTGATTTGTTGGGGCAGTAGAGGAATTGGAGTGGGTTCAAGGTGTCTGGGGTGATGGTCTTGATGTGAGCCATTACCAGCCTTTCAAAGCATTCCATGGCTATAGTAATTTAGACAGGTTACATTGGCATTCTTGGGCACACGGATTAGGTTAGCTGTAGTGGAATGGGTTAAGAGCTTCAAGTTCCTTAGTGTTAATCAAACTCTGTATGTTAAAACCTCACTAGGGTAGGGGGCACTATTTTCACCTCCGGATGAAAAGCGTGCCCAGAGTACACTGCCTGTTTCTCAGGCCCAGAAGCTAGGATATGCATGTCATTTGTAGATTTGGATAGAAAACGCTCTAAAGTTTCCAAAACTGTTAAAATAATGTATGTGAGTATAACAAAACTGATATGGCAGGCGAAAATCTGAGAAAAATCCATCCAGGAAGTGGGATTTTTTAAATTTTTGTAGTTTTCCCATTGACTGCCTGCCTATACAGTATCCCATGACTTAAGACTTAAATTGCACTTCCTATGGCTTCCACTAGATGTCAACACTCTTTCGAAATTGTTTCAGGCTTGTATTCTGGAAAATTAGGGAGTAAGACCACTTTGAGTGAGTGGGCACTGGGAAGTCCCTCTCGGTCGTGCGCCTTTATTGTTTTTCTTTTATATTGACGACACTATTGTCCGGTTATCAGTTATATATTATATTATCAGCCAAAAACAACCTGAGGATTGATTATAAACATCGTTTGACATGTTTCTATGAACTTTACGGATACTATTTGGATTTTCCGTCTGCCTGTTGTGACTGACCTTGAGCCATTGGATTACTGAACAAAACGTGCCAACAAAATAGAGGTTTTTGCATATAAAAAGGGACTTTATCGAACAAAACAAACATTTATTGTGTAACAGGGAGTCTTGTGAGTGCAACCATATGAAGATCATCAAAGGTAAGTGATACATTTTATTGCTATTTCTGACTTTTGTTAATCTACTTGGCTGGTAAGTGTATGTAATGTTTCGTGTGCTGGGCACTGTCCTCGGATAATTGCATGGTATGCTTTTGCCGTAAAGCCTTTTTGAAATCTGACACAGCGGCTGGATTAACAAGAAGTTAAACTTTATTTTGATGTATAACACATATATTTTCAAGAATGTTAAATATTTGAATGAAGTATTTTTGAATTTCGCTCTCTGCAATTTCACTGGATGTTGGCCAGGTGGGACGCTACCGTCCAGGAGGCACGACAATGCCTCTTCTCCCTCGGGAGTCTGAAAGGATTCGGCATGGGCCCTCAGATCCTCAAGAAGTTCGACAAATGCACCATTGATATCCATCTTCACTTGCTGTATCACAGTTTAGTATTGCAATTGCTTGGCATATGACCGCAAGGCACAACAGAGGGTAGTGCGTGCAGCCCAGTACATCACTGAGGCCGAGCTTCCTGCCATCCAGAACCTCTATACCAGAGGAAGGCCCTAAAATTTGTCAAAGACACCAGCCACCCAAGTCATAAATTGTTTGTTCTCTCTGCTACCGCATGGCAAGTGGTACCGATGCACCAAGTCTGGAACCAACAGGACCCTGAACAGCTTCTACCCCTAGCCATAAGACTGTTAAATAGTTATTTAAATAGTTAACCAATAGCTGTACTATCTGCATTGACTCTTTTAACTCAACACATACACTGCTTCTATTGTTTTGTATCTATCTAAAGCTAAAAACGTTTTCCGGCAATATAGAGCCATAATCATTATGCTTAATTCTATGTAAAAAATACATGTTTATTATTCTGCACATCCAAGCATACCTCTTGAGCTGTCTGTACCCTCTTGACTGGTGGTTCTCTGCGTCTCTGCTATAATCTGGGTAAAATATTGAAAGGAATGTGAGTCTTGATGGTTTTGTAATTGCTTGCTTTTCTAAAGTCGACCAACCTTGCCATTTTGTAATTGCTTGCTTTTCTAAAGTCTACCAACCTCGCCAGCAGGCATGCCAGCGAAGATAGTTAGACAGGCTAGCTACTCTAACCTAATTGATAGCCTAAAATGGCTTCTTGGTAGCTAGTTATGTTGTTGTGACCCTATCTGGGCTAGCTAAAGCCCATTTTTATTGTGTTATTATAATGATTAGTTTTAAACAGGAGAAATCTGAGGGGGCACGTGCCCCTGTGCCCCCTATGAGCATGACGCCTCTGCCTCCCATGATTCTATCATGAAGTGGTATATTATGTGTGTGCGTGTGCATGCGCACATACATGCATGTGTGTGGCTCTGGCTAAAGGGGAGAGATTGTGCTGTGTGCACTCTGCAGATGAAGTCACATTAATATGTGAAGCAGGGAAATGGAATGCTATTTTAGAAGTATCCTAAGGGTAAACACAAGTGATTCTGTAAGTAACAGTACACCTAGACAATGTCAATGAAACTGACATTGCATCCACTTCAATTGCATCCACCTCAGTTCAAATATAGGAGTATTGAGAGCAAGTACAGGGAAATACAGTTTGAAGGCTATAAGTTGTGTTCTTTTTTTGGTTCTGTTTTTATCTCTGAACTTGTTCTTGTGCTGCTTAAATGTCTTCACTTATTGGAGTATTTGCATAAAACTGTGTACTATACAGCCAAGAGTTGAGACAGGCATCAGCTTACTTTGAACTAATGAAGTTGGAGATGAATTAATAGATTAACCAGAAAACATGTGTGAATTAATTGGCAATTAGCTTAAAGTGGCAGAGAGGTGAAAACAGAGATAGGAAAAGGTGCTAATTGGCCACGGTAAAATAGAAGACAAGTAGGGTCATTCTATGAATAGAGTGGCGTTTAGGTAGTGTGATTTTGTCAAAAAAATAATAATAATTGTAGACCTTGGCTGCAGCACATGGTCATCTTGTCTGAATTGTAAATTCTTAACTCGCATGTTTTATACCCCAGGGTAGAAATGGGTGTTTCCGTCTTCATGGCATAGTCTCTGGGGCGTATCTAGTAACGAGGCAAGGCGTCAAGATTTTACTCTGATCCAGTTTAGACAACTAAATTCACAGTTCACTTTAAAAAAAAAACATTCTCTTTGATCTGGACAGTTACAATGTTTTCGTTATAATGTTGTCATTTAACTTTTAATAACATAACAAAAACATTCATCTTCATATTCCATCTATTGTTATTACCACCATTTTGTCTGATGAAATATATTGTCCCAAAGTCCATTTATTGCATGTTACTGATTTGAGGTAGATTCTCCATAGGCCCGCACAAACATTCCAATCCTTCACAAATGAGAGGACTAAGGATTTTGTCTGCTGCCTTAAGATTTATAATGAGGTGAGGTGTCATAAACCCCCCCCCCCCCAATCAATCCTGTATACCTCTCCCTCTCTGGTGGGAGTAAGAGATGTCTCTGTAGGACAATGAGCCACAGTAATCTGACCCAAGCAGGCAGGGGTCAAATTGTTGTAGTGTGTCTGCAGACTGTCAATGGACCCAGATTAATTCACAGCCATTGCTATGAAACTGATAATCCTCATCACCATATACCCACTTGTTGACATTTATGGATGTGTGACAATATAACGTTTGCCATGGTGTCAGTAGCGTTACGCAGCCATGTCACAACCAAAATAACTGTTCAGGAAATCAGAGTCCACCTAAAAGCCTAAACACTGACCTAAAGAGGTTCTTTCAGGCGGAAGGACATCTTTACCTTTTCATACCGTATTTTGATGGAACCGTATTAATACAAGCGGATGTATTCCTACACGTATTCTGAAACTCTGGCTGACATTTTCTGCTTAATGAAAAATGTATCAGCTGGAGTCTTCACCAGCCCAGGACAATGCTACTGTTGTCGCCTTGCTAGGGAAGGAGATGACAGAAGCACCAACACTTACAACCTCATCCAATCAGATAACACAATGATTAGACTACAGCCAACTTTGATAAATTCCATGACTACAAGTGATTCCTCAAAATAATAGATCATTATTAATCAAGATATTATTGATGCAATTTTGGTAATCACTCAAAGATGACATATTTGGAAATCAATATTATTCCTTTGATGGTCACTTAGAAATATGTCACTATTGGACTGAGCAGGAATGAAAGATTGCAATAAATATTTTTCTAAGTGTCACCTCTTTAAATCATACACTTAGAACAAAAGGTGCTATCTAGAACCTTAAAGGGTTCTTTGGCTGTCCCCATAGGAGAACCCTTTGAAGATGTATTTTTGGTTGCAGCGAGAACCCTTTTGGTTCCAGCTAGAACCCCTTTGGGTTCCATGTACAACCCGTTCTGCAGAGGGTTCTACATGGAACTCAAAATGGTTCTACCTGGAACCAAAAAGGGTTCTACTTGGAACTAAAAATTGTTATCCTATGGGTACAGCCAAAGAACCCTTTTTGGAAGCCATATTTTCAGCTGAATGAATCCCCTGGACCCAGAGAGGTGACTGTGCAAATCAACACTGCTCAGAATAACATTTCACTTGATGTCTTTATCATAGTCTGCACATAGCTTTTACAGCTCTCACTATCAACCAGTGTCAGAGCTGAGAGAAGGTCTGTCTGGCGCTCCTGTCTTTAGCATTACAAACATCATGCCATTTTTAAAAAATCAAATACTTACGTGGATGTTTTTTCTGTCGGCACAGAGCTGCTGAAATATAGATGTGCCCCCTGTTTGCCCTCTCTTTGACTCTCAGAAGAGGCAGCAGGGATAGCCAAGTATTGTGACACATATGTTTTAGTAGGTTCAAGTTAGTAGGCCTATAGTGAAAGTAGATGTGCCCCCTGTTTGCCCTCTCTTTGTCTCTCAGAGGAGGCTGCAGGGCTAGCCAAGTATTGTGACACATGTTTTACTAGGTTCAAGTTAGTAGGCCGATATTGAATGTGAATGTAGTAGGCCGTGTCTGTGGTGAATGTGTCGTCAAGCTGGAAGTCGTTGTTACACTTGAGGAAAGGACAGCATAACCGCAGGCGATAGAGTCCAGGCGTGTTTGACTCCCTCTATTGAAATAGCTTACAGATGTTTTCAAAGGAGACACTTTCGCTATCAACTGAGAAGGGATAAATCATTCCTTACCATCTCAGCACTTCAATGTATGCTTGATGACTCGTTCAACATTTTTTCACAGAGTCACATTTTGCACAAACACTTGACTCTAACAACAAACACCCGAGATGAACGGGAAGACAGACCAAAACATTCGTTACTGGATGTTTTAATAGACAGCACTATATGAAGTTAACAAAAACAAGCCACAATAATCATAGGCTACTCTGAATGAAACAGACGCATCACGTTAGAGTTGAAATGACTGACACCTTACATACATCTTGCCCATAGTGTAAAATCTGTTTTATCAGAGATGCAACTCGATCAATGAAGCTCTGGGCACAGGCCTACTAGCCTGCAATGTATACTGTAAAATATCCAATATGCATATTCACTTCATTAAATTGGGATGCCAAACACTTCTATCATGGCTTTGGCTAGCCCTTGATCATGACTGTCAGTTCCATTACGTTACACATAAGAGTCATTGGACGAAGGCGTCTTCTGTACGGGAGAGTTTATTTTAGAGCCCTGACGCTTGGTCTGAACATTAACATGTGTCACTTGCGGTAAGGTTTTACAAGCATAAGGACCTTATCTTTCGTATCAGCCAGAAACAATTGAAACAATTTAAAAACGTTAAATTGATACGCACCTTCATGGGGTTAGGTTTAGAGTTCCCACACGGCCATATTTACATGTTACAGCACATGTTTACGGGAGACGGACGGAAAACAGGGACCACCTGTGCCAATTAGCTATCTAGCATGCTCTGAACCCCTATGTCTAACGGAAGAAGACAGCCAGAAAGAATCGTGTTGTCACTGAAAAATACTGTCTGCTGCAACTGTGATAAAGCCGGTTAAAATGATGTACAGTAAGTGCGTATTTTGCGTTTGAGAAATTATTTACACTGAACAAAAATATAAAAGCAACATGTAAAGTGTTGGTCTCATGTTTCATGAGCTAAAATAAACAATCCCAGAAGTGTTCCATACGCACAAAAATCTTATTTCTCCAAGATAATCCATCCATCTGACAGATGTAGCATAGCAAGGAGCTGATTAAACAACATTATCATTACACAGGTGCACCTTGTGCTGCGGACAATAAAAGGCCACTCTAAAATGTTTTGTCACACAGTACAATACCACAGATTTCAAAAGATTTGATGGAGCGTGGAATTCGTATATTGACTGCAGGAATGTCCACCAGAGCTATGAGACGCCTCCAATGTCGTTTTAAAGAATTTGGCAGTATGTCCAACCGGCCTCACAACCGCAGACCACGTGTATGGCATCATATGGGCAAGCGGTTTGCTGATGTTAACGTTGTGAACAGAGCGTCCCAGGATTTTTTGGTATGGGCAGGCATAAACTACGGACAACAAACACAATTGCATTTTATCGATGGCAATTTGAATGCAAAGAGGTATTGTGACGAGATCCTGAGACACATTGTCGTGCCATTCATCCGCCACCATCACCTCATGTTGCAGCATGATAATGCACGGCCCCATGTCGCAAGGATTTGTACACAATTTCTGGAAGCTGAAAATGTCCCAGTTCTTCCATGGCCTGGCTGCTCACCGGGCATGTCACCCACTGAGCACGTTTGGTATGCTCTGGATGGACGTGTACGGCAGCGTGTTCCAGTGCCCGCCAATATCCAGCAACTTCGCACAACCATTGAAGAGGAGTGGGACAACATTCCACAGGCCACAATCAACAGCATGATCAACTCTATGTGAAGGAGATGTGTCGTGCTTCACGAGGCAAATTGTGGTCACACCAGATACTGACTGGTTTTAGCCCCCTACCTTTTTTAGTATTTGGCTGTTTTGGCTGCCAGCGCCAGTCTACCTCTGAAAATACCATACTGTATAAGGTCCTGGGACTTTAAAGAGTAACGGTAACATTAGGCTCCTTAAGAGTACATATTGGGCTACGCATTGGCTTGAGTGAAAAATGTAGCCTAAAATGTGTATATTCCCATTATTAAGTAGCCTACAATAATATATGAGTTCTACTTCAGAGTAGACTAAATGGTTTACATTTATGAAGATAGAGGAATGGCTGTTGGAAGGAGCTATAGGAGGACCGGCTCATTGTAATGGCTGGAATGGAGTTAATGGAATGCATCAAACATATGGAAACGACATGTTTTGACTCCATTCCAACATTACATTCCAGCCATTACAATGAGCCCGTCCTCCTATAGCTCACCATACCAGCCTCCTCTGAAAGATAGCAATTTTGAATTGGTAGGCTACAACAGCGATTCACCTGGTCACCTGACAAGACTCCTCCTTCCACAGTGCTACTCAAGGCAGCGCTCGGCACAAATCTTAGCACGTTCCGATAGAGTGGTGTGTTTGTGGCTGCTAAGCAGAGGGGATGGAGTCAAACCAAGCTCTTTGAAAAATAAAATTAGGGCTCTGTTTGCACCATGTCTGGCTTCAAATCAATTAGTGATGAGAGTGGCTGATGCTCCGGGTGTGCGCTTCAATGAGAGCGAAAGGGTGACAGACAGTTATATCTTCTAGATTCGACTGCTGGGCTTAAAAGTGCGATCATTTGGTTCATCTACGACTGAACTCAAGCCAGACCGATGACTCCCGGAGATTCCAAAACTATCACCGACCTCATGCAAGGTAACCAGATTTAGTCTCCCAGGATGTAGTCTACTTCTCCGTACATTCTAGTCGAATATCTCTCTCTTTCTATTTTCTCTTCATTTGCGACGCAGGCTTATTGCTCTGTGATTGCATTCTGAAATAGTGTTCTTTCTGGTTTTTGGATCAGCCAGGAGAAGTTCCAGCTCAATGTATGTCCGAGTTTTTGTTAAATATGTAAAATCATATTCTGGTAATCTACCATTGTTCCTCGTTGGACAATTCGAATGGCTTTCGATCCATTACCAATCTGACATTTATCTGGTTTCAATATAACGTTATCTTCTATCATGTTCAAAGATAAGAACATGTTTGCACACTTTTAATATTCCATATTTACATATTAATTATATTAATAGGAAAGCTCTACATCATTTATGCACATCAACTATTTTATATCCATGCCTAATTCTCTATTTATTTAATCCCAGCCATTCTGGAGTGCACATAGCCTATGACACAGTGTAACTTTAATCACAGACAGTGGATATTGGCTCCATAGAAATGATTTAATACATGTTGACTTAAACTGAGGCCTTTTTTTCATTTGCGTCTTAAAAAACAATGGAGTTCAACTTTGAAGACACCAGATCTGAATTTGCACTGCCTCTGATTTTTCACTTACATCGATAAATGGGGCATTAAGTGGTAAATAGTCATGTCTGTGTCAGCGAATTGAGCCTTGAATCACAGAAATCCATCAGCAGTTTTTCTGGGGCAGTGGTATTTCTCTTTCCCCCTTTAGGGGGGCCTCTTGGGTTCTCAATTGCAACCTGGGCTCAGGGGTCAATGTAACATATTAAAATTGCATTCATATCCCTCCATTGTTTATGATATAGTTATGCTTCTTTTGATATGTATTTATTGTCCTGAAATTCGTGTGATACATTACACGGCCAAAAGTATGGGGACAACTGCTCGTCAAACATCTCATTACAAAAATCCTGGGCATTAATATGGAGTTGGTCCCCTCACCCCCTTTGCTCCTATAACAGGAACCACTAGATGTTGGAACATTGCTGCGGGGACTTGCTTCCATTCAGCCACAAGCATTAGTGAGGTCGGGCGCTGATGTTGGGCGATTAGACCTGGCTCGCAGTCTGCGTTCCAATTGATACCTAAAGTTTTAGATGGGGTGGAAGTCAGGGCTCTGTGCAGGCCAGTCAAGTTCTTCCACACCAATCTCAAGAAACCATTTCTGTTTGGACCTCGCTTTGTGCAGGGGGGCATTGTCATGACTGAGCTTTACACCACTCCAGCTGACACTTGGTATTGTGCATGGCTTAGGCTTATGTGCAGCCATGTAGTGCATGTTACGAATTCCAATTCATAAAATATGTTAAACATTTGCAATAACGTATGATATGTTACGATTTTGTTGTAGCTAACGTTAGCGAGGTGGCTGTCATTAGCTAAGCTAGTGTTTAGGGTTAGTGGCAGTGTAAGCCGGTCTGTGAAAGTAAGCTGGTCCGGTACGGCATACTGACAAAATAAATAGTGGGGGTACGACATACTGGTTCAAACATGAGCCAACAATATATTAACAAAATGCCAAGAAAACTGTATGCTATTACACTATTACTTGTCATTACTGCATGTCAGTTGCATGAAAAATTAGCGAATGGACTTGAAAACGGGTGGTTTAAGCTCCAAAATTGTGTGTGGATCGATGAGAACACAGACATTTTTTTACCAGAGATGAGGCAGAGATGAGTGGCTGAGACTGACGTGCGTAGACACAGGCTACACTTATTGAATGTCATTAGACTTTTTGGTGTTTCGTAACCATTGGCAATTTTAGCATATCAAACTTGGTGGGGCAAACTCACAAATGTTTTGGATGCATGCCACCGAAGCCACTACACAACACTAAACAATACATTAACTGCACTTATAATAGTGCTGGAGGAGATGGCTGCTGTTTTACAGTCCTGTAACCAATTGTGCTATTGTGGGTTTTTTTCACGTTATTTGTAACTTACTTTGTACGTAATGTTTCTGCCACTGTCTCTTATGACCCGAAAAGAGCTTCTAGATATCAGGACAGCGATTACTCAGCCTGTGCTGGAAAAAATATTTTTGCTTTAACGAGTCTGATGCGAAGGATTTACTCCAGACACCTGACAAGGCCCACATCCCCGTCAGTTGCAGGAGAAAGAGACGGGGAAATAGGGGATGTATGTCTGGGTGCCTTGTAAGGATCTGACGGCGAATGGGTAATCTGTCTTCACATCGGTCCTATTAGCCAACGTACAATCATTGGATAATAAAATAGACAAACTACCAGAACGTATATCCTACCATTGGGACATTAAACTGTAATATCTTGTGTTTCACCAAGTAATGGCTGAACAATGAAACTAATTACATACGGTTTGCGGGTTTACGCTTTTTTTGCTTTTTCAAAAAGAACACCAGTCTCTGGTAAGACAGCTGGTGCACAACATTTAAGGAAGTCTTGAGGTTTTGCTCACCCGAGGTAGAGTATCTCATGATAAGCTGTAGACTACACTATTAACCAAGAGTCTTCATCTATATTCTTCGTAGCTGTCTATTTACCACAACAAACCGATGCTGGCACTAAGACCAAACTCAACGAGCTCTATACGCCCATAAGAAAACAGTAAAACGCTCATCCAGGCGCTCCTAGTGGCCTGGGAACTTTAATGCAGGGAAACTTAAATCTGTTTTACCTCATTTCTACCAGCATGTTAAATGTGCAATTAGAGGGGGAAAAACTCTAGACCACATTTACTCCACACACAGAGACGCTTACAAAGATCTCCCTCCATTTGGCAAATCTGATCATAACGCTATCTTCCTGCTTACAAGCAAAAACTGAAGCAGGAAGCACCACTGATTCGGTCAATTAAAAAGTGGTCAGATGAAGCAGATGCTAAGCTACAGGACTGTTTTGCTAGCACAGACTGGAATATGGTCTGGAATTCTTCCGATTTCGTTGAGTACACCACATCAGTCACAGGCTTTGTCAATAAATTCATTGGTCATCCCCACAAGCAGCATCCGCACTGAGCTAAAGGCTTGAGCTGCAGCTTTCAAGAAGCGGGACTCTAACCCGTAAGCTTATAATGGCTTGCAAACCATTACAGACTACGAAGGGAAGCACAGCCGAGAGCTGCCCAGTGATCCAAACCTACCAGACAAGCTAAATTACTTCTATACTTGCTTTGAGGAAAGTAACACTGAAACCTGCATGAGAGCATCAGCTGTTCCGGACAACTGTGTGATCACACGTAGCCGATGTGAATGTTGACCTGTTTTAAAAGGTCATACAAGGCCGCAGGGCCAGACGAATTACCAGAACGTGTACTCTGAGCATGCGCTGACCAACTGGTGTCTTCACTGACATTTTCAACCTGTCCCTGACTGAGAATGCTATTCATGGAACAAAGCTCAGTGTTCAACACCATAGTGTCCTCAATGCTCATCATTAAGGACCCTGGGACTAAACACCTCCTTCTGCGACTGGATCCTGGACTTCCTGATGGGCAACCCCCAGGTGGTAAGGTCAACACATCCGCCACGCTGATCCTGGTTACAAGGGCCCCTCAGGGGTACATGCTCTGTCCCCTCCTGTACTCCCTGTTCACTCTTGACTGCATGGCCAGGCACAACTCTAATACCGTCATCAAGTTTGCTGATGATACAACAGTGGTAAGACTAATCACCAACAACGGTGGGACACCATGTAGGGAGGTCAGAGACCTGCTCATGTGATGTCAGGAATACAACTTCTCCCTCAATGTGATCAAGACAAAGGAGATGATTGTGGACTACAGGAAAAGGAGGACCGAGCACGCCCCCATTCTCATTGACTGGGCTGTAGTGGAGTCGGTTGAGAACTTGATGTGGACACCAAGGAATTTCAACAACAAACTATCATGATACAAACTCTCAAACAAGACAGTCATGAAGAGGGCACAACAAAGCCTTTTCCCTCTCAGGAGACTAAAAAGATTTGGCATGGGTCCTCAGATCCTCAAAGGTTTTACAGCTGCAAAATCGAGAGCATCCTGACTGGTTGCATCACTGCCTGGTATGGCAACTGCTTGGCCTCCCGACCGCAAGGCTCTACAGAGGGTAATGCTTACTACCCAGTAAATCACTGGGGCCAAGATTCCTGCTATCCAGGACCTCTCTACCAGGCGGTATCAGAGGAAGTCCCAAAAAGACTCCAGCCACCCTAGTCAGACTGGTCTCTCTGCATGCGGTACCGGAGTGCCAAGTCTAGGTCCAAAAGGCTTCTTAAAAGCTTCCCAGGCATAAGTCTCTTGAACAGCTAAACAAATGGCTACCCAGACTATTTGCATTGCCACCCCCCCCACCACCTCTTTTACACCTCTGATACTCTCTGTTAATTATCTATGCATAGTCACTTTAATAACCTACATGTGGAAATTACCTCAACTAACCGGTTCCCCCGCACAGACTACAGTGGGGGAAAAAAGTATTTAGTCAGCCACCAATTGTGCAGGTTCTCCTACTTAAAAAGATGAGGCCTGTAATTTTCATCATAGGTATACTTCAACTATGACAGACAAAATGAGAGAAAAAAATCCAGAAAATCACGTAGGATTTTTAATGAATTTATTTGCAAATTATGGTGGAAAATAAGTATTTGATAACCTACAAACAAGCAAGATTTCTGGCTCTCACAGACCTGTAACTTCTTCTTTTAAGAGGCTCCTCTGTCCTCCACTCGTTACCTGTATTAAAGGCATCTGTTTGAACTTGTTATCAGTATAAAAGGCAACTGTCCACAACATCAAACAGTCACACTCCAAACTCCACTATGGCCAAGACCAAAGAGCTGTCAAAGGACACCAGAAACAAAATTGTAGACCTGCACCAGGCTGGGAAGACTGTATCTGCAATAGGTAAGCAGCTTGGTTTGAAGAAATCAATTGTGGGAGCAATTATTAGGAAATGGAAGACATACAAGACCACTGATAATCTTCCTCGATCTGGGGCTCCACGCAAGATCTCACCCCGTGGGGTCAAAATGATCACAAGAACGGTGAGAAAAAATCCCAGAACCACACGGTGGGACCTAGTGAATGACCTGCAGAGAGCTGGGACCAAAGTAACAAAGCCTACCATCAGTAACACACTACGCCGCCAGGGACTCAAATCCTGCAGTGCCAGACGTCTCCCCCTGCTTAAGCCAGTACATGTCCAGGCCCATATGAAGTTTGCTAGAGAGCATTTGGATGATCCAGAAGAATATGTCATATGGTCAGATGAAAACAGAACTTTTTGGTAAAAACTCAACTCGTCGTGTTTGGAGGACAAAGAATGCTGAGTTGCATCCAAAGAACACCATACCTACTGTGAAGCATGGGGGTGGAAACATCATGCTTTGGGGCTGTTTTTCTGCAAAGGGACCAGGACCACTGATCCGTGTAAAGGAAAGAATGAATGGAGCCATGTATCGTGAGATTTTGAGTGAACACCTCCTTCCATCAGCAAGGGCATTGAAGATGAAACGTGGCTGGGTCTTTCAGCATGACAATGATCCCAAACACACCGCCCGGGCAACGAAGGAGTGGCTTCGTCTGAAGCATTTCAAGGTCCTGGAGTGGCCTAGCCAGTCTCCAAATCTCAACCCCATAGAGAATCTTTGGAGGGAGTTGAAAGTCCGTGTTGCCCAGCAACAGCCCCAAAACATCACTGCTCTAGAGGAGATCTGCATGGAGGAATGGGCCAAAATACCAGCAACAGTGTGTGAGAACCTTGTGAAGACTTTCAGAAAACGGTTGACCTCTGTCATTGCCAACAAAGGGTATATAACAAAGTATTGAGAAACTTGTTATTGACCAAATACTTATTTTCCACCATAATTTGCAAATAAATTCATAAAAAATCCTACAATGTGATTTTTCTCTTTTTTATTATTATTTTTTTTCTTATTTTGTCTGTCATAATTTGGGGTCACTTAAAAATGTCCTTGTTTTTGAAATAAAAGCAAAAACATTTGTCCCTTAAAATAACATGAAATTTATCAGAAATACAGTGTGGACATTGGCTGTATTGACGGTATTTATTTTACCTTTATTTAACCAGGCAAGTCATTTAAGAACAAATTCTTATTTTCAATGACGGCCTAGGAACAGTGGGTTAACTGCCTGTTCAGGGGCAGAACGACAGATTTGTACCTTGTCAGCTCGGGGGTTTGAACTTGCAACCTTCCGGTTACTAGTCCAATGCTCTAACCACTAGGCTACCCTGCCGCCCTATTATCCGTGTACACCAAGTCAGGACCATAGGATAATAGGATAAATAAAAGGGGCATATAAGCAGACAAAGAAAGCTTTTACAATATTCAATGATGACATTTCTATAAAACAGGCTATAGGCTACATGTGCACCACCAAGTCAGAACAGTAGGCTAAGTTCTGAGGGAGAAAGGGACTAACTTTTTAGGGTGAGATGGGCTACTAACAGCTTACTACACAACATACACACATAGTATTACTTTCTTAGCGACAGTATACATATCTCCCTGGTATATTACATAATTTATGCAGCAGCATACTAGACATTTTTGGACTCACCTTGCTGTGCTGTGCTCAATTGAACAGGAACGTGGTGCGGCGGTCGCTGTGTGCAAATTTTCTCATCAGGGGGCCTCCCAAGTGGTGCAGTGGTCTAAGTCACTGTGCAACTACAGATCCTGGTTTGAGTCTAGGCCCTGTCGCAGCCTGCCACGACTGTAAGACTCATGGGGCAGTGCACAATTGGCCCAGCGTCCTCAAGGGTTAGGGGAGGGTTTGGCCAGCAGACATGTTCTTGTCCCATCGTGCACTCTTGTGATGGGCCTGGCGCAATGCACACTGACATGGTCGCCAGGTGTAGGGTGTTTCCTCCGACACAATGGTGCAGCTGGCTTCCGGGTTAAGCGGGCATTGTGGCTGGGTTGTGTTTTGGAGGACGGACGGCTCCCGACTTTCGCCTCTCCCGAGTCCGTACGGGGAGTTGCAGCGATGGGATAAGACTGCAACTACCAATTGGATACCAGAGAAATCGTTGAGAAAAAGGGGTAAAAAAAAATGCTGTTTGGTTATCAGAATCTGGCATTCTCTGTATTTATGGTGCTTTCAAGACAACGCTTGCAGTTCGCCACAGATTCCTTCCATACTACTCATTGTTGAGAATTTGCGATTTCCAACTTGTGTAATGTTAATGTCCAATCGCCGATGAGCACCGATACTGTTTATCTATAATTTCTCTTAATATGACAAGGATTGAAAAGGATTTGCCAGTAGATTGTCGACTTGATTCACAATGATGACTGCTTGTCGAGCTTGATGGCTAAGATTTAGAAAATATGATGTTGACATGATCAGTCCAATCAAAGCTCCGGTAGATATAACGTGATTTCACATCATTTATCTGTGGCCAATGACCTTGAACCTTCTTGGATGGGCACTTCTAATGTAAATCTATGACAGCACCCAAGGGAGCTTGAACTGCCTTGCTCTCCCTGTAGATTCTGCGGTGACGTAGTGTCCCCATGAGTGATGGAACACTGTTTTTACATTGTTTGCAAACTGATATGTGACTGGAATTAATGCCAAAATAACATGCAAAACAGGCAACAACAAAATAATTACGCGTCCCCACCATTCGTAACAGATGTATCTTTACATTAATCAAATGGCAGGTGCACAGTGCATTGTTTGGATGCTGGAATTATTTTTAGTTGACGAACGTGCAAAAGTAGCCTTTTGATTGGCCTTGTCTGAAATCTTTCTTGCCTACTACTTACTAAAACTGTGTCCTAATTGTACTACACACTAAGTCGGAAGTTTACATACACTTAGGTTGGAGTCATTAACTTGTTTTTCAACCACTCCACAAAATTCTTGTTAACAAAATATAGTTTTGGCAAGTCGGTTAGGACATCTACTTTGTGCATGACAAGTTATTTTTCCAGCAATTGTTTAGACAGACTATTTCACATATATAATGCACTGTATCACAATTCCAGAAGTTTACATTAACTTGACTGTGCCTTTTAAACAGCTTGGAAAATTCCAGAACATGATGTCATGGCTTTAGAAGCTTCTGATTGGCTAATTGACATTTGAGTCAATTGGAGGTATACCTGTGGATGTATTTCAAGTCCTACCTTCAAACTCAGTGCCTCTTTGCTTGACATCATGGGAAAATCAAAATAAATCAGCCAAGACCTCAGAAAAGAAATTGTAGACCTCCACAAGTCTGGTTCATCCGTGGGAGCAATTTCCAAATGCCTGAAGGTACCACGTTCATCTGTACAAACAATAGTATGCAAGTATAAACACCATGGGACGATGCAGCCGTCATACCGCTCAGGAAGGAGACTCGTTCTGTCTCCTAGAAATTAACATACTTTTGTCTGAAAAGTGCAAATCAATCCCAGAACCACTGAAAAGCACCTTGTGAAGATGCTGGAGGACACAGAAAGGAAGAAGCCACTGCTCCAAAACTGCCATAAAAAAGCCAGACTACAGTTTGCAACTGCACATGGGGACACTTTTTGGAGAAAAAAGTGCAAACTTGCCGAGGAACACCATCCCAACTGTGAAGCAGTTGGTCCTTCTGTGGCTCAGTTGGTAGAGCATGGCGCTTGTAACGCCAGGGTAGTGGGTTCGATTCCCGGGACCACCCATACGTAGAATGTATGCACACATGACTGTAAGTCGCTTTGGATAAAAGCGTCAGCTAAATGGCATATATTATATTATTTATTATAAGCACAGGGGTGGCAGCATCATGTTGTGGGGGTGGTTTTGCTGCAGGAGGGATTGATGCACTTCACAAAATAGATGGCATCATGAGGGAGAAAAATTTTGTATATATTGAAGCAACATCTCAAGACATCAGTCAGGATGTTAAAGCTTGGTCGCAAATGGGTTTTCCAAATGGACAATGACCCCAAGCATACTTCCAAAGTTGTGGCAAAATGGCTTAAGGACAACAAAGACAATGTATTGGAATGGCCATCAAAGCCCTGACCTCAATCCTATGGATAATGTGTGGGCAGAACTGAAAAAGCGTGTGCGAGCAAGGAGGCCTACAAACCTGACTCAGTTACACCAGCTCTGTCAGGAGGAATGGGCCAAAATGCATCCAACTTACTGTGGGAAGCTTGTGGAAGGCTACCTGAAACGTTTGACCCAAGTTAAACAATATAAAGGCAATGCTACCAAATACTAATTGAGTGTATGTACACTTCTGACCCACTGGGAATGTGATGAAAGAAATAAAAGCTGAAAAATCATTCTCTCTACTATTATCCTGACATTTCACATTCTTAAAATAAAGTGGTGATTCTAACTGACGTAAAACAGGGAATTGTTATTAGGATTAAATGTCAGTAATTTTGAAACTGAGTTTAAATGTATTTGGCTGAGTTCTATGTAAACTTCTGACTTCAACTGTATGTAGAAAACTGCTTCTCCAATAGGAAACGATGATCACGCTTGTAAGCGAAGTCATGCGCAGAAACAAAACACATCAGTTCTAACCGTCGTCTTGTGCCGAACTGAGCATGTGTAGGCCATCAAATCAAAGACAGTCCTTCGATATGAAGTTGTTTTTGACAAAAATGACTTTGTCACAAGGTTTTAGTAAGTAACATGTTCAGCTACTTAACATTGGCTCGAATCTAGGTTGTACCTTTTAGACTTAGGGAAAAATGTAACAACTAATTTGTTTACTTCTCTCATTTACTTTTCATACCCCACTCCCTGGTCTGGTATGCGGAGTCTGATTCATAGGCATTCCCGGAAGTCTCGTAATGTTGGGTCTCTGGGTTTAGAAACTCTCTCTGACGATTCTCTTCCTCAATGTGCAGCGAATTCTACTAAATGAAAAGTCTAAATGAGTATGACATCTTGGAATTTAAAGCCCACCTGCAGTGTTTTCAATTGTATTTTTAAATCACCACTCTAAACACTTTTATTTTTTATTTCCCTGAGCCTGCTTTTGTCATTGAAATGCTCAGTCTCATCGTGTGGGCATGTTGATGCAAATGTTTGTATTTGCATACACAGCCCTGATTGCTGGATAGGATTGTCTTGACTCTAGAGCCTCTTCCATTTCTACTGGTTCATGTACTGGTGGAGGAGAGGCAGGCTTGCTGAAAGACAAATTCCAGAAAAATAGGTTAACATTTATTCATTCGTATCCTATAGCTTGTTGTTGACTGTGTTCATGCAGCACAAGTCAGATTAAAAGGTAATATATTTGAACTTAAATGACAAATCTTTACTACTACACCTCTTAGATGTAAATTAATAGGAATTCTATATGTAATTCTATGATTAGGCCCATAAAATGTTTTCATGCAAGTATGTGCACACACAAGGTCCCATACCCAGAAGAAATATACTTTCATCCCTGGTTAGAGGTTAGTTAGGTTTCGGGAAACAGGTTAGGTTTAGGGTCAAGGCCGATTTATACCCTACGGAAGGGGACCCTACAGAGCATAGTGCGTGATGTAATATAGTTTTTAGTCACAAGTGGCGTGCGTCTCCTTGTCTCCCGTGCGTCTCCTTTTCTACCTGGAAAGTGAGTTTTGCAACAGAAGCCCCACATCTATGTTTACATCACATTTTCCAGTATCTCTTCTGGTATAAACACGCAAGCAATGTGGGACATGCTACTACTTGCAATATTTATTTCAAGATTTGCTATGAGCGCAATTGTCGATGTCCAGTTTTGCGAAGCGTCTGCGCGAGCTAGTAGGGTTAAACAATACCTTAGATGTGGTCTTTTTGCGTGCTTGGCCGAATACAACAACAGCTGGAGAGGATATGACATTTGAACACCCATAGTGAGATCAAGGAAGTCTGGAGAAAGATTTGGGACTGATATGTTCGCATTCTGAAAAGGGTGAAGGAGATGATAGGGAATGCTGCTGGTGTTTGAGTCCCACAGATTTTTTTTTTCCGACAACTTGATTGGCTTCGTGTTTACCTGAAACATCGTCAGACACCAATATGCCCGATACGGTATGTACTCTTGTCATGCAGCCAAGTTCTTTTGTTGTGTGTGTGATAAGTAGACCTAGTTAGAACATGTGAAATCAGTAGTTTTCTGGATGGAAGAAATTGTGAGTGGGAAATATTCAGTGCCATTATTATCATAATGATTAGCAGGGCTAGTTCAAACATTTGAAAACTGTGTGTGCGCAATAATAATAGCTGGAACGGAGCAAATGGAATGGCATTAAACCATTCGTTTGCTGTATTTGATACTATTCCACTAATTCCGCTCCAGCCATTAACACAAGCCCCAATTAAGGTGACACCTGTGGCGTGTGTGCTAATTAGTTTGCGATGTTTACGAAATCAGTTCTTTTGAGTAAGCATTTTAACTTAAAGGAGCCCATGCATATGGTGTAAGATTGCTCGCAATGTATTCACCATCTGCAGGGGGGGGTTGTTGTGTTTTTGGACAGCCCAGAGACGAGCTGAGCGGCGAGTGCCTGTCTACTGGTGGTTCATTATTTTCCCCGGCCTGGTTCATCACCTCCCCGGCCCCTCTCCCCAATGCCCAAGCCCTTCTCACCAACGCACCGTCCAGGCTTGCTCTCTGCCCTGCAACTTCATCAACCTCCGCCCCATCTCCCAGACCCAGCTCCAGTGGCTGAAAGAGGAAGCCAGTTGAGAATCCTTTGGTGTGACTGTAATTATAGTAGTCTTGTGATTTTGTAAAGTGTGAATAAGAAAAAAAGCAAAAGCAAGTGTGTAGCTCACATGACATATAAACAGTCATCAACCAGAGGAAGAGAACATATGTGCGCACATGCTTTACAAACCACACTCCAACATTTAAACATGTACTGTAGTGTGCCACACGTTATAGCAGCATCCTGAAAAGACACTCGACCAGCTGGTGTGAGGAAGTAGACCTTGAGGTTGTTGCAACCAGAGTTGCTATAGACGTCTGCCGACATGTTTCTTGGGTCCAGGAAGCTGGTGTCCCCTTGTACCACCTGTCTCCACTGTCCTGGTCGCAGGTCGCAAAATTTAGATGGTTTGGGATGAGTCGGACCAAAGAGTGAAAGAAAAGCAGCCAACAAGTGCTCTGCATATTTGAGAACTCCTTTTAAGACGGATGGAAAAGCATTCCAGGTGAAGCTGGTTGAGAGAATGCCAAGAGTGTGCAAAGCTGTCATCAAGGCAAAAGGTGGCTATTTGAGAACTTTTTTTGGTTACTACATGATTCCCATATGTGTTATTTCATAGTTTTGATGTCTTTACTATTATTCTACGATGTAGAAAATGGTAAAAATAAAGAAACCCTTGATTGAGAAGGTGTTCTAAATCTTTTGACTGGTAATGTATATAAAAAATATTGATCCACGGGCATACAAAAGGGAGCTATCAGTTGCTCATCCCTGGTGTGGACTTAATTTTAATGCGGCTTTATTTTGGAAAGGTAAAATACACACTTCTGTTTTGATAAAAGCAAGTCTTCATTAAGATCCAACGCTTCAGCCAGATGATATAAAACTGCAATCCAGTCCTGTATGACTTAGACAGTGTCCATTTCCATTGACAGTTTATAACACACAAGGTATTGTAATATAACTACTATGAGAGGATTGTTAGTAGCTCCCTGAAACTCTAGCAGGTCAGAGAAGATGAGGCTTTGCCACATGGACAATCACTCAAGATGGAGGGTCGGCGGGGCCGTAGGGGGAGGGCTCAGATCATTATCTTCATACTTCACTGATTTACCACGAATGGTTCATTGTTGAATCATTGTTGTCACGTTTATTTGTTTGCTTTCTTTTTTCTATAGTATCCAAGGACAGGGTAGGCAGAGGGAATGGTAAGTGGGGTGAATAGCTGGAGGGTGACTGATTCAGATGCTGAATTCCAAATCGGATGGGCTAGGGTCTATTTGGAATTCAGTTATTACCAACAGTATGTTACTGTGATCTGGCCTACAACACACAAGGGACAGCCTAAAGCCCACTGTGTCAGGATGTCACATTAACACATGGTTGGCCAAATGCAGTCTACAGAGACTTGGCTAATGCACAAGCAAGCAATGCCAAAATAGGTCATTGGAGAAAATGCTCCTACCAAATAACCAGCAATGCAGAGAGGGGGATATTGAGAGTGAAGGCATCTCTGGTGTACTAAAAGTAATCTCAGGGTTTGAGTGTTTTCCATGTTACTGTATTCCGTTTCACTAGATCTAAAGTATGGTAATTTCCATGTAAAAGGACCCACGATCACCAAATTGTGAAGTTAATAGGAGCATGTCAAATTGGGTATCAAATGAAATCTGAGTCTATATTTTTCAGAAATTAAGGCTTTATTTATTTATTTACTTTCCCAACCATTTTCCATCCAAAAAATTAGGGATAAGCAAAGGCTTTGATTTCTTGTCAAACAGATGGAAAAAGGGTCTTGGAAAATATCTGTATTTTTAAACGTAATTCCTTCTTTCTTGCTGAGCGGCCTTTCAGGTTATGTCGACATAGGACTCGTTTTACTGTGGATATAGATACTTTTGTACCTGTGTCCTCCAGCATCTTCACAAGGTCCTTTGCTGTTGTTCTAGGATTGATTTGCATGTTTCACACCAAACTACATTCATCTCTAGGAGACAGAATGCATCTCCTTCCTGATCCGTATGACAGCTGCTTGGTCCCGTGGTGTTTATACTATTGTACTACTGTTTGTACATATGAATGTGGTACCTTCAGGCATTTGGAATTTGCTCCCAAGGTTGAACCAGACTTGTGGAGGTCTATAATCTTTTTTTCTGAGGTCTTTGCTGATTTCTGTTGATTTTTTTTCCCCATGATGTCAAGCCAGGAGGCACTGAGTTTGAAGGTAGGCCTTGAAATGCATCCACAGGTACACCTCCAATTTACTCAAATGATGTCAATTAGCCTATCGGTAGCTTCTAAAGCCATGACATTTTCTGAAAATGTCCAAGCTGTTTAAAGGCTCAGTCAACTTAGTGTATGTAAACTTCTGACCCACTGGAATTGTGATACAGTGAAATAATCTCTGTAAACAATTGTTGGAAAAATTGCTTGTCATGCACAAAGTAATGTCCAAACCAACTAGCCAAAACTATAGTTTGTTAACAAGCAATTTGTAGAGTGGTTGAAAAATGAGTTTGAATGATTCCAGTGAATGTAAACTTATGACTTCCACTGGATCGACATGCCACCCCTTACATCCGTAAGTCTTATCGTTCCCTGGGCTGCTGCTATGGATACAGCTCTTTCTGCAAGCCTCTTGATGAATGTACGAGCCAGATACAAAGTTTTATAAAGCTTCTGCAGGAGAGCAATAGGGATTCTGCAGGGGAGCTAAAGAAGTTACCTGCCTCAGGCACTGATTTTACAGCATTCAAACAATGTGCATTACAGTGCACATAAAATGCTAATTTAATCCGTGCAGACACACCAGAATGCTTTCTGCTCATGACGGATGCACTGTCATAGCCTTTCCCCACAAGATTATCTCTGTAGTCCAGTCCATGTTTTTGAAGGCAATCAATTATCATTTTTGTGAGACCTGCTGCATCTAAGCTTTCAGCTGACTGAAAGTGTAAAAAGCTTTTGCGGATGGCCCCATTGTAATAGTACCTCAACAAAAGAAATGTTTTCTTTAAATCTTTGGTTTTATCTGCAATTACACTAAAAAATGTAACTTTCTTTTACTTTGCTCATTTCACTTTGTACCATCTCAGCTAATAACTTTCTTCTGGATTTGGTGGCTTGTGTACTTACAGTGCCTTGCAAAAGTATTCATCCACCTTGGCGTTTTTCCTATTTTGTTGCATTACAACCTGTAATTTATGTAGAGTTTTTTTTTTGGGGGGGGGATTTAATGTATTGAACATACACAAAGTAGGTTAAATTGGTGAAGTGAAATGGAAAAAATAACTTGTTTAAATAAAAAGTGGTGGGTGCAATATGTATTCACCATCTTTGCTGTGAAGCTCCTAAATTAAGATCTGGTGCGACCAATTGCCTTCAGAAGTCACATAATTAGTTAGATTGCACACAGGTGGACTTTAAGTGTCACATGATCTGTGTGTGTGTTTATCTGTTCTGAAAGGCCCCAGTGTCTGCAACACCACGAAGCAAGGGGTACCACCAAGCAAACGACACCATGAAGACCAAGGAGCTCTCAAAGTTGTGGAGAAGTACAGATCAGCGTTGGTTTATAAAAAATATCTGAAACTTTGAACATCCAACGGAGCACCATTTTAAATCCATTATTAAAAAATGGAAAGAATATGGCTCCACAACAAACCCGCCAAGAGAGGGCTGCCCACCAAAACACACAGACCAGGCAACAGAGGCAACAAAGAGACCAAAGATAACCTTGAAGGAGATTCAAAGCTCCACAGCGTAGATTGGAGTATCTATAGGACCACTTTAAGCCAGACACTACAGAGCTGGACTTTACAGAAGTGGCCAGAAAAAAATCCATTGCTTAAAGAAAAAAAATAAGCAAAAACGTTTGGTGTTTGTCAAAAGGCATGTATGAGACTCCCCAAACATATGGAAGAAGGTACTCTGGTCAGATGAGACTAAAATTAAGCTTTTTGGCCATCAAAGAAAACGTTATATCTGGCGCAACACATCACCCCGAGAACATCATCCCCACAGTGAAGCGTGGTGGCAGCATCATGCTGTGGGGATTTTCTTCATCTGCAGGGACTGGGAAACTGGTCAGAATTGAAGGAATGATGGATGGTGCTATATACAGGGAAATTCTTGAGGGAAACCTGTTTCAGTCTTCCAGAGATTTGAGACTGGGATGGAGGTTCACCTTCCAGCAGGACAATAATCCTGAGCATTGTGGTGGCATATTTCTGTTTTACCAAATGAGAGTTAAAAACTACACACCAGAGTTATACTTAAACTACATCTTTTTAATAATAATAAGCTTTAGCATTTGACTTTCAACAATTCACTATTTCTAATGAACCGTTTAAGTACCAACAGGAAAGTACAAAGATATTTTATAGCCAAGATAGATCTTAGGAACTGTTTACAAATAAATACTTCTTCTTGAAAAAGGAGTATCCCTTAGCCAGATAACATTCGCTATATGAATTATCGTTCCGTTTGGTCCCTCAGACAAGGTTCTAATCTCGTTCCTGGTACTTCATAGTACAAAAACACCAACTCATCCAATGGCATATATCAATTATCAACTCTAGATGCTCCCATCTCACGTAAACCCCATATTGACCCCACTCCTGGACAAGCTCACTCAGGGGAGTGAGCCTCTAGGTCATACTGTCCCAGGATAAGTGTAAGGTCAAAGAGGACATAATGTTTCCAGACACTGCCACACACCTCCCCCCAATGGGAAAAGGAGGGAGTGACTGGCGCACAGACATTGTGGAGACAAGTAATTGGTTCCCCATTAATCACGCCATCCCTTCACATGGTTTAAGAATAGGTAAAGACACATTCAAATATGAAGACAATGTTCCATTATGTTCTCTTTCCTTTCTGATATTCTGCATAGCACCAGGGACATGTGAAAGACAAGCCTGACCTCTCCCCTCTCTGGGCCCCAAGTGACTGAGCCCCAGCTGAGGGAAAAGTGCAACTGCCAACACTCTAGTCCAAAAGGATACATTCTAATGACAAGTATCTCACATAAGCATATTATGCAAATAAAGCATCTTAATTATCTGTTACCCAACTAATTCTGATTCATCCGCAACAGCATACTGCTAAAGCAACACTCAAGTGGTTTAAGGGGAAACATTTAAATGTCTTGGAATGGCCTAGTCAAAGCCCAGACCTCAATCCAATTGAGAATCTGTGGTATGACTTAAAGATTGCTGTACAATGGAATGGAACTCATCCAACTTCAAATCAAATCAAATCAAATCAAATTGTATTTGTTTATTTGTCACATACACATGGTTAGAAGGAGCTGGAGCAGTTTTGCAGTTTTGCCATGAAGAATGGGCAAAAATCCCAGTGACTAGATGTGCCACACCAAGAGACTTGCAGCTGTAATTTCTGCAATATGTGGCTCTACAAACTATTGACTTTGTGGGGATGAATAGTAAATCACGCTCAAGTTTGTTTCGTCTAATTTCTTGTTTCATAATAAAAAATGTTTTGCATCTTCAAAGTGGTAGGCATGTTGTGTAAATCAAATGATGCAAGCCCCCCCCCCCAAAAAAAAAATATTTTAAGTCCAGGTTGTAAGGCAACAAAATAGAAAAAAATCCAAGGGGGGTGAATACTTTTGCAAGCCACTGTAGCATTGCCACATGCATTCATCATTTTCTCTATGAGAGGGTCATGCTTTGCTATTTCTTCTAATATTGTCAAAAGATGACCCTCATGAGAGTCATCAGACTCTCGATGACCTCCTCTGCGCTATATGTTGAGTGACTGTTAATAGGAGCACATCTGCAATTGTTTTAATGTAAGTACAGTTTTCCTCCTTTTTCCGGTCCTCATTTATGACATCTAACATTGAGTTGCTGTCAATAGCCCTTTTATGGTGATTCCAAGCATACCTAGCACTGATGTGATGCTCTGCCTTCAAATGGAGCTTAAACCCAGAATCTTTAAACGGCACCTTTGTCCAGTTACAAAAACCTGACTGTGATGTGAAGGTAGATTTCAGGTGTATTGGGCAGAGAAAAATGCCTACAGGTGAAACAATACGTTGAATCTTGACTTACAGAATATTCAAGCCTTGAATTGTCATCAATGAAAGCGCATTTATAAAAATAAAATATTATTTCACCTTTTATTTAACCAGTTAGGCCAGTTGAGAACAAGTTCCCATTACAACTGCGATCTGGCCAAGATAAAGCAAAGCAGTGCGACAAAAACAACAGTTACACATGGGATAATCAAACATACAGTCAATAACACAATACAAAAAGCTATGTACAGTGTGTGCAAATGTAGAAGAGTAGGGAGGTAATAAATAGGCCATAGAGGCAAAATAATTACAATTTAGCATTTGATACTGGAGTGATAGATGACGAGGTGCAAGTAGAGATACTGGGCTGCAAAAGAGAGAGGATAAATAACAATATGGGAATGAGGTAGCTGGGTGTGCTATTTCCAGATTGGCTGTGTACAGGTACAGTGATTGGTAAGCTGCTCTGACAGCTCATGCTCAAAGTTCGATAAGCCGATAAGAATGCGGTGATTGACAGTCGAAAGCCGTGGCCAGGTCGATGAAGGCTGCACAGTACTGTCTTTTATCGATGGTGGCTATGATATCGTTTAGGACCTGGGCGTGGCTGAGGTGCACCCATGACCAGCTCAGGGACCAGATTGTTTATGTGAAGAAAGTACAGTGGGATTCGAAATGGTCGGCGGTCTGTTTGTTAACTTGGCTTTTGAAGATTTTAGAAAGTCAGGATGGATATAGTTCTATTACAGTTTGGGTCTAGAGTGTCTCCCCTTTTGAAGCTGGGGATGACCTTGGCAGCTTTCCAATCTTTTGGGATCTCAGACAATACGAAAGAGGTTGAACAGGCTAGTAATAGGGATTGCAAAAAGTTTGGTGCATAATTTTAGAAAGAAAGGATGCAGATTGTCTAGCCCAGCTGATTTGTAGGAATCCAGATCTTGCAGCTCTTTTAGAATATCAGCGGTCTGGTTTTTGGAGGGGGAGGCATAGGCAAGTTGCTGCAGGGGGTGCTGAGCTGTTGGCCGGGCGGGGTAGGGGTAGCCAGGTGGAAAGCATGGCCAGCTGTATAAAAAAAAAAGCTTTTTGAAATGATCGATTATGGTGGATTTTTGTCTCTGGGCTGTCCAACCCCCGCCACCAAAACCTTTTGGAATTAGTGATACAGAAATACATTTCTGTTTAAAAAAGCTAGCCTTAGGAAAGCTAGCTAACTGCATGAGTATATTGGTTCCTGACTTCCGTGAAAAGTTACAAGAATGGGATTGGATGGTGGACTTCTTTGGCTAGCTGGGAGATGGGCCTAGCTCCAGGCTAACTGGTGCTTGCTTCGGGACCGAGACATTAGCCAGGAGTAGGCACTCGGATAGCAGCTAGCTAGCTGCAATGATCCGATGTAAAGGTTCAGAGTGTGCGGTAGGAATCCGGAGATGTGGTAGAGAAAAAGCAGTCCTACATGCTCTAGGTTGATGTCTCGCTGTGCAGACTGGCAGGAATTGACCGGGTTGAGGCTTGCTGATGTCAGTGTTAACGGTGAGGACTGCTAGCAGTGACTAACTGACTTGTAACTAGTTAGCTGGCTAGCTCCTGATGGGGGTTCCGGTTCTAAAGTATAAAAATGGCAGATCTGTACCACATTGGGTAAGGCGGGTTGCAGAAGAGTGTATTCCGTCCATAGATGGAAAGTGAGATTAAAATATTAACGGAGAAAACGATATACACAGGATGGGACAAGACAAAGAAAATACACGTCTGAAATGCACGTTAAATAATGTGTCATATCTCTATGGAAATATACAATTAAGGGACCCAGAAGATTAGATGCTAACAGCTGCTGACTAAAATGTGTAGTTTAAAGTATAGGCCTGGCCTTCCATTGGGTCCTTTTAGAACAGAAGTCTATCTCTCCCTTTTCATGTTTAATTGAACCTATGCAACCATAAATTGTCTTATTTTTGCATTTAAGCATCCAATTACCCACATTTTAGTCTAATCTCAATCTTAATTACAAATGCCCAATATTTATGTCCAACGTTTCGACAGACAAGCTGTCTACATCAGGCTCTCCTTTATTTTTGTGTATTCTTGTGTGCATTTCTTTCGACACAAGTCATCTTTCCAACAATTGTTTTACGGACAGATTATTTAACTTAATTATTTAATATAACAATTCCAGTGGGTCAGAAGTTTACATACACTAAATTGACTGGGAAAATCCAGAAAATCTCATGGCTTTAGAAGCTTCTGATAGGCGAATTGACATCATTTGAGTCAATTGGAGGTGCACCTGTGGATGTATTTCAAGGCCTACATTCAAACTCAGTGCCTCTTTGCTTGACATCATGGGAAAATCCAAAGAAATCAGCCAAGACTTCAGAAACAAAAATGTATAGACCTCCACAAGTCTGATTCATCCTTGGGAGCAATTTTCAAATGCCTGAAGGTACCACGTCCATCTGGACAAGCAATAGTACGCAAGTATAAAGACCACAGGACCACGTAGCTGTCACACCACTCAGGAAGGAGACTCGTTCTGTCTCCTAGAGATGAACGTACTTTGGTGCGAAAAGTGAAAATCAATCCCAGAACAACAGCAAAGGACCTTGTGAAGATGCTGGCGGAAACCGGTACAAAAGTATCTATATCCACAGTAAAACAAGTCCTATACAGACATATCCTGAAAGGCCACTCAGCAAGGAAGAAGCCACTGCTCAAAAACCGCTATTAAAAAAGCCAGACTACGGTTTGCAACTGTACATGGGGATGAAGATCGTAGAAATGTCCTCTCGTCTAATGAAACTAAAATAGACTGACTGGCCATAATGACCATCGTTATGTTTGGCTGAAAAAGGGGGAGGCTTGCAAGCCGAGGAACACTATCCCAACTGTGACGCACGGGGGTGGCAGCATCATGTTGTGGGGGTGCTTTGCTGCAGGAGGGACTGGTGCACTTCACAAAATAGATGGCATCATGAGGGAGAAAAATTGTGGATATATTGAATCTCAAGACATCGGTCAGGAAGTTAAAGCTTGGTCACATATGGGTCTTCCAAATGGACAATGACCGCAAGCATACTTCCAAAGTTGTGGCAAAATGGCTTAAGGACAACAAAGTCAAGGTATTGGAGTGGCCATCACAAAGCCCTGACCTCAATCCTATGGAAAATGTGTGAGCAGAACTGAAAAAGCATGTGCGAGCAAGAAGGCCTTACCAACCTGACTCATTTACACCAGCTCTGTCAGGAGGAATGGGCCAAAATTCACCCAACTTATGGGTGGGAAGCTTGTGGAAGGCTACCCAAAATGTGTGACCCAAGTTAAACAATTTTAAATGCAATGCTACCAAATACGAATTGTGTGTATGTAAACTTCTGACCCACTGGGAATGTGATAAAATAACTCACTCATCTAATAAATAAAATCTGAACTAAATTATTCTTTCTACTATAATTTCTAGTATAATTCTGACATTTCACATTCTTAAAATAAAGTGGTGATCCTAACTGACCTAAAACTGAATTTCTAGTAGTATTAAAATGTCAGGAATTGTGAGAAACTGATTTTAAATGTATTTGGCTAACGTGTATGTAAACTTCTGACTTCAACTGTACCTGAATGTGTTCAATATACACCTTTGGAGTAATGATTCCACCCTAGACCAGCTAGATGCAGGCAAGAGTGTGTCACCTTTTTATTAAGAACATTTTTCTCTCACCTATGTTATAGTCTAATTCATTTGCTAGGTTGTAGCGACCTCATGAAGGGTATAGGGAAAATGTATGTAATAGCCTAAACTTCTCGATGTTACATTGGGCTGGGGGAATGGAATATGAATGACTGTCATTCAGTATGCTGTAATAGAATCAAGGCCATGTTCATAGCAAAATGTCCCCCCACCGACTGCCCACAATAGAATTGAGGGCAAAGTGTACACTGCCCTAACCCGACTGTTTACGACATTTTCTCATTTCTCTTCACGAGTTTACAGAAGTAATAAGTAAAGGTAGATCAATTGAGTTGATGAATTAAGTGATTAAAACTCAAAAATATGTTTCCAAAATGTCCGGACCAAATCTGAACCAATCATAGACGTTTATGTTTAACAAGTTTGGACAGTACATTACGGTAGAGTCCAATACAGTGGAAGTAAGAAGCTATAGGCTATATAGGGTCAGTTCCAATACCATATTTACAATGTGCAGGGATACTGGAGTGGGAGGTAGATGTGTAATGGGTTACGGTGACTAGGCATCAGGATATATGATCAACAGAGTAGCAGCAGTGTATATGATAATGTGTGTGCATTAGTGATGCGTGGGTTGACTCATAACCTGTGGTTATATCCACGGGGCTTAGGGTAAATAAATATTGCGTGGATGGAGGGCGGCTTGAATAAAGAGAAAACAATACCTTACATTCATGGATTTATCATTCGTGTGCAATTTATAATTTATATCTGTTGGCCACATTGAGGTTTTTCTTCCATTATTTTAGGCTATCTGGCATTAGTGCATAAGCCTAGGCCCTAAAGCTTAACTGTGCGCTTGCCAAATAGCCTACACGGCAATCGCCAAATGCTTTTGGGAACGGGCAGAAAGTTACCCTAGTCAAAAAAATCGAATATAAAAAGCCTGTCAGATTTCGGAACCTATCCTATAAGATTTTTATCCTAAAGGAGTCCAATAGGACTGGTTCCAAAATGTGATAGGATTTTATATATTTATATAGGATGTTCCTCAGTTTACTGGTCTTTACGTTTGAACATAAATGTTCAGGTTTCTGTGCCATATTTAGCTGTGAGATTTAGTGTCCATATTTATTTGGAATTCAAGGCACACTTAACCAGCATGGCTACCGCAGCATTCTTCAGATATATATCATCCCATCTGGCTGGTGCTTAGTCCCACTCATTTTGTTTTTCAACAGAACAATGACCCAACTCCCCTCCAGGCTGTGTAAGGGCTATTTGACATAGAAGGAGAGTGATGGAGTGCTGCATGAGATGACCTGGCCTCCACAATCACCCAACAACCCAATTGATATGGGTTGAGTTGGACCACAGAGTGAAAGAAAATAAGACTATAAGTGCTCAGCATATGTGGGAACTCCTTCAAGACACTTGGAAAAAGCATTCCATGTGAGCTGGTTGAGATAATGCCAAGAGTGTGCAAAGCTATCAAAACATATTTGCCTTGACTTGTGTAACACTTTTTTTGGTTACTGCATGATTCCATATGTGTTTTTTCATAGTTTTGATCTCTTCACTATTATTGTACAATGTAGATAATAGTACAAATAAAGAAAAACCCTTGAATGAGTAGGTGTCCAAACTTTTGACTGGTACTGTATGTGTACTTTATCAGCCTAAATTGAAATGTTGATTTGATTTTTACATATTACATTTTATATTGCAGTAATTTCCTGTACGTCGACAAGTATGTGTTACTACATTGCACATCTTCATGATTTGACCACATCAAATTGAGGGTAATTGCACATGCTTTTTAGTGATGTTACTTTAAATGTTTTATAGTAATTACAAAATCGATTGCTTAAATCAGATCAATATCATTGGTGGTGTACTGTTGGTTTTGTCACACTTGCTGTCGGACTTAGAATTCTACGATCATTTTCAAACTCAAATGGCAGGGGTGTTCTCTGTATAGAAGTCGCTGACCTCACACCTATAGTCGAACTATCACTCAAATAACAGCCATCCTTTGTCACTTGATATCCAATAGCAGGTTGTGATTGGTTGGAGTTAAATATCAAAGCAACTGATTTTGTTTCCTTTCCCGTTTCGGCAGCGCCTCAACTTCCATCCGGCAAATTGTCTTTTTAACCATGGATGTAAAAAATGAGCAGATTCAGTGTTTGCCTTTTGATTAGAGTTAGTTTAAATGGTGCATACACCCCAAATGTTTGTCCCTGCTCTGATTTCAAATGTACATCTATGAGTAAATAACAAAATAGTGTTGCGTTTAACTTTCCGCGATGGTGACCCACTTGAAGCACAATGCAACAATCCAAAGTGTACCTGGCTGTCTGCTACAAGTTGTGAACTAACCAGTGATATCCATTGAGTATACCAAACATTAGGAACACCTTCCTAATATTCAGAAAATTTGCCCTCAGAACAGCCTCAATTTGTTGGGGCATGGACTCTAGGTGTCAAGCATTCCACATGGATGATGGCCCATGTTGACTCCAATGCTTCCCACCGTTGTCAAGTTGGCTGAATATCCTTTGGGTGGTGGACCATTCTTGATACTCAGGAGACTGTTGAACATGAAAAACCTGGCAGCGTTGCAGTGCTTAACAAACTGGTGCACCTGGCACATACTACCATGCCTCATTCAAAGGCACATACAGATTTGGTCTTGCCCATGGCACACACAAACAATCCTTGTCTCAAGGCTTAGCAATCATTCTTCAACCAGTTTTGAAGGGGAGGAGACGGGTTCAAGTGGATTTAACAAGTGACCTCAATAAGGGAGAATAGCTTTCACCTGGTTAGTCTGTCATGGAAAGAGCAGGTTTTCTTAATGTTTTGGATACTCGGTGTATATTAAGCAATAACAAAGAATAAAACATATTGATAAACTGCTATAACAATACAGTGATTCAAAGGACATACAAAAGACTACAACTTAGTCAGCTGACAGGAAAAATGTGGCTAACAATAGTCATAAAAATGTAATGCAATGATAAAAATATTACTGAAACATTGACAATTTTGTCAGCAAACATAAGGAAACAAATACTGTTCTTGAGTTCACGGGCAGTGAAGGATAAAACAGTTCGAATAATAATGTTTGAAAACCGGAGATTCTCTGCACAGCCCCATGTGGCGAGCTGAACTTGGGAGTTAGAATAATTAACACTGTGAGCTTGTGCTAGCTGTGACGTCTTCAGTCAATTTAAGGGACAGGCTTTCTTAGGTGAATAAAACAGAAATAAATATTGAATGGTTTCTGATCAAGTTCATTGTTTTATTGGACTGGAACTAATGACGATTAACTATAATTTAATGGATTCAAATTGGGGTGTCAAAATCCTACGAAACGGATTACAATCAGATTACTTTTGATTTACAATAAGGGAAAAAAGTAGTCTAAAAGGATTCTGATAAGTGACACAAAATCCTACAGGACTACGAGAATCTTATATGATTACTTTCGATTTCCAATAGGAAAAAAAGTATTCTGATAGGATTCTGTAGAGATTGCACAAAATCCTATAGGATTGTGAGAATCCTATACAATTGGAAAAACTGCTAATCCTATAGGAGTTTTTGACTAGGGTAATGTCAATCCACGTAGGCAAAAAGGACAATGTTGGAGTTTAATACAATAAGAGAAAAGCGGTGAAAGGTCAGTTGAAAATAAAGAGAATGGAGGGCCAGAAATGTAATGTTTGGGAAAGATTTGGTGAAGTGATAAGAGGATGATAGCAGGCTATAGGCTACGAAGTGCGTGCTCGGAGAAGCACAGGGCAAAGTTATATTTCTAAGATGGCTGCTGGGATGGTGTAAATAAAACTAGCCTGTACTACACACGGCAATGAATATTTCAACCCTGAGCCTCGGCCAGCTTTGCTCTTGCAGATCAAATACGTTTTTGTTTGCTGCCAAACCAATGGCTGTGCTGTGTAGGCCTACTGTGGGAGTTCAGGTGGAGTTAGGCTTCTTCCAAAAATAATGGTTGATTACGCCTAGTACAGAAAATGCTGAAACCTTGCGCACAGACCAGTGGCGTGTATTCATGGATGCCGAGGGATTCGCAAGAGGCTGAATGTATCTCACAGGAGAAAGCATCCAAGCGAGCGAAACGGCGACCCTTTCGCTGTGTAGGCCATCCTATCTGATGCTGTCTGGTCCAAACGAGTGTGATATTTTTGCCACCACTAACATTGAAGGCAACGGAAGCCATCTGGCCTGCCTTGACGACAAAAGAAAGTATAGAACATTAGCCAATCAGCGTTGAGCTAAAGTGAGCGATCCCGGCGCACCAAAAGAAAGTGTCAAGGGAAGCCGTCTTGGATTTGGCGTCGCTCCTATCAAATCCCATTGAGAGTCAACGTCATTGACAGAAATCTTGAATTGTTACAGGTCGTTGTGTTGTCCGCCGGTGGTTAGCTGGCTAAAATTGTGTGTGTGTGTGGGAGGGGCTTAGCTTCCCCAGTAATTTTACCCACGCACCGCTACTGGCGCAGACTAACCTATGTTCAGTTTGAAAAGGGCCACACAAAGATGAGAAGGAGGACCAGAGGTCAACTTTCATAGCTTACTACTACTATTATTGATTATATTAAAAACAATATGATTCTTGCCCATGATGTGTTTGAGTTATTGGTCTTACTTTAAGCCAGATTTTAGTAACTCGCATTGTGCCGTAGGTGCTGCCTTAAGTTTCAGCAACACAATCAATTGGAAATGGACAGCTGATGGTGCTGATAGGCATAATTCATTTAAACCGTCTTCATTTTTATTAGACGTTACTAACAACTAGAGGACTTTGTTGGAGCCTATTTCTTCCTATTTAAGAAATAAGAGGCCTTCCTGTTTGACAGAGAAAATGAGGCTATTGGCTGCTATATCCTTAGATTTGTCGGTCAATTCCTCTACCTACCACAGCCTACCTCTGTGTCAGTGAAGGGTTCAATTGAAACCAAGACTCGAATTGAGCAACCTGGTCTCGGAACATTTCAAATGATTCTGTACTTAAATCTGAGACACTCTTTTTAGTATGATTCTATATGGTATTTATTAATGTCATCACCCATTTCATATATGTTACGAATTACAAATCGTATTAGTGTTACAAATGAGCAAAACTTACAATATCTTCCTAATCTGCAAAACATATGATGTGTTACGAGTACTAGTTAATGTTAGCTAGGCTAGGGGTTAGGGTTTAGTTTAGGATATAGGTTAAAGGGTTAGTGTTAGGGGAAGGGTTAGCTAACATGCTAAGTAGTTGGAAAGTTGCTAAAATGCTAAAGTTGTCTGTGATGATGAGATTCAAACTCACAACTTTTTGGGTTGCTAGATTTTCACGTTTAGAAGCCCATTCTCAGATTTTATTATTTGCAAATGGGGACAGTTTCATTGAAATACACACATGTTCTCTGCTTTAAAAAAATTAAGCTTTTATGGAGGGGTTAGGTAAAATATATATATATATATATATATATATTTTGCTGAAAGGAGGGTCAACCATTTTTATTTCAGAGGTCCAATTTTTCTTTTTATAAAAATTGTCTCTCCATGTAACCATTTATTATCAATAACGTTCACTCCCTAAGAGTGTAACATCAGACAATCATGGGCAGCTGAATAGCATGTCTCTAGGGAAATCCAGTCTCAGTGAGAACTCATGATGAGAAAAAACGGTAAATGGTCATCGGCAAAGCTAGTACAAACCTAGCTCTTACAAAGCTGGCCAGTTGGAATCAATACACATTGAAAGATCAGAGTATCAAACAGGAACAAAAACAATATTCACACAACTTGACTATGGATTTAAGGAGTGTTGATTCTGCTCTCTCACTGGTAACTGAGTGGGTGGCCAAGCATTGATGTAGAGGCCATGCATCAGGTCATTGACATGTTTCAGGAACTGTATAGACAGAGACGACTCATGATTAACCATTACCTAAGGTCTTCACTAAGTTGAACTTAGCCTAGCAAGTACATTTGACTATGTTGCCCCTCAGCAATCTGGCAGTCAGGCAGACATATGAAGAGGGAGGGAGAGAGAGAGCCTATGTTTTGCTGTCTATTTACATTTCTTAGTCAGCAGGCTGGATAACTTGTGTACTCCTTCCCTTTGTTCCCTACTTCCTTCCTTCCTTCCTTCCTTCCTTCCTTCCTTCCTTCCTTCCAAGCTAGAAGATTCCTGCAAAAAAATCATTAAGATTTGAAAAAGGCAGCTGAGAGTTGTAACATTAGAATGATTGTTGAGGGATAGGCAAAATGTGTAGTCAAATACAAAATACAATTATCCCTGAGGACTCAAGGAACACTTCACATCCATATTGGGGTGTACACGTTTCAAGTATTAGGCTAGCTTAAGATGTCACAGACACAGCATGACACAATGTTGACATGATAATCTTTTCTACATATTATTGTGATTTATCATCTCTCTCACACAACACATGCACAGCTAGCATGACAGTGTTTTCACAAAGTTATTGCGATCATCTCTCGGTCTCTCTCACTCTCAAAAAACACACAGCATAGATTGGTGTCTATTAATTGAGTAGCATTTAGACAACCGGTAAGTAGATTTCAACCATAAACCAGATTTCAACCAAAATAAGAGGTATTTTTCATGATGTCAAAAAGACGTCTTAATCTGGTTGTATAACGTCCCGGCCAGACATCAACTGGGAAGCTGCATATATATACCTAATTATAGACATGTTGACTAACAAATAGTCTACCAAAATGTTGGAAATTATAAGAAGAAACATATTTAAATCGGGCCCCAAAAAATAATGCACACCTGTCAAAGAATCTCCTGGTCACAGCCGTCTGCGACACAGCCTGGGATGGAACCTAGGTCTGTAGTGACGATGCGCCACTCTGGAGGCCCTAGTTCCGCCATCTTTGACTGAAGACTATAGCGCATTTTCTGTATTTGAAGGTTAGAGTCGGGGGTTTGGGCCTTTCACTTTTTCACATATAGTCGGGAAGTTTCTGATGGGTTATCAGCAATTGCGGGTGCGTGTGAACAAACAGCTGACCCGCGCACCACTAGTGTGCATGTTGTGTGCATGAGTGTGTACAGTCTTGTGAGTGTGCAAAAATAAAGGGTCAACTCAGATAGTCCATATAGCTATTTAGCAGTTTATGGCTTGGGGATAGAAGCTGTTCTGGAGCCTGTTTATGTCTGACTTTATGCACCGGTACCACTTGTCGTGTGGAAGCAGAGAACTGTAGTTCTATTTTATTTATATACATACATACATACATACATACATACATACATACATACATACATACATACATACATACATACATACATACATACATACATCATTTTTTACAAAACATACATATTTGGTGCATGCATGCATACATCATTTAAAAAAAAAGATTTGGTCCGGTCCAGACAACCAAATTTTGTCTTGTTCGGTGGCGGAGCTCATTAAAATAATAATCAGTGTGTAGAATGATACAGAAATTTGCAATGGAGGATATTGCATTTGTCTACCTTTTTTTGTGTAGCCATTTAGAATACATCACCATGAAGAGAATGACATTCGTATCCATAATTAATAAACATGGTCACACAATTTTACCAAAATTTGGTTACCAAACTTTGCATCTGCACTGTTCTTCCAGTAAATGTGTTTTAGTAAAATGTTCAGTGTAAACTGTTAAAAGTAGTACTTGTGCATAGAGTTGTATGGTTTGTTAAACTTTGAAATCAATGTTGTTTTTTGGCATACATTTTAAGTACAAAATCGGCATCATAACGTAATTCCATTATCGTGGAATTGCCAGTATCTTTTTCAAGTTTTCTTCATCAACACCAATAAGACAGCACAAGAATGATATTAATATTAGATGAGGTTATGTTTGCTCAATTAAAAGAAGAAGCATACCAGCGGAGGGAACATTTTTAAACATGTAAATGTATTCCACATTTCTTTTATGGGAAAACATTTTTGGATTCTCCCTCAGGAGGTGGAGTAGCTATCATGAAAGCAGCAGCGTTTTCAGTAGTAATGTGTGCCAGATTCAATTTCCAAACCCTAATATCTTGAGTTAATTCATATTCTCCAGTTAGAAGCAGGCCTATCGTCCTAATTTGGCCATTTAGAGATAGATGGAGTGGGGGCGTGGCCTGTTCTGTTGCCATGGCAAGAGGACAGGTATCCTATGTCAGGTTTCCTCTCAAATCTAAGCTGTCATATGTCTTTAACGATTTACTTTGATTGAAGCTTATGATTGTGTTGCTCATCATAGGGCCATGGTGACTCATTCATTGTGCTTTTGGCCTGTGCTGCATATGGCAGTAGCCACATGTGGTCTGGGATTTCAACCTCTCGTAGACCAAGTAACATCCTGTACTACTGGTGGGACCTTGTTGTGCTGATTGTGGCTCTACATACAGTACATACTGTACCAATCATTATAGGACTATTAGTCAACAGGAAGTTTTGATCATCGGGCCTACATTATGATGGTCCTATGCAGTACAGAGACCTATTTTCTGCACGCATATAGAATCTTAATTTATGTCCCCTGTGGACTGATAACTGATCACACAAACACTTTATATTAGCCATTGGGGAGAATCAGGGGGTTCATGCTCATTCCCGCTATCATATAGGCTTCCAAATCCTACCGATGCCATTGTTATTTTAAGTAGCTTGAGGTTTTGGGCTCCCGAGTGGCGCAGCGGTCTAAGGCACTGCATCTCAGTGCAAGAGGCGTCACTAGAGACCCTGGTTCGATTCCAGGCTCTATCACAACTGGCCGTGATTTGGAGCCCCAAAGGGCGGTGCACAATTGGCCCAGTGTCATCCAGGTTAGGGTAGGCCGTCATTGCAAATAAGAATTTGTTCTAAAGTGACTTGCCTAGTTAAATTTTAAGGTTAAATAAATCAATAAAATGTAAAGCTTGGCAATTGAGCATGGTGGTGAAACCCAATGCTAATTACGCACATCTTCAGCGATCTAGTGCGGTGGAGCCGCCTCCCCTTCTATTCTACCCCCTTCCATGACGCGAGTTAGCTTGTGACTGTGTGGGGACTACTGTATGAAGTTAGCTGCCAGGCCTTCTTTCTTCCTATCAGGGGCTCATAAATAATATATACGTTACAGTACAGGGGCATAACTAGGCTAATTTCATATTTGCATATTTGTACAGAATTCATTATTCATGAGTACGGCAGGGTTTTGTGGATCGTAAAAGCTACCTAGCCTACTGTAAATCTCACTGGCTGATCCCAATCTGCCTCCCTGCCTGCCTTTGCATCAGTAACTGGGAAACACTCATATGAAAAAGCAGTATTTAAGCTGCGATGCTATTGCATCAAAAGCGCAGAGTCTAAACTCTTGCCTGAGCAAAGCCTTATTAAAGGCATGGGAATTTGATGAGGTTTCCTAGATACATTCTACCATCCATGCTACCAGACAATGAGCTTTGTTCTGCTCAATTTGCTGTCATTTTAGAATAATGGGATAGAGGGAGTGGGTGGGAGCGCAGTAGACAGGAAGAGGCTCTAACACCTAATTCAGAATAGATTTTATGGGGCATTTTTTAATCGGGTTCAGAGGAGAGAGGCAGGCGCCATAATTTCCATGTGTTATGAAGTAGATTTATCCTTCCCCTTCTTGATGACTGGCATCTTTTTATTCATTACCTTTTGTTCCCTCCCTACCTTCCTCTGTCAGGTGAGTATGCACATGTTAACAGATCCCTCTTTAATGGGTATTGTGTCGTATACAAACCTATTTATGTTGCAGCCATACCTTGTGATTTCTGTCACATTTATTGGGAGGGATCCAGTTTTGAGCGATCATAGCCCTGTTATGTGGAGAGGGGGGTTGTCTGGATGTCAGCAGGGTTCTGGTCTTCTGTTTCAATGTTATTTGTTAATGTGCATTTTTGTTGTGTGTTTGGAGTGGTGGTAGTTGTGTGTGTATCATATGGAAAAAGTATATATTGGAATATATTTCAATTAAATATACAGTACCTGTCAATAGTTTGCTATGAGTTGGACCACAGAGTGAAGGAAAAGCAGCCAACAACTGCTCAGCATATGTGGGAACTGCTTCAAAACTGTTGGAAAAGCATTCCAGTTGAAGCTGGTTGAGAGAATGTGCAAAGCTGTCATCAAGCCAAAGGGTGGCTACTGTGAAGAATCTTTTTTTATGTTCCTATATTTTTGTAGATATTTTTTAATATAAGTACATATAAGGCTTAAACATACATTTGGATATTTTGTAATTTACATATTTTGTCATTTACATATGTGAATACATGTACATACATAAAATATACACTCACAGCCCAGTTTATTAGGTACACCCATCTAGTACTGGGTCGGACCCCCTTTCCCTCCAGGACAGCCTGAATTCTTCAGGGCATTCTGCAAGGTGTCAAACGTTCCACAGGGATGTTGGTACATAAGGTCTGGGGACTACGCAAGCCACTCAAGTAAACTGAACCCGCTGTCATTATCCAAGCAATGTTTTTCCAATCCTCAACTGTCATTTGTTGTTGATCGTGTGCCCTCTGGAGCTGCTTCGTCTTGTTTTTATCCTTTAGGAGTGGAAGCCGGTGTGGTCGTCTGCTGCAATTACCCATCCGTGACAAGGATTGACGTGTTGTGCCTTCCGAGATGCCGTTCTGCACACCACAGTTTTACTGCTCTGTTTGTGGCCAGCCTGTCAGCTTGCACAATTCTCCTTCGACCTCTTATCAACTAGCTGTTTTCGCCCACAGGACTGCCGCTGACTAGATGTTTTTTTGTTTGTCATGCCATTCTAAACACTGTCGTGCGTGAAAAGCCCAGGAGGTCGCCCATTTCTGAGATACCGGATCCGCCCCTGGCACCGACGATCATGTCACACAAATTCACATAGGTCGCTAGTTTTGCTAGTTCCAACATTCAATCGAACAGTAGCTGAATGCCTCGATGCCTGTCTCCCTGATTTATATACAAGCCACGGCCACATGGCCTAATAAACTGTTTGTTATTTTTATATACATATACACTGCTCAAAAAAATAAAGGGAACACTTAAACAACACAATGTAACTCCAAGTCAATCACACTTCTGAGAAATCAAACTGTCTACTTAGGAAGCAACATTGATTGACAATAAATGTCACATGCTGTTGTGCAAATGGAATAGACAACAGGTGGAAATGATAGGCAATTAGCAAGACACCCCCCAATAAAGGAGTGGTTCTGCAGGTGGTGACCACAGACCACTTCTCAGTTCCTATGCTTCCTGGCTGATGTTCTGGTCATTTTTGAATGCTGGCGGTGCTTTCACTCTAGTGGTAGCATGAGACGGAGTCTACAACCCACACAAGTGGCTCAGATAGTGCAGCTCATCCAGGATGGCACATCAATGTGACAGGTGGCAAGAAGGTTTGCTGTGTCTGTCAGCGTAGAGTCCAGAGCATGGAGGCGCTACCAGGAGACCGGGCAGTATATCAGGAGACGTGGAGGAGGCCGTAGGAGGGCAACAACTCGGCAGCAGGACCGCTACCTCCGCCTTTGTGCAAGGAGGAGCACTGCCAGAGCCCTGCAAAATGACCTCCAGCAGGCCACAAATGTGCATGTGTCTGCTCAAACGGTCAGAAACAGACTCCATTAGGGTGGTATGAGGGCCCGACGTCCACAGGTGGGGGTTGTGCTTACAGCCCAACACCGTGCAGGACGTTTGGCATTTGCCAGAGAACACCAAGATTGGCAAATTCGCCACCGGCGCCCTGTGCTCTTCACAGATGAAAGCAGGTTCACACTGAGCACATGTGACAGTCTGGAGACGCTGTGGAGAATGTTCTGCTGCCTGCAACATCCTCCAGCATGACCGGTTTGGCGGTGGGTCAGTCATGGTGTGGGGTGGCATTTCTTTGGGGGGCCGCACAGCCCTCCATGTGCTCGCCAGAGGTAGCCCGACTGCCATTAGGTACCGAGATGAGATCCTCAGACCCCTTCTGAGACCATATGCTGGTGCGGTTGGCCCTGGGTTCCTCCTAATGCAAGACAATGCTAGACCTCATGTGGCTGGAGTGTGTCAGCAGTTCCTGCAAGAGGAAGGCATTGATGCTATGGACTGGCCCGCCCGTTCCCCAGACCTGAATCCAATTGAGCATATCTGGGACATCATGTCTCTGTCCATCCACCAACGCCACGTTGCACCACAGACTGTCCAGGAGTTGGCGGATGCTTTAGTCCAGGTCTGGAAGGAGATCCCTCAGGAGACCATCCGCCACCTCATCAGGAGCATGCCCAGGCGTTGTAGGGAGGTCATACAGGCACGTGGTGGCCACACACACTACTGAGCCTCATTTTGACTTGTTTTAAGGACATTACATCAGTTGGATCAGCCTGTAGTGTGGTTTTCCACTTTAATTTTGAGTATGACTCCAAATCCAGTCCTCCATGGGTTGATAAATTTGAATTCCATTAATAATTTGTGTGTGATTTTGTTGTCAGCACATTCAACTGTGTAAAGGAAAAAGTATTTAATAAGAATATTTCATTCAGATCTAGGATGTGTTATTTTAGTGTTCCCTTTATTTTTTTGAGCAGTGTATATATATTTTTCCATATGGAATGTGTGTGTGTTTAGAGTAGATTCTAGACATATACACTCTACCCTTGTACTGGAGGCTGTAAGATAATATTTTTTATTTAGTGATCTGACTGTTCTCGTGTTTATAAAATATGCCCCTATTTTGTGTCTGCCTCAGAGTAGAATATTTTAAGAAATAATTTAGCGAAGTTATTTTAATTTAAATATGTAAATAGCCTCGGCACAGAGGCTTTTTTTTTGTTTTTTTACTCTAAGGAGATTTTAAGATGAATGCATTCATTTGTCTTGGCGCTTTGACAAGGGGATAAGGAGGGTCACTTTATGCACATATTATGCATTTTGTTAGACAGCGTCATAGCAACTGTTTGTTTAGTGCCTCAAGCTGTTGTCAATCATTTCTACTGTTTCACACGAGCGGCATTTGACACTTGAGAGAGTTTGACTGAAAATGTCTATTTCTAGGCATTTATTGAGGTTGATGTAGGTGAAAAGGTCAGTCAACTAAAGGGCAATCCAGACCACATGCATGCAGTGCTCTTATGAATGGCTTGTAGTTGTGTGCTCCCTGTCATTGAAGTCCGAATTGTGGCACAGTATGGGGTAGTGACCGTGCAAATTGGGAGATGGGCAGACAAAAATCAGGACCATGACATTGCTGAAGCCATATTGGGCAATCCTTCTGTATATAAAGGTCTCAAATTAAAATGAATGGATAATTGAAATTTGTATGGAGAGTGTATCGCTTTTACACAGCTTACGAGAGATACCAGTTGATAGGGGTGCACAGGGTGAGAAAGTATCCTGTAAAGTATCTTACTGTAGGCTTTGTGGCTTCAAACTGTTTACCCTTTGCCAGAGTGACAGTCTAAAAATACTACTGACTTGGTGCTCTCCCTGGTCCTGAAAGATTTCACTTGCTGTGGTTCTGTATGGACAGCTCCGTCTTAGCCTTGGGCTATGCCTTTCTCTCCCCACCACTTGTGCTCCCGGCATCACTGCTATATTTGATCATTGCACATTCTATGCCGGGGCTGTACCTTGTTGACGGAGACTTCAATATGTTGTGTCCTGTGGTTGAGAGAAGTGTATACAGCATGTAGTTCAGTACGTTGTATACAAGAGGCTGCAGATTGTAGCTGTGGCAGGCAAAGCAAACGCCACAGGGGGAGACTCATTGCCCAGCAAATTAAACCATCACCTCCCCAATCTGAGTTACAGTAAATACGGAGAAATTACTCATGTTATGGCCGATGTTTAGTCACTGATGGCAGTCATTCATTCCTTCATTCTCTGAGGTTAATCATGCTCCTTGGTGAGACAAGGGGTGCGATTTTTTTTGTCAGGGGATGTAGTAGAAGTTTTATTAAAAGATACACAATGCTAGACAACAAAAAAATAAACTTATGTTCTTAATCATTATGAGAGGATCTCATAATCTCATCTCCATTCTGAAGATTCGTCTTCATTATCCACTGGAGTGGCATTTACAGATAATGCTGCTGCGTCATTTGCTTGCTGAGCCTCCATTTTCCCAGACCGATCATGCAGCTCCTTTAGTGAGGCTCTTGTAAACGACAAGTGGAGCTATTCTCCATGTGCCCACAGGATTGCTAAAGGTTAATCATCAATGTAAAGCTAATCTTTGTTAAATACCGATATAGATTTGGTGCCTGCTTGTGATAGATATAATCAGGCGAACCGGGAAGAACCCCCCTGAGCCTAAAGTAACTGCAGAATGGCTCGTTTGTGGTTTATTAGATTCTGTGAAGAAGAGAACCGCATTAAAAATCCTTTCCCCAGTTCCCACCAGGCTATTGTTGTCTTTCCTATTGTTTTTAGACCTGTGACATCTGAACTTGTTTGAGTTTGAACGTTACGCAGTTCTATGGGGCATAGGCCTACTTAATACTTTTTCTTGCCACTGTGTATGAGTAAATTATGTTAATCCTTTGGAATTCTGGATTTATGCAAAAATTGGTCACAACAACAGACAGTCTGCTTAAACTAATAACACAAATTGTGTTTTTTCTTGTCTATATTGAATACATCATTTAAACATTCAGTGTTTGGAAAAAGTAGGCTAATGATTTTTTTTCAAAAGCTAATTGGAGTCAGCTAACCTGGAGTACAATCAATGAGACGAGATTGGAGATGTTGGTTAGAGCTGCCCTATAAAAACACACACAAAAAAATTGAGTTTTCTTATTCACAAGATGCGTTGCCTGATGTGAACCATGCCTCAAACAAAAGATCTCAGAAGACCCAAGATTAAGAATTGTTGACTTGCATAAAGCTGGAAAGGGTTATAAAAGTATCTCTAAAAGCCTTGTATATAAATGGAGAAAGTTTGGCACTGTTGCTACTCTCCCTAAGAGTGGCTGTCCTGCAAATATGACTGCAAGATCACAGCGCCGAATTGATCAATGAGGTTAAGAAGAATCCTAGTGTTAGCTAAAGACTTACAGAAATCTCTGGAACATGCTAACATCTCTGACTAGTCTACGATACGTAAAACACTAAACAAGAATGCTGTTCATGGTAGGACACCACGGAAGAAACCACTGCTGTCAAAAAAAAAACATTGCTGCACGTCTGAAGTTCGCAAAAGAGCATCTGGATGTTCCACAGCGCTACTGGCAAAATATTCTGTGGACAGATGAAACTACAGTTGAGTTGTTTGGAAGGAACTCAACACTGTGTGGAGGAAAAAAAGGCACAGCACACCAAACCTCATCCCAACTGTAAAGTATGGTGGAGGGAGCATCATGGTTTGGAGCTGCTTTGCTGCCTCAGAGCCTGGACAGCTTGCTATCATTGACGGAAAAATGAATTCCCAAGTTTATCAAGACATTTTGCAGGAGAATGTAAGGCTATCTGTCCGCCAATTGAAGTAAATCCGAACAGAATGGCTTCGACAGAAAAAAAAAAAGTATTCTGGAGTGTCAGAGTCCTGACCTCAACCCGATTTGAGATACTGTGGCATGACCTTGAGCAGTTCATACCAGACATCCCAAGAATACTACTGAACTGGGACAGATTTGTGAAGAGGAATGGTCCAAAATTCCTCCTGACCGTCGTGCAGGTCTGATCCGCAACTACAGAGAACATTTATTTGGTTGAGGTCGTTGCTGCCAAAGGAGGGTCAACCAGTTATTAAAACCCAAGGGTTCACATACTTTTTCCACCCTGCACTGTGAATGTTTACACAGTGTGCTCAATAAAGACACGTGAAAATGTTCAATTGTTTGTGTGTTTAAGTTGAAGCAGACTGTATGTCTTGTTGTGACCGAGATGAAGATCAGATCAAATTTTATGACCAATTATTGCAGAATTCCAGGTTATTCCAAAGAGTTCACATACTTTTTCTTGCCACTGTAGGTGTTCAAAAATAACATTTGGGATGGTTGTGATAATATCTAAGGCAATTAGTCCTTTATTACAGGTTTTGATTTGTCATGAAATCTTCTACAGATGATGGTCATCGTCATTGGGACGAAAATAAACCATATAAGTCCCCTTGACTACTACATATTCACTGTGGAGTGGAGATAATTATGGAGTTTGGTAAATTATGCAATCAAGGCCACGATCGCTCTTCCTCAGTCTGGTAGAGTAAGTAATTCCGTGATTATTCAGACACCTGGGAATAGGAGCGCCAGTCATTATTTTAGTGGTGAAACTTGTGCTTTGCTAATTATAACTTATGACTCCTAGTCAGATATCTGAAAGGTAACATTTGTATGGAGTTGCAATAGAATGGCCTATGGTTCCAACCTTTTTTTAACATTTCTGTCGAATATCATCACACGTTGAGTATTATAGGATGTCAAGAGGGACGACTTGGTGCAGCGTGGCTAGAAGTCGAGGATGTGCCAGATGTTTTGGAGTCTGTCTGTCTGGTCATGTATGGTGGTGACATTTTTTTTAATGGAATCCTAGGCTTGGCTGTTATTTTGGTGGTGATCCAAGGCTTGGTAAATGTTTTTTTTTGCTTGCATGAAATCTGAGTAGTTGTCATGGCATTTGTTGTCATCTCATCTGTGTCCTCAGTATGGTCACCATGACCAACAAGGCACATTCATGTCAAGAGTAACCTTAAAATATACAGTACATGTTTTTTTCCTCCATTCGTAAGCCTTTTCTGCTCTCTGGGTCGTGTTAGACATGCGGGGAATGAGAGCAGACTAAACGAATGCCATTGTCACTAATTTGACAGACATGTAGAATGACTTGAGCAGATAAAGAAAATGGATTAAAACTGAACTCATTCCGATACGATTCTGAAGTCTAGACAATCATGACATTCAAGCGTTGCAGAAAAGCTTACCATGCTTCTCCCCAAAATAATTTTTTACAGATATTGCTGTGAGGTTACAGAGCTCCTATCTCTCCATTGAGGCTGGCAGACACAGCACAGCGCCAGACCAGGCCAACGAGATCCTTCAGATGCTGCCCTTTTCAATGGCTGTTTTTATTCGCCTGCTATGCCTCTTATTTTGGGTCCAGAAACTTCTCTAATTAAAGATTCATCTTCAGTGTGGGCTCTCAAGTAAAATGTCTCGCAGTAGAACGTGGAGTGATAAAAAGGTGTTATTGGGCGTGCGACCTTCATCCCCTCTTATCTCCCATAAACACTTCAGTTGGTTTTACAGGGCCACGGAGGCGGCGGAACGATGAGCAATAAGCCAAAGGCCCTGATGACTTATTCATGGGCAGAGCAGAACAAGAGGCACAGATGAAAGTGACAGAGAAGTTAGGACGATAAAGTCATTACCGTTATGATAAGGCATCTCAAAAATACTTGTGTGCTGATTATTTAACTTTGACTCCGGGCCAACTATTGTGTCTTCACATGTACTTTATGGTGAAGTTAACAAATTATGAGCTTTTACACTGTTCTTAAGCAATATTATTGTGGACATGTTTGTATGTTTGCAAATGTATTGCTTTGCGTTGCTCAAATAGCACAGAGAGGAAAGTGAGAGTTCTGGGGCTTGGATAACTATAACATGGACTTGTAGCTCTGGCATAATAGACAACCAGCAACAGAAGGCAGTTTATTGTAAAAGATATTCCGCCCCAAGCAATTCCTGATTACACAGTTATAACGTGATTCTGTCAGACAGTATACTATACAAACAGGATCACTGTAATTTCCTCTACGACAGCCTTTTATGTTTTTAAATCACATCAGATAGCTAATTCCCTCTTGGGTATAAAGTTTACTTTGAGTCAGAAATAATTACCATGAGTTTTCACACCTTCAGCTGTTTTCTGCTGTTCACCCTGCACTGATTTCAACTGATGACATGTCCACCTCCTAGATACCCTCTAAGTAAAGTGCTAGATTGTTTTTCACACTCCCAAAACCTCCCTTAAAACACTGTCCCAACGGAGAACGAAAGAGAAAGTATTAGGAGCTGAGAAAGTGAGAGAACCAATAGATCTGCCATGTATCTTTGCCAATGTCTCGCTGAGGTTAAACGCTGGTCGAGCGCTCTGCTGAAGGCAGATTCTGGAGCAACGTTGCCATTCGGTGGAGATGGACACTGGGGTGCAGCATCGTGGGCATCGCAGGGGAAGGACATGCTGGGAATAATCTAGCCCAGCTCACTACTAGGGAATACTAAGCTCAGATGCTGTTTACATCTATCTGCCCAATCAGATATCTCTAGCACTCCTCTCCTCTCTGCTGTAGAGCCAGAGCTGTGATGTAGGGAAATGGAGCTAGAGATTGTCATTATAGATAAACATTTCCCCTCCGATCTATTCCGTTTACGAGTGGGGAAATTACAAGGATACTGCAGAAAGTTTAGCTTCCGAAGGGATACAAAGTGTGTTCAGACAGCAGCTGAACAAACGCATACACTACCAGTCAAAAGTTTGGACACACTGGCTCATTCAAGGCTTTTTATTTATTTTGACAATTTTCTACATTGTAGAATAATAGTGAACATCAAAACTATGAAATAACACATATGGAATCCTATAGGAACTAAAAAAGTGTTAAACAAAGCAAAATATATTTTAGATTTTAAAGTAGCCAACCTTTGCCTTGATCCAGCTTTGCACACTTTTGGCATTCTCTCAACCAGCTTCACATGGAATACTTTTCCAACTGTCTTAAAGGAGTTCCCACATATTCTGGGCACTTGTTGGCTGCTTTTCCTTCACTCTGCGATTCAACTAATCCCAAACCATCTCAATTGGGTTGAGGTCAGGTGATTGTGGAGGCCAGGTTATCTGATTCAGCCCTCAATCACTCCTTCTTGGTCAAATAGCCCTTACACTGCCTGGAGGTGAGTTTGGTCATTGTCCTGTTGAAAAACAAATTATGTTTCACTAAGAACAAATCAGATGGGATGGCGTATCGCTGTGGTAGCAATGCTGGTCAAGTGTGTCTTGAATTCTAAATAAATCCCTGGCAGTGTCACCAGCAAAGCACCAACACACCACCACCTCCATGCTTCACGGTGGGAACAACACATGCGGAGATCATCCATACACCTACTCTGCGTCTCAGAGTCAGTTGGAACCAACAATCTCAAATTTGGACTAATCCGACCAAATGAACGATTTCCACCAGTCTAATGTCCATTGCTCGTATTTTCTGGCCCAAGCAAGTCGCTTCTTATTATTGATGTCCTTTGGTGGTGGTTTCTTTGCAGAAATTCGACCATGGCCTGATTCACACAGACTCCTCTGAACAGTTGATGTTGAGATGTGTCTGTTACTTGAACTCTGAAGCATTTATTTGGTCTGCAATTTCTGAGGCTGGTAACTCTAATGAACTTGGGTCTTCCTTTCCTGAGACGGTCCTCATGAGAGCCAGTTTCATCATAGCGGTTCATGGTTTGTTACGACTGCACTTGAAGAAAAGTTCAAAGTTCTTGAAATTTCCGGATTGACTGACCTTCATGTTATGCTTATTTGAGCTGTTATTTCTATAATATGGACTTGGTATTTTACCAAATAGGGCTATCTTCTCTATACCAACTCTACGCTGTCAAAATACAACTGATTGGCTCAAACTCATTAAGAAGGACATAAATTCCACAAATTGACAAGGCACACCTGTTAATCGAAAAGGATTCCAGGTGACTACCTCATGAAGCTGGTTGAGAGAATGCCAATGTGCAAAGCTGTCATCAAGGCAAAGGGTGGCTACTTTGAAGAATCTCAAATATAACATTTTGATTTGTTTAACACTTTTTTTTGGTTACTCAGGTGTTTCCATATGTTATGTCATAGTTTTGATGTCTTCACTATTATTCTACAGTGTAAAAAAATAGAAAAATAAATAAAAACCCTGCAGTGAGTTGGTGTCAACTTTTGACTGGTACATTTACATTACATTTAAGTCATTTAGCAGACGCTCTTATCCAGAGCGACTTACAAATTGGTGCATTCACCTTATGACATCCAGTAGAATAGTCACTTTACAATAGTGCATCTAAATCTTAAAGGGGGGTGAGAAGGATTACTTATCCTATCCTACTGTACATTATGCACAGACTTGCATCTGCCGTGTCTCCAACAGCCGGATGTTCTGGTTTTCAAGGGAATTTTTTATTGATTTATTTTACCTTTATTTAACCAGGCAAGTCAGTTAAGAACAAATTCTTATTTTCAATGACTGCCTAGGAACAGTGGGTTAACTGTCTGTTCAGGGGCAGAACGACAGCTCGGAGTTTGAACTTGCAACCTTCCGGTTCCTAGTCCAACTCTCTAACCACTAGGCTACCCTGCCGCCCCAGGGAAAGAGAGTCTTTTAAACGTTAACAAGGTGACACTCCATCTTAACTACTCCTCCACATTTCCTGTATTAACTGAACAGTGCTAAAAAGATCCTCCCCCGACCAGTTTTTCTCCTCAATACCAATAGTCGAGGATCTAGTTTCATGCATTTATTTTACGCCTGCTACGTTAGGTTATGCACAGACAGACTTGACCTTATCCACCTTTACCTACAAAAGAGCTAAATAATTAGGTTACAATCAATATTTTATTTTATTTAACCTTAAATTTAACTTGGTAAGTCAGCTAAGAACAAATTCTTACTTACAATGACAGCCTACCAAAAGGCCTACTGCGGGGACGGGGGCCTGGGATAAAATATATATAATACAATATAAATATAGGACAAAAGGCAAAATGCATGTAGTAGTGCAACAACTATTACTTCTGGGAACTCGGCACTGGGATCGTCTTGTGAAGATTTGTTTTTGCATGAGATCAAGGTCACGCGCTATGTGCAAATGAGCTTCCAGTGCCGATGTCCATACCAATCCATAGCACTTTTGATCTGCATATCTCACAGTCGAAGCTAGAATGCTTTACAGATAGGTATCTAGTGCAGTGTGTCCTAACACTCTGTGGAAAACTGGAAAATGCTTTGGATCCAATGGAGATCCCAGCTGCAGCAGCAGTCGAAGTGCTTTAGTGCTTGGCATTCGGCATCGGATCACAGAAGGGCCAGCTCCAAGCCCAAGAAATGTTTGTCTGCATTGCCTGCTATGTACATATTTGTCATGACGCAAACTCTGGTGGGACTGCACTGTGCATGCCATCCAATAGAACTCTATTGTGCCAGAGCAGGGAACGGAGTCTAATATGTGGAGAACACAGACGTATACCAGCTGTAAAGTTGTAGACGATCAGAAGTTATGGCTGTCTGTGGTTACTTGGTTACCCCTCTAGAGAATTTGGTAGGCCTACTTTCCAGAATGGTACATGCGAGCTGTGTTGAGGAAGAAGCAACTCCAGAACATACACGGAGTTGGCGAGTTCAGGGCCTGTATTCACAAAGCTTGTCAAAGTAGGAGTGCTGATCTAGGATCAGTATTTAATTTGAATCCTAATGAACAATACAGTATATGGACAGGAGAGAAGGGCCCTTGTCACAGAGTAGGAGTGCTACATGTCCATATAATCTTAGGCATTATGATCCCCAAGGCAAAACAGATTCTAGATCGGCACTCCTACTCTAAGAGCATTTATAGATACTGGCACAGATCCTACATCAGCACTCCTACTCTGAGATCGACACAGAATGGCTCCATATACTCCTGCTCTGTGGTCTGAACAGAGTCCGTTGGATGGAGGATAAACAAAAAACTAAAGTCATTCGCTAAATGATTCTTACTCTTTTTTTTTTCTTCTGTGATTTCCTGCTGCTTTGAAATCTTTGTCAGCACTAAACAGGCCCTGCTATAGTCCCTTCATTAAACTATTCACCAAAGATGAAGAGTGTCCCCGAAGTTCATCACAAGATGCTCTGCTTTTTATTTGATGAAGTAATTCATCCAGAATGAATGTGCGTATTGCAGCTTGTGGGAGGCCTGGAGAGTCTGGAGCACAGGAGATTGGTGGCACCTTAATTGGGGAGGACGGGCTCGTGGTAATGGCTGGGGCGGAGTAAGTGGAATGGCATCAAATGCGTCAAACGCATGGTTTGATGCTATTCCATTCGCTTCGTTCCAGCCATTATTATGAGCCGTCCTCCCCTCAGCAGCCTCCAGTGGTCTGGAGAGAAAGCCTGGCTCAGCCTTCCAGAGACTGAACAAGGGGAAGGAGCGATTAAGCTGAAATGTATGTTTTTAATTAAGTAGGGAGAGCGAGTGCATGTCTGCGACTCAGATTTTTAAAATTAACTTTCCGAGAACTTTGGACCAATTTACGATATGAGAACCTCAAATTGGAGATCAGACTCTTTTGAAAAGACCGAAAGATGCATGGTGCGATACTGTGTGTTTGTGTTTAAATGCTTGTCTCTGTTTTTGTCTTTGTGTGCCTTTCTTGTATCTTTGTCTATGCTTGCGTCTTCATCTTACCGGAATGTTTTATCAGAACTGTCTGGTAGAATGAAGCTCATCTGGCCACTCTTATTGGAGCCTTTCCTCAGCGTCACTATTATGTCTGACTGACTGTAGACAGATTCCATGAGTGTGTCTGCGTGGGTTCTGATAGCTGCATCTACCAATCCAGGGGTGTTGAGTAAATCGGCCTGTTTTGACTGCCAGAATGCCTCCAGGGAATTTAAACAATAGCTAGGTTTCCATCCAATTGGTGACAGATTTTTCATGCAAATATGCTAATTCTAAATGTACTTTTTCACTTACACATTTGAAATTGTACCCAATAAAAGTATTTTCAACTGAACCAATTGTTTTGTCACAAACTGCTGTGTTCAATTGCAAATGTGCCGACTCTGGTCTTGGCATGGGTGCTCTAGCCAACAGCTCACAGATACAAGTGGGGTTAGGCTAATCTACATAATGAGATTATTATGGATAAAGCAAGATTTTTTTTTTTCTTCTTTCTCAAACTGCAGTCAAGCATCGATCATCATGTCACCAGAATAAGATCCTCATCACCAGAATGACTTTCACCACCCTGTGAAGTTCATCATAATTTATTTAATCTGTAGCCTAATAAACTGCATGCTTTCACGAGTTGTAGTGGGAGGACCACACACCATATCATAGCATGACTCCAAGTTGTCTTTGATATGATGATTAATTATATCAATATTTACGCATAAAGATTTTTCCACTGCCATGTCTCGCATAATTAATATTACCGATCCAACAAGATCCCATCGTGTTGAACGAACAAATTGAGTCGCATTTTATAAAATTGTACTGAAACTTGAAACTCTTTCCATCACAGCGGTCGGGATTTTTTAAATTTTTATATGGTATGGCGTGACTCTCATAAAATCTGTGGATGGAAATGTGGTTTGTCAGTTGATGTTAAATGTAAATCGTCAGACATTTGACAAATGTCAAAACAACTTTGGCAGTATATGGTCTAGCATATTCTATGTGATCCAGGGTAGACCAATCATCCATTTCCATGTCTGTTTATCCTATATATCCATTGTTTTAGAGTAAGGGACAGTGGTGGAAAGTACCCAATTTTCCTACTTGAGTAAAAGTAAAACGTTAATAGAAAATGACTCGAGTGAAAGTCACCCAGTAAAATACTTGAGTGAAGTTTAAAAGTATTTGGTTTTAAATATACTTCAGTATCAAAACTAGAAGTATAAATCATTTCAGATTCCTTATATGAAGCATACCGGGCGGTACGGTTTTCTTGTTTTTTAAATGTACAGGTAGCCAGGGGTTTACTCCAACACTCAGACATCATTTACAAACAAAGCATTTGTGTTTAGTGAGTCCGCCAGATCAGATGCAGTAGGGATGACCGTTTTTTTTCTCTTGATAAGTGCGTGAATTGGGCCAGTTTCTTGTCCTGCTAAGCATTCAAAATGTAACAAGTACATTAGGGTGTCAGGGAAAATGTATGGAGTAGAAATTACATTTATGTTCTTTGGGAATGTAATAGAGTAAAAGTTGTCAAAAATATAAATAGTAAAATACAGATACACACCCAAAAATCTACTTATGTTAAACTAATTTATAGTACTACTTATGTACTTTACAGCACTGGTAAGGGATGATTCGATGGCATGGATATGTTGGGTCATATTGGCTGCCAGGGTATCTAGTCAGTTTCCAAACCCACAAAAGGTTAGTGCTCGCTGGGGGCATGCTCATTGGGAATACTGTGCACCTTAATGTGCTGTAGACTATCCCTACAACTGCCTTCTGGCATTTATATGGATCATCATGGATCTATGTTGTGGGCAAACACATGCATACACACACACACTGAGAACCAGCCAAGTGCTGCGATCTACAGATGGTGGTGGGTAGACAGGTGTCTAATTGTGAGATGTTGCTCTCAACAGTAAAGTCCATTGCAGTGAACCGAACAAAGAGCAGAGCAAAAGATTAGAGTTAAAACGCCACAATTAGTGTCTGCGCTGAGGACGTGTATTTGAGTGTACCAGTTAATGGCAGATTACCCACTCTCGGCATCCCATAATGAATGCCTCGGCTGACAAGTGGGTTTGGATTAGGTCATAGCCTTACTCACACGCTACAGAAATAGCCAAATAGTTTTTTTTCAGAGCTAGCGCTGCCAACAGCTCGCCAATTTCAGCCCAAACCAGATTTTCTACCATCGCCATTATCATTCACAATTCAGCATATGGTGTGGGAAGTCTGTTGTATGTGGTGCCATAGAAATATAATCTATTCATTCTATTTGTGTGTGTTCTGTGTTCATCAAGAGAAGGACATCTTAAGATACCGGTTGTTTCAGAGGGGTGAAACTTGAAGACTGGGATCAAGTTAGTTGTTTGAGTTTTTGGGTCTTTCTGAATTAGTGCTGGTCTGATAAGCCAGGTTTCACATAATGGTGAATGACAGGGGTGGGTATAAATGACCAAAGGTTTATTTGTTGACCACCGGGGGGCCCTGTAGGTATACATTGTCCAACTCCAATGTGATGATGTTGATGAGAGAGCAGCAGTCTCCTACCTACCTCCCTTATCTCTTAAGCGCCTTGTGTGACCTTTTGAATATATGCTGCTTGCAAAAACATTTATTCAAGGAATGTCTCAAGTACCTGGCCTGTTGAACAGGTCTGTACTTCCTATGAAAATGTACTCTTTCTCTGGCGCTTAATCATTTTCTTAAAAATAGAGCGCTATTACGGGAGGAATGGTGGAGTGACACAAAGCCTTTTTAAACATTGAAATGAATGTGGCCTTGTTTACACAGAACTCTGTTAATTGGGTTTTACTGTATTCTTAAACATGCATCATTACTGGGAAATGTCAATGTAGCAATATCAAGTAAACAGAGTTGTGGACTCGAGTCTGACTCAAGTCACACATTTAATGACCTGGGACTAGACAGAATATAAATTCACTTGACTTGGAGACTCGGGACTTGACTTTGACTTGAGACGGATGACTTGAAATTATCTGGCCAGGTTTTGTAATGTTTTGTCACTAATTTTGTGGCACTGAGTCTACTTGGATTACCTTACATGCCAGAGACCGTAGCCACAGCATCGCCCAAACCTGCAACAGATTGCCTAGTGAAACACACACTGTACTCTGATTGGACAAGCAAACTGTCAATCAACACAGGTCAGGTGAGCTAGCAAACAGATTGCTGTACAGCTATAGGATGGTGTGCAGCGCAAACATCACATTTTAGAGGGAGAGGATTGCCGTGATAAATAAATGTGCGTCTCCAAAATTGGTGCTCAAGAATATTAACGGTTTACTTTGCAAGCTCATCAGCAATAGGGTAACAGTTACTAGCATAGGCCTACTGGTCTTTTGGTATGTAACAATTTCTTGAAATGTATAAGTTGCTTTGTAATTTGTTGTTAAAATGAATTATTACTGTGGTGAAGACGCACCATAGGGGCAGAGAGTACATTTTTTTTTCTCTTGTTGAAATGTTTGCTGTTGCTTTCACACATCTAAATGCATAGGCCATATTTGGTAAATCTATATTCCATCTATTACTACAATAATTGTTCGCATTTTGTCATTCCATCCCGTACCGTTTATCGGAACACGTAGACATTTCCATTTAGTGTGTGATAGGCCTACGATACATTTTCATTTTATAGCAAACCATTTCTTAAATGCTGACTAGACCGAGTGCGCGCATGCGTCTGCATGCAATATCGCATGCATGTTGATTTTTGTCCTTCCAGATGTGATCAGGACACGCAGATTGAAATTTCAAAACTAACTCTGAACCAACTATATTAATTTGGGGACAGGTCAAAAAGTATTAAATATTTAAGGCAATTTAGCTAGCTAGCTTGCTGTTGCTAGCTAATTTGTTCTGGGATATAAACATTGGGTTTTTATTTTACCTGAAATTTGCATGGTCCTCTACTTCGACAATTAATCCACAGATAAAAGGGTAAACCAAGTTAGTTTCTAGTAAACTCTCCTCCTTCAGTCTTTCTTTGAACTTTATATGGTGGTTTGCAACCAACTTTTTAAGGTGCATTACCACCACCAACTGGACTGGAGTGTGGACCTCAGTTCATCTTTCATTCACCCATGTGGGCATATGCTCCTCAAAACCAATGAGGAGATGGGAGAGGCGGGACTTGCAACGCGTCAAATAGAACTAAATTGTATTTTACCGCCTGGCTATGCAGACACTCGTTGATGCACGAGAGCAGTTTGGATTAAATTGTTGAATAACATCTGTGTACATTTTATTTTGCAGCGCACGTAATGCGAACGGTGTGGTCAATATGTTACCCTCTGAGTGGGCACGATATTTATAGTGCACATGAACTTTCACAAAGACTAATGAGGTAGAAGTTCTGTTTATTTAATTGTTCATAACAACCGGGAACTTGGGAAAAATCGCTTTTGAACGGTCATCCAACTCGAAATTCCAACTCGGGCCACTTTCTAATGCTACGACCTGAAGATCACTGACGTCATGATTTGACCTCGTGTTTTTCAGAGTTCCCAGTTGTTTTGAATGCTGCGTAATTCCGGTCTGTCATTTTTGTTGTGCATAATAGGAGCGTGCGCGCCTCCAGTACACATAGAAATAGGCTAAGTGGCCTACGCTCCATGCTTTGGAGTCAGAATGTTGAATAACAGAAAAGGATAGTTCTACTTGAATATTTTGTATGATATGGCGCTTTCACCTTTTGGATCACCAAGACCTGTGAATAAATCCACTCTGAGTACATCAACCTGCCTTGACTTCTGCTGATTTCATGCCCTTATGAACGCTACCATATTTTAGAATTACAAAGGCTGACAAAGATACAGTGCATTCGGAAAGTATTCAGACCCCTAGTCTTTTTCCACATTTTGTTAAGTTACAGCCTTATTCTAAAAATTAAAACAAATAATTTCTTCATCAATCTACATGAAATACCCCATAATGACAAAGCAAAAACAGGCTTTTGGAAATGTTTGCAAATGTTTTAAAAAATAAACTGAAATATCACATTTACATAAGTATTCAGACCCTTTACTCAGTACTTTGTTGAAGCACCTTTGGCAGCGATTACATTCTCGAGTCTTCTTGGGTACACCTGTATTTGGAGAGGTTCTCACATTCTTATCTGCAGATCCTCTCAAGCTCTGTCAGGTTGGATGGGATTTTCAGATGTCTCCAGAGATTTTGGGGTTCAAGTCCGGCCACTCAAGGACATTCAGAGACTTGTCCCCGAAGCCACTCCTGTGTTGTCTTGGCTGTGTGCTTGGGGTCGTTGTCCTGTTGGAAGGGGAACCTTTGCCCCAGTCTGAGGTCCTGAGCTCTATGGAGCAGGTTTTCATCAAGGATCTCTCTGTACTTCGCTCAGTTAATCTTTCCCTAAATCTTGACTAGTCTCCCAGTCGCTGCCACTGAAAAACATCCCCACAGCATGATGCTGCTGCCACCACCATGCTTCACCATAGGGATGGTGCCAGGTTTCTTCCAGACATGACACTTGGCATTCAGGCCAAAGAGTTCAATCTTGGTTTCATCAGACCAGCGAGTACTTAAGGTGCCTTTTGGCAAACTCCAAGCGGTCTCTCATGTGCCTTTACTGAGGAGTAGCTTCCGTCTGGCCACTCTGCCATAAAGGCCTGATTGGTGGAGTGCTGCAGAGATGGTTGTCCTTCTGGAAGGTTCTCCCATCTCCTCAGAGGAACTCTGGAGCTCTGTCAGAGTGACCATTAGGTTCTTGGTCACCTCCCTGACCAAGGCCCTTCTTCCCCGATTTCTCAGTTTGGCCGGGTGGCCAGCTCTAGGAGGAGTCTTGGTGGTTCCAAACTTCTTCCATTTAAGAATGATGGAGACCACTGTGTTCATGGGGACCTTCAATGCTGCAGAAATGTTTTGGTACCCTTCCCCAGATCTGTGCCTCGACACAATCCTGTCTCGGAGCTCTACAGACAATTCCTTCGAGCTCATTGCTTGGTTTTTGCTCTGACATGCACTGTCAACTGTGGGACCTTGTAGACAGGCCTGTGCCTTTCCAAATCATGTCCCATCAATTGAATTTACCACAGGTGGACTCCAAGTTGTAGAAACATCTTAAGTATGATCAATGGAAACGGGATGCACCGGAGCTCAATTTCGAGTTTCATAGCAAAGGGTCTGAATACTTATGCAAGTAAGTTATTTATTTCTGTTTTATTTTTATTACATTTGCAAAAATGTCTTTTTTTCTCATGGAGTACTGTGTGTAGGTTGAGGATTTTTTTTAAACAATCCATTTTAGAATGATGTAACGTAACAAAATGTGGCAAAAGGTAAGGGGTCTGAATACTTTCCGAATGCACTGCACCGTTCATTAGGAACCAAACGGAAGAAAACAGAGCTGTTTACATTCTTCTACTCTTAGGGGGGTAGATCTGGAGGTAGGCTTTTCTCGTACACTACCTACGCACAGTAGGTGCTATGAGAAAGTGGTACGAGACGTGTGAAATTTGCAGCTTAACACTTCGGTAATATCCCATTTGGGCACACACTGGTTGAATCAATAGTCATTTCAATAAAATTGCGTTGAACCAATGTTGAATTGTTGTCTGTGCTCAGTGAGATTTGTTTCCGCAGGTATTTTTTTGATAACTCTCCTTGAATGTTTTGTCGTGTTAAAACTCTTAGTGTGGAGATGAGGGACCTACATAGGACTTACCCCATGTTTCATAAAGTGCTTTTTAAGTCCTTCCTTACAATACCATATCCAAATGAAAATGTGTCATAAACCTGGAAAATAAAACAAATTAATTATTCATTGTGCTTTGAATAATGTTTTGTACCCAGTTTAGGAGGAATTTGTTACATCACTGGCAGAACAAAGTACATTTGCCTGCCAATGTAAGTGTTTTTTTATATATATATATTTTAAGATATGATTCATATAATGGAACACATTCTGTGTGTGTGTGTGTGTGTGTGTGTGTGTGTGTGTGTGTGAAAGAATATGATTTGTTCTACATCATACAATTTAAGCTAGGGAAGTGATAGAGAATTTGTTTATTATACCCAGTGATCGCTCTGGAAATAATGTATCCATTATTTAAAAGCCATACTGTTGATATGGTCTCAGAGTTTGTGAAAGCGTGTGGGAAGGATAACTGGAGTTGAGTCAAATTAGACAGACCGAAGAGGGGAGACGGAGGGAGCGACAGCAATTGAAAATAGACAGTTGGGGTCAAGGACTTCATTTTATCGCTCAGATAAAGGCATTGTGTGTGTGGGATGTGTTTGAACCCGGCCATCAGGCATTTGAGAGGGAGAAAAAGAGGGTGTTTGAAATATAGAGAAAGCTGAGGATGTCTTAATTCTTTTACTCTATGTAAAGGGGCAGTGGGTTTGAGGTCTAATACTCCCGAATACAAATACTCCCTATGCAGGTGACAGAGTGACGACAAAATGAACGAGATAAAGAGGGGGAGAAAGATTGAGTAATGAAGAAGGATAGCTCCATGGCCTTACCTCACTGTGGTGCGCTTGATTGGACTTCAGTCCCACCTATCTATAATCAGCTGGGGTCCACTCCGCTAGGCCACTGCTCATCACTGTAACAAGCCCCCGTGGAACCAGGCCGAGGGCTAGTAAAGTAAAATGTACAGTGTAAGTCAGTCTAGCAGTGTGTTACAGAGCGTTTCCCCATATCACTCTCTGTTCAGCCACTGTATGTCCAACACAGGATGCTCTGCCCTAATAAGACTTTACTTTGCTGCAGACTTAACAATACAAAGTCCACCAACTTTACTATTCAGGGAAGCTATCCATATCTCTGCTCCAAGATGGCTCCGTAACCACAACAATGAGGTCCTTGATCCCATTCGTTAGATTCCACTATTCGATTAGTCTTTGCATTGAAAAGGGTATATCTGCATACCTACATATGAATAGTAATACCCCAGAGATACTTCGGGGATTTTGATGAATGTTTCTAACTAGCATTAGCGCAATGACGAAGTCTATGGGTATTTGCTAGCATGCTAGTAGATACCTATAGACTTCCAGTCATTGCCATGTTAGCATTGGCTCACGAAACTACCTCTAACATCCATCATACTGGACACAGACATACAAATTGTATCCACTAGTTCATCTGACTCCAGAGAAGTAGATAAAAGTCCTCTGCCAAAATCTCAAAAGTATCCCTTTAAAGGTGCAATATGCAGAAATCACTCCATTTCCTGGTTGCTAAAATTCGAATTTATATTGACATTGTCTAGCTAGCTAAGCAGACTAGTATCAGAGATTTCTGGCTATCCTGTATCTAGTGGTTCTTATGTTGTGTAACAGCGCAATAGGTCCAGCTTTGTACATGTCATTTTGGTTGAGACAAATTAGTTTAGAAAATAATTGTTTGCTCTGTGTATATGTGGTGTGTTGTTGGTTTACTTAGCTATTTAGCAAGCTGAGATATGTGCTCAAGATGGCTAAAGTTAGCTATGTTGCTAATAATGTTTTTGAGGAGAACAGGCTAGCTCCCTATAGCATCAAGACAAGAGGGGATGGGGAAGAACATTAAATGTGCAGTTGCTTCATCTGGCTGACGCAGTGCCCAGATGAGATGAGCTACCTGCTACAGAGAGAGAATCTGAGAGATCTCACTTTTTTTTTTATAAAAAAAAAAAATCTTGATTAACCTCTGAGATGGCAATGTCGAACCAATGCAATGCTATTCATTTTATTGGTTTGCTATATGACTCGCTTTTGAAAATGTCTGTCTGATATAGCTAGCTAGTTGTTTTTCTAGTGTATGTTAAATGCTACAGCCACAACATCATGATCATGTAGTCATGCATCTGCAGACCAGCAAGGAGTAGAAAGGCCTGCATTGGGTGAGCTAGCTAGAACAACATCAACCAACTAGCTAGCTATAATATCAGAAACGTTTTCAGGTAAAGCGTGGATAGAGCTACAGTGGTTATTCCTCTAAATGTTACGAGTGTATGCCGTAACCATTTGTGGTAGATGGTGGCATTCTTCTGTTATTGCACCACACTATCACAAGGGAGAG